>NW_010964268.1:209248-216012 GCF_000463585.1 Tarenaya hassleriana | reverse complement strand
GCATGTTTCAGATGGATTCCAGCGACCGTTGGAGGAGGATACGGAAATACATTTCAGATACAATACCGGAGTTACAGGACTTCAAGCCACAAAACGCCCACTTTTCAAACCTCGTGGATGAAATACGAGTTGACGTCGAACAAGAACACGGGGATCCAATCCCGTTTCAACCCCAATCCAACGAGGAGACAATCCTTCTACACCAAATCCATCAAAGGGGGATTAAGGCTTCGAAATTCGTATACCATGGCATTCAACCGAAGCAACTCTACGAGAGGATCGAGGGTATATTCCAACTCGCCGGATGGGAACGTCTATTCCGCGCCAATCCCCGCACCTACCTTTCATTGACAACAGAATTTGCGTGCACTTTCCAATGCTTCATCCCAAGGAATGCCGATCCTCGCAATGCCTACATCGGATTCCGTTTAGAAGGGCGCCAACATTATCTCAAGATGGAGCAACTCTCGCAAATTTTGGGCGTTCAAACGGGCAGCACGGCAGCAATTCCAAAGATAACAATCGCCAAAGCCAGAAAATTCTGGACACAAATAGCAGCTGCACACTTCACCCCTTGGGAACTCGAAGCCTTCATGTTACGACATCCCGCAGTCCGCTACCTTCAGCAATTCATGGCATCAACCCTATTTGCACGCGAGGATACACGAACCATCTCCATCACGCCACTGCGAATGGGCCTATAGGGTCACACACCATTAGGGATGGACTTATATGTGAAGTATCGGAAAGATAGACTTGGATTTGGCAAAAAAATTGGTTCTCGGACCAAATCAGAGTGTCGGGACGAGTTTCAGCCTTCTGACTCGGACCGAGTCAGTTCCATGAGAGTCGAAGCCCAGAAAGCGTTTTGGGCTTGGCTGATGTTTTGACTCGGTCAAGTCAAAGTTTTGACTCGGACCGAGTGAATACTTAATGGGCCGGGTCAAGAGTTGACAATGGGCTTCGGTTGATTCGTTCTGACTCGACCGAGTCAGAGTTCTGACTCGGACCGAGTCAATACTCAGAAAAAGTCACTTTTCCACAAGGATTAGGGTTCTTATCTTATAAAAAGGGTATTGGACGCCGTCCTCAACACAAGACAGACGAAAAGAACCCTAAGACAGAGCAAAAACACAGAAGAAATCGTTTCTTTCATAGTTCTAACTCCCGGGATTAGATCCCACTTCATATACTTTACAGATCCTAGCAGATCGGTTCCAAAAGCGTTTGGAATCCTTTCCATCGGTGTGGATACGTGTAGAGGGACTGTAACTTCAGTCCTAGGTGATTAAACAGGCCCCGGATCGACTCCTACTTCCGTTTCTCCAGGAAAGAGGTAAGTACTCGATTCCCGCGGTGATATACACGGTCTGTTCGGGTTTTGCAGGTTTGGTTGCGTGTGACATTTGGCTAGGTTTAGATCTTTTTCTTCCGCTGCATGAAACCTAGAAACCAAACCCTAGATCGATGAGATCGCATGGTAGGAACCCGTAGCGAAACCCAACACCCGGCTCAACTACTACAGTATAGGAGGCCATGTGCTAAGTGTGGTCGAGACCATACTGGATCCTGTGGAAACACCACGGTCAACCGGGGCATTTTGCTGCTAGATGCACTGCGAACATAACTCCTCAAGCTAACAACAAACCACCACGCCCAGCACAGAGGGGATCGGGTATTGCTCCGAGAGTTTATGCTCTCACAACTGAGGAGGAGCCATACCCAGTGGAGGAGCCATTTGCTGCCGAGCCATTGACCACCTACAAGGCCACTGATGAAGATTATCTGGAGGAGGCTGATGTTGCCACCATCACAGGTATCATTTGCATACAGGATGTTGCATGCGTAACTTTGTTTGACACAGGAGCTACACATAGCTGCTTGAGTGAGAAAAAGGCAGGAGAATTGTCGATCATAAAAATCGATACGACTACACTTTTTATGGTTGTACAACTGGGGGACAGACTCTTCCAGTACAGGGGATTTTGCATTGCATGCCCTTGACTATCTGTGGGAGGATGTTGACTGCAGATTTTATCGTCGTACCTATCCGGGGTTACGACTTAATACTGGAAATGGATTGGTTTTTGAAGCATCAAGCCCAGATTGACTGTCGTCAGCAAACTATTTGGTTCACTGAGGAGAGCGGAGGATTCGAGTTCGTTGGGAATAGGTCACGGAAGGCGTATCCAATTATATCAGCTCTGAAGGCCAACAAGATGATTGAGAAGGGGAATGAAGCCTTCCTGGTTGTAATCTCAGCAACCGAAGGAGCAGAAGCAAAGCTGGAAGACACTGTTGTGGTTCGGGAATTCCCCGATGTGTTTCCTGATGAACTACCCGGACTACCACCAGAACGGGAGGTAGATTTCTCCATTGACATTGTGCCAGGAACGAAGCCAATATCTAAGACTCCCTATCGGATGGCTCCGACCGAGATGGCATAAATAAAGAAGAAGTTGAACGAACTAATGGAGACAGGGTTTATCCGACCGAGCGTATCACCGTGGGGAGCACCAGTGTTATTTGTGAAGAAGAAGGATGGAAGTATGCGACTCTGCATTGACTACCGAGGTCTGAACCAAGTGACCATCAAGAATCGATACCCCTTGCCGAGACATGATGAGCTGCTTGGCTAGTTGCAAGGAGGGAAGTGGTTTTCTAAGATTGACTTACGTTCTGGGTATTATCAGATCCGTGTAAAGACTGGGGATATTTAGAAGACTGCCTTTCGAATGAGGTACGGCCACTTCGAATTCGTGGTCATGCCATTTGGGTTGACGAATGCCCCATCCATCTTCATGCAGTTGATGCACCACGTGTTCATGGATTATCTCGGTGACTTCGTCATAATCTTTATTGACGATCTCTTGATATATTCATCGGACCAGTAGACGCATGAAGAACACTTGCGGAAGATCTTATGGCGATTGAGAGATAATCAATTATACGTAAATTCAGCAAATGTGGGTTTTGTTTGCAAGAAATCAGATTCCTTGGTCACGTCGTTTCAGCGCAAGGTATCCAAGTTGATCCGACAAAGATCGAGGTAGTAATGGATTGGAAGACGCCCACCAACGCAACCGAGATTCGAAGTTTCTTGGGTCTAGCAGGCTATTACCGTTGCTTTGTTGAAGGATTCGCTAAACTGGCAAAACCAATGACGAAACTGACGGGAAAGAATGTACGCTTCGAATGGACTGAGGATTGCGAAAAGAGTTTCATGGAACTCAAGAAGAGGTTGACAACTGCACCTATTTTGGCTTACCACGTCCAGGTGTTCCGTATGACGTGTACACGGATGCATCAAGGCAAGGATTGGGTTGTGTTTTATTGCAAGAAGGACATGTGATAGCGTATGCATTGAGCCGGAAGAAGATATTGTCCGCTATCAAAGTATTGTCCTCAGCACAGTAGAATAGAGCAGAGTTGTCGGCTATATTGGGTCATTTGACAATTGCCGAGGATGAACAGTTCCCAGATATGAGAACAGAGCAGCGCAATGACCCATAACTCATGAAGTACATACAGGAGATTGAGCGATATCGTGAGAAAGGGTAACAGTTGGATGACGTACAGGCATTGAGACTGCATAATCGGCTTTGTGTACCGGATAACGGTGAACTGAGACGGAAAATCTTGCAAAAAGCTCATCAGTCTAGATTAGCGATTCATCCAGGAGCTAGCAAGATGTATCGAGGTGTTGGTTTAGGGCTCTATGATGTACTGTTTGCGAGCTTTACTTGGATACATTTGATGTATTGACGCTTTCTATGATTTATGGATGAGTGTTTGATTCATTACGTATTTTGTATACTAGATATGTTATGGAATCCATGTATTGTTATGAACAATAGTAAACTCCCTAGTCATGTATCATTGTGGGAATAATGATATACTAAGACTAGTATGATGTGTGATTGATGATCATATAGATGATCATAGGTATTGGATACGATCACGATCATAGGTATTCGTTGGAGAACGGAATACTAGATTGACCCGCATGAGATTGTCACATTGACTTGCATCATGACTTGAATCTCATATGATGGTTCCATGATTGGATCCTAAGACTTGAGATATCTACGGAATCCAACATGAGGAGTTGCGTACTTTGAATACATCAAACGTCCTGTATACTAGGAGGACTATAAAGGCGTGTATTAGGTACGAAACGAATCATGTGATGGATTGTAGATACTCAAGACGGGATTTATACCTCTCGTAAAAGAGAGAGATATCGCTGGGCCCCTCATGTGAGCGAGATTGTAGAAATGTGTGGCCGCACTATAGACGAACGTCGTCTATTTCAGACAGTCAAACTCAGTGAACAAAAAAGCAGTCGAATCAGATAAGGTGGCTTGTCCATGCCTTATGTTTGACGTATGATATCGCGATACAAAATGATCATCAATCGGGATCATCAATGGCGTTCGTATGATCACGAACAAACTCTATTCGAGATAGGTAGTCATAGTGTCTTGCTAGAGACCGCCTATGACTTGTGTAACTGAAATAAGAGATTTCGGGTTATACTGCTATATCGGATGAGCCTACAGGGTCACACACAGGAAAGGACGAATGCGCGAGAAGGGACGAGAAAATCCCGGTGGAGCGGAGGCCAGACCGACCGGTCCAGAAGGTCTAGACCGATCGGTCCAGAACCATGGACCGATCGGTCCACACGTTAAAAGCTCCAGACCGATCGGTCCAGACGTCGGGATTTGCTAAACTCGATTAACATTAGAAAACGCCTCCTAAGCCTCTTGGTACGACTTTCAGACCCTTTGGGGCGTTTTTGAGAGTTGAAAACCTAAGAGTTAGATCCCTGAAACCCTTGCGCAAAGAAGAACGTGTTCTTCAGTCCTAGCAGACAAGTTCCAACCGTTGGAATCCTTTCCGCCGTGTGGATACGTGTAGAGGGTGAGGTATTCTTATTGCCTTACGTGATCGGACGAACACATCAATTGATACAAGCCCCGGATCGATTGAGGTAAGCGTTCTAACGTTTCTACAAGATCATGCATGACAGGTTTTAGGGTTTTCATCAAAATTTTTGTTTTACATCCGCTACGGACCAGGCTCTGATACCATTGTTGGGTTTTCTGGGATCTCAAGAGCGAATCTAATTCCTAAGAACCCGATCACGAACGTTATAGGATTTGAATCGTTTGAATCCGTGTTTGCTTTAATGCTATGCATGATTTGATCGTGGATCTAGAGTAGATTTTTTTTATCGTTGCATAGAGTGCAAGAGCTTCGAATTCTGAGTTCGCACACGAAAATCGGGTCGAATTCGGGTCTGAAACAGGGCAAAAACGACGAAAACGAGATCTGATCATGTTTTCGCCTAGACCGATCGGTCTAGTCCTCTGGACCGATCTGTCTAGGGTTTCGCGGGTCGGTTGGACCGACAAGTCTGGACTGAACGGTCCACCGTGTGGACCGATCGGTCTGGACCAAGACCGACCGGTCTAGACGGACAGACCGAAAGGTCTAGACCGTTCTGGACTGTGTAGACCGAATTGCGTAGACCGACCGGTCCAGGCTCTGGACCCATCGGTCCACGTCCCGAGGCTTCACCAAAATTTTGGTTTTTTGTTTCGGGATCTGGTTTGAGCAATCGTTGCTTAACCCGATCAACTGTGATTCAGAATAACATGATTCGTTCGTTTGGATGGTCCATAGTGAATGAATGCATGTAACTTAATCAAGATATTAGATATGCTTGATTGAGTGTAAGCTACGGGATTGGAATTACATAATCGAATGGATGGTCTATTTGGATTATGTACAATCGTTGCACAGAAACCGGTTAGATCTAGGAGCTCTACAAGTAAAGCACTTGTCAAGGCCTCGATCGTACGTGTTATGGGTCATGCCAAAGCTGGGTGTGCCGTGCTATCTTGGTGAGGCAAGATGGAGAAATGGTGTTTCTCATAGCTAGAAAGTAGATGCTTGATCTAAGTGTGGTTTCGAAAATCTCTTATTTATGTAATGCTAAGCGTGTACCTTCCATTACTAGAGTCCGTTCAAGGCATCGATCGTCTGTAACACGGGTCATGCCAAAGCTGAGCGTGCCGGTTTATCTTTGTGAGGCAGGGTGGGAAATCGTGGTTCCCACAGCTTGAATATGGTTTACCTTAGGTTAAGTTGTCGAGTTTGACTTGAGACTTAATGGTACAGATGAGACGAGTATGCAATGATATTCGATATTATAGTCTCATATACGATCTAAGAATCACATTGGATGTGATTGACATACGGATCTTAGTCCCATATAGCGTAAGGCTGAGTGTAACAACTCATTCTTATATGAAATACGGATCTTAGTCCCATATAGAAAATTATTGTAGGGTTAATTTTCTGCATGAGAATATAGCTTGTATGTGCATCTATGTTGTCGTTGGTTGATGATGGACTAGTTGGTAGTAGATCATTGATAGAATATGCATTTTGTTTTTGTTCGTTCTGTTTTTGTCTTTTTCTATAGGACATGGCGTCAACCGGTAGCGTACCGAGTTTGACAATGCGATCTATCCTTGAGAAGGATAAGCTGATCGGGACGAACTTCTTGGACTGGTATCGTAACTTGAGAATTGTTCTCAAACACGATAAGAAGTCGTACGTCCTGGAAGGGGCTCTACCACCAGAGCTTGCGGACAATGCCACGAGAGCTGTCAAGGATGCTTGGTTGAAGCATCAGACTGACGACATCGAGATTTCCTGTCTCATGTTGGGAAGCATGGCCCCGAATCTGC
>NW_010964268.1:205064-208708 GCF_000463585.1 Tarenaya hassleriana | reverse complement strand
GCCCAAGCCTAAGCCCGATAAGGGTGACTGTCATTACTGCGGAGTGTCTGGACACTGGAAGCGTAATTGTCACCTTTACTTAGAGGATCTGAAGGACGAGAAGCTTGATGAAGCTTCTCCCTCAGGTATTCATATTATAGAAGCTAACATCTGTACTACATCTTCGTGGGTATTGGATACCGGAAGTGCCTCACAAATTTGTAGAAATGTGCAGGGACTAAGAAGAAGTAGGATGCTAGTTAAGGGAGAAGCGGATCTGCGCGTCGGAAATGGAGCAAGAGTTGCTGCATTGTGTGTTGGAATTTATGATTTGTACCTTCCTTCTGGACTTATTTTAGAATTAAGTAATTGTTACTATGTGCCTGCGATTAGCAGAAACATTATTTCTATTTCATGTCTGGATTTGGATGGTTTTCGATTTGTGATTTGTTATTGAGAACTCGAGTTTGATGATTTATCGAGACAGCATTTACTATGGTAATGGTTATCTTGTGAATGGTTTATACGTCTTGAATGGTCAGCCTTCGAACTCGACATCGTCCATCTATAACGTGAGTACTAAACGGTGTAAGCCGAACGACTTAAACCCGACCTTCCTCTGGCATTGTCGTCTAGGCCATATAAACGAGAAGCGCATTCAGAAACTTCATTCTAAAGGTCTTCTGGATTCATTTGACTTTGAGTCTCTTGAATCTTGCGAGTCTTGTTTAATGGGTAAGATGACGAAGCATCCTTTCACGGGGAAAGGACAGAGAGCGACATAGTTATTGGACCTGATACATAGTGATGTATGCGGACCAATGAGTTGTCTAGCTAGAGGAGGTTATTTGTATTTTGTTACGTTCACTGATTATTTCAGTCGATACGGTTATGTCTATTTGATGAGACATAAGTGTGAAACACTTGAAATGTTCAAGGCTTTCAGAAATGAAGTACAAAACCAGCTTGGCAAGACGATCAAAACACTTCGATCAGATCGTGGCGGCGAGTATATGAGCCAAGAGTTCTCTAACTATCTGGTTGATTGTGGTATTGTATCACAATTAACTCCTCCTGGAACGCCACAGTAGAACGTGTCTGAACAGAGGAATCGAGCACTGTTAGACATGGTTCAGTTGATGATGAGTCAGACAGATCTTCCGAAGTCCTTTTGGGGCTATGCTTTAGAGACAACAAGAGTCCAATGAAATCGGCTGAAACGACGTCATATGAGATATGGACGGGGAAGCGTCCCACGTTGTCTTTGTCAGAATTTGGGGTTGCGACGCTTACGTGAAGCGTCAGATGACTGATAAGTTATCCTCCAAATCTGATAAGTAATTATTTGTAGGCTACCCTAAGGAAACTAAGGGTTACTACTTCTATATTCCGGCAGAGAACAAGGTGTTCATTGCCAGGAATGCGACTTTTATGGAGCGAGAGTTCATCTCCAAAAGAGTCAGTGGGAGTAGGATCGAACTTGAGGAAGATCGAGAGCAGGAAGTAGACGTTGAACCGAGTGAATAAGTTGAAGAAGTTCAACTTGTTTCACTGCCGGTTGTGACTCAACCTTCGAGAGTGAACCTCGGAGATCAGGCAGGATTCACCAAGAGCCTGTGAGATACGGATTTCTCGTGACTGGGAATGAGGAGCTCATGTTATTGGAACATGATGAGCCTACCACATACCCAGAGGCTATGGCGAATCCGGATTCCGAGAAATGGCGCGAGGCTATGAAGTCCGAGATGCAATCCATGTCAGACAACCAAGTATGGACTCTAGTTGATGTATTTGAAGGGATAAAACCCATCGGATGCAAGTGGATCTTCAAGAAGAAGACCGACATGGATGGCAACGTGCACACGTATAAGGCACGACTTGTGGCGAAAAGATTCCGTCAAATTCATTGTATTGACTATGATGAGACCTTTTCGCCCGTAGTTATGCCGAAGTCCATCAGGATCCTACTTGTTATAGCCGCATATTACGACTATGAGATATGGCAAATGGATGTCAAGACCGCGTTCCTTAACGGGAACTTGACCGAGGATGTGTACATGACACAACCCGAAGGTTTTGTCGATCCGAGGAACCCGATGATGGTGTGCAAGCTTCAGAGGTCCATTTATGGACTGAAGCAGGCTTCGAGGAGCTGGAACCTTCGTTTTGACGAGACAATCAAAAGGTTTGGTTTTCCACAGAACGAAGACGAGCCATGTGTTTACAAGAAGGCTAGTGGGAGCACAGTTATATTTCTAGTGCTGTATGTGGATGGCATTCTCCTAATAGGGAATGACGTTCCTACCTTACAAGACGTAAAGTCTTGGCTAGGAATGCAGTTTTCTATGAAGGACCTAGGAGAAGCGGCCTATATTCTAGACATAAAGATCTATAGAGATAGATCGAGGCGACTTCTAGGATTGAGTCAGAGTACCTACATCGATAAGGTCTTGAAACGGTTCCAGATGCAAGATTCTAAGAAAGGAACCTTACCGATGAGCAGAGGCACAGTTCTCTGCAAGATTCAGTGTCCTATGACACCTGATGAGCGAGAACGCATGGATCAGATTCCATATGCTTCGGAAATTGGATCGATCATGTATGCCATGCTTTGTACTCGACCGGATGTATCCTACGCATTGAGCATTACGATAGATATCAGTCAGATCCAGGAGAGTCACACTGGATCGCCGTAAAAAACATCCTGAAGTACTTGAGAAGGACTAAGGATGTGTTCTTGGTATACGGTGGGTCGGAAGACGAGTTCGCTGTAAAGGGTTACACCGATGCTAGTTTCCAGTCAGACCCGGATGACTACAGATCGCAGTCTGGCTATGTTTTCTGCTTGAACGGAGGCGCTGTTAGCTGGAAGAGTTCTAAGCAAGCGACCGTTGCAGATTCTACTACAGAAGCTGAGTATATTACAGCGTCGGACGCAGCAAAAGAAGCTGTTTGGATCAGGAAGTTTGTTGACGACTTGGGTGTCATTCCTAGTGCTGATAGCCCCATTGCTCTGTACTATGACAACAATGGAGCAATCGCGCAAGCGAAAGAAACCAGATCCCATCAACGATCCAAACACATACTCAGACGATTTCACCTTATCAGGATGATCATAGAACGAGGAGACGTGCACATTTGCAGAGTGTCGACAGATGACAACATTTCCGATCCGTTGACGAAGCCTCTCTCTTCGTCGAAGCATGAGGGTCATGTTAGGGATATGGGCATTAGATGTTTAGCAGTCCATGATTAAAGCAAGTGGGAGATTGTTGGTTAGTACTCTATGATGTACTGTTTGCGAGCTTTACTTGGATACATTTGATGTATTGACGCTTTCTATGATTTATGGATGAGTGTTTGATTCATTATTTATTTTGCATACTAGATATATTATGGAATCCATGTATTGTTATGAACAATACTAAACTCCCTAGTCATGTATCATTGTGGGAATAATGATATACTAAGACTAGTATGATGTGTGATTGATGATCATATAGATGATCATAGGTATTGGATACGATCACGATCATAGGTATTCGTTGGAGAACGGAATACTGGATTGACCTGCATTAGATTGTCACTTGGACTTGTGTCATGACTTGAATCTCATATGACGGTTCCATGATTGGATCCTAAGACCTGAGATATCTACAGAATCC
>NW_010964268.1:200401-205047 GCF_000463585.1 Tarenaya hassleriana | reverse complement strand
CGTCAAACGTTCTGTGTAACAGGAGGACTATAAAGGCGTGTATCAGGTACGAAACGAATCATGTGTTGGATTGTAGATACTCAAGACGGGATTTGTACCTCTCGTAAAAGAGAGAGATATCGTTGGGCCCCTCATGTGAGCGAGATTGTAGAAATGTGTGGTCGCACTATAGACGAACGTCGTCTATTTCAGACAGTCGAACTCAGTGAACGAGAAAGCAGTCGAATCAGATAAGGTGGTTTGTCCATGCCTTATGTTCGATGTATGATATCGCGATACAAAAGGATCATCAACCGGAATCATAACTGGCGTTCGTATGATGACGAACAAACTCTATTCGAGATAGGTAGTCATAGTGTCTTGCTAGAGACCGCCTATGACTTGTGTAACCGAAATAAGAGATTTCGGCTTATACTGCTATATCGGATGAGCCTACAAGGTCACACATAGGAAAGGACGAATGCGCGAGAAGAGACGAGAAAATCCCGGTGGAGTGGAGGCCAGACCGACCAGTCCAGAAGGTCTGGACCGATCAGTCCAGCCAACCCAGACCGATCGGTCCAAACACGTGGACCGGTCGGTCCAGAGGTAACGTGCAAATGTTACTCGATCCAGAAAATGTTCCAGTCCGATCGGTCTGGAACCATGGACCGATCGGTCCACACGTTAAAAGGTCCAGACCGATCGGTCCAGACCTAGACCGATTGGTCCAGACGTCGGGATTTCCTAAACTCGCTCTAATTAGGGTTTTAAGTGGGGTTAACTTTAGGAAACGCCTCCTAAACCTCTTGGTACGACTTTCAGACCCTTTGGGGAGTTTTTGAGAGTTGAAAACCTAAGAGTTAGATCCCTGAAACCCTTGCGCAAAGAAGAACGTGTTCTTCAGTCCTAGCAGACAAGTTCCAACCGTTGGAATCCTTTCAGCCGTGTGGATACGTGTAGAGGGTGAGGTATTCTTCCTACCTTACATGATCGGACGAACACAACAATTGATACAGGCCCCGAATCGATTGAGGTAAGCGTTCTAACGTTTCTACAAGATCATGCATGATAGGTTTTAGGGTTTTTATCAAAATTTTTGTTTTACATCTGCTGCGCAAACCCTAGAACCGATCTCTTAGAAATTAGATTCGCTCTTGAGATCCCAAGAAACCCAACACGAGGCTTACGACAATGGTATACGTGGCCCGGCATCAAGAAAGACTTCATAGATTTTGTTGCGCGATGTCTGACATGTCAGCAAGTGAAGGCTGAATGACAAATGCCTGGAGGAAAGTTGCAACCATTAGAGATTCCGGAGTGGAAGTGGGACTCTATAGCAATGGATTTCGTGGTTGGATTGCCAACAACTCCGACGAAGAAGAATGCAATTTGGATGGTTGTGGACCGATTTACCAAATCGGTACATTTTATACCGATCCGACAAGAGTACACAGTTGAGAGATTGACACACATCTATGTGGATGAGATCGTCCGATTACATGGAGTGCCGAGTGAGATTATCTCTGACAGAGATCCTCGCTTTACTTCGAGACTGTGGAATGCTATACAGGATGCATTGGAAACGAAGCTGGAGATGAGTACGGCATATCACCCGCAGACAGATGGACAATCGGAACAGACTATTCAAACGCTAGAGGATATGTTGAGAGCGTGTATACTAGATTAGGAAATTTTGTGGGACCGACACTTGATGTTGTGCGAATTTGCATACAACAACAGTTTTCATGCCAGCATCGGTATGCCGCCTTACGAGGCACTGTATGGGCGGCCTTGTAAGACACCACTATGTTGGACGGAAATCAGAGAACGACGAAATTTTGGGCCTGAAATTGTATAGGAGATGACTGAGGTTATCAGAAATATCAAGGTTAACCTGAAACTCGCACAAGATCGACATAAATCTTATGCAGACAAAAGGAGGCGGGATTTCCACCTAGAAGTGGGCGATCGGGTATTCCTTCGTGTACAGGCGATTCGAGGACATGCAAGGTTCGGTAAAACGGAGAAGCTCAAGCCTCGTTATATTGGGCCATATCCAGTAATTGGGAAAGTGGGAGCAGTGGCGTATCGAGTGGAGTTACCGGCAGAACTCGGCAACATACATGATGTATTCTACGTGTCCATGTTATGGAAATACATGGCAGATCCATCCCATGGTTTGCGGCCGCAGGAGATTGAGGTTACCCATAATGTTCACTTTCATGATGAGCAGCTTCAAATCGTGGACTACAAGACGAAGCAGTTGCGGAATAAGGAGATTTCCTTAGTCAAAGTCCTATGGTGGAGTCAAGGAGTCTCCGACATGATGTGGGAACTGGAGAAGGAGATGGGCGATCATTACCCCCATCTATTTTGTACGTAACTTTCAACTTAAGTTCGTTTGAATTCGAGGACGAATTCACTTTAAGAGGAGTAGATTGTAACAACCCATATATTTTAAAAAAAACAACCCTGGACCGTCCGGTCTAGATATCCCGGATCGGACGGACTACGATCAAACTGGAACGGACGGACCAGACTGTCCGGAACGGGCGGACCAGAGTGTCGGCAGTGATGAAAGTCGCGATTTTCGTCCGGATCTGACCTGGAAACGACCCGTGCGCACTAATCCCGACCAGAAAACTAACTTTTTGACCCTTGGGGCCTGATTTCTGTCCATACCTGTCGAAACCGTGTCTTTTTAGCCCCTCTCCCGCTTCAGTTCTTCATCATCTCTCTAAAACTCGACCCTCTCTACAAATCCGAAAATCTCTCCAAAATCCGGAAAATAAATGCTCAAATTGGTTCCTACAGAGCACAAAGAGCTTCACCAAGCTTCCATTCAACACCCAGAGCACGAGCTTAACCCGAGGTGAGTGAATTCGAGTTAATTCGGAAGTCTGTTGACATGGGATTTGGGTTTTTGGGTGATTCGTGCGAAATTGTTGCTTGATTCTTGTTCTACATGCAATTTTATGAGTTTTAGTGTATTACCCATAGCAAATCGAGCTTGTTTGAGTGTTTTTGATGAACTCCGAGGGCTAGAACGTCCGGTCTGAGGTCAGACCATCCGTTCTAGGTGTGCAGGAGAAATCGCGAAGTCCAGAGGTTGAAGACAAAGTCTAGACATCCGTTCTGGACAGTCCGGACCATCCGTTCTGGACAAGTCAGACCATCCGGTCTGGACAGGACGGAACGTCCGTTCCAAACCGACTGGACCGATCAGTCCAGGGACTAGATCGATCGGTCTGAAAAAAAGAAGAAAAAAAAAGAGAATAACGGAACCTTAAAAATTCACCATGTGAGAAAGTGAAAAAGTGACTTGCGTAGGTAGCCGATTGTAGTCGGTACTATCCCGTGATGAGGAAACACACGGTTCTTGGAACCGCGCCAATGTTTCTGTTAGCGACGGAGCGGACCCCGGGATATGAGTATCCCGAGGATGAGGCATCACACATACCTGAGATTCGGGTAGATTGGGGTCTCCCGAGGAGGTGGTACGGACTTACTCTGCCAGGTTTGGGCATGAACCTGACAAGTATTTCTGCGACAGATGGTCGGGGAGGGGGAGTTACAGCGATTGGCTCTCCCGATATAGTCGATGGCGTCGGTTGTAGCCGACGTCTGGCGAGCTCCGGTATTGAGAGGTGACATCAATGTCGGAGTAGGGTGACACACCTAGTATCGGGAGGTGACATCGATGCTAGGGTGGGGTGATGTGTTCGGGCGGAGAAAAATATATTTATGTCGGATCCGAGTGGTTGCGGAGTAGATGGATTCCGAGGAGAGAGGTGGTTGTGCTATGTACATGGGGGAGTACATTACCTACACATGGTGCGCGTAGAGACGATTTGACGGACCCTGTCTTGCGACTTGTCATACGGACTTGATTGTGATTGCTGATATGCTCACTACAAGAAACATCAAAATTTGCGACAGAAAAATCTGTCGCAATTACACAAGAATATCTGTCGCAATTACAAATTTACGACATATTGCGACAGAATCATTTCTGTCCGTATATTGTTGTCGCAAAAGTTTGCCGGTCGTTAATCTGTCGCAAAGTTGCGACGGACAAAATCTGAGTTTTGCGACAGAATTGCGACAGATTTTTCTGTCGGAAATATCTTTTTTAATATTTAAAAAAAACAAAAAAATCTACGTTTACTACGGATTTGCGACAAAAAAATCCGTCGCAAATATTTTTTTTAATATATATACACATACACATATACATTTACATATAGACATATATATACATACACATATACACATACATAAACACACATTCATACACATATATACACACATAAATTTACATACACATACATATATTTTACACATATGCACATAATTATACATATACACATTAATTTATATACATATATATATACATACACATATATTCATATACATACATTTACATACACACATATATACATATACACACACATACATAAACATACATTCATACATATATATACACATATAAATCTATATACACATACATATATATACACATACACATAAACACACATAAACACACATAATTTACATACACATACATATATATACACATATACATATACATTACACACATACATAAACACACATTCATACATATTCACATATACACATACACATACATATATATATATATATAT
>NW_010964268.1:190394-199910 GCF_000463585.1 Tarenaya hassleriana | reverse complement strand
CGAATTTTGAAGAAAAACAATTTGTTGGAGAAGATTGGAGAAGATTGAGATTTTTTTAAAAAAAATTTCGAAGTCTGGAGGAGAAAGACGAAGACTCAGCTTTTATTAAGTGTTGCGACGGATATTGCAGTCGCAACCCGTCGCAAAACGAAAAATAAACCGCGAAAATTTAAAAATTTTCATCGAAAATAGCGGAAAAAAATAAATTTAGATTTGCGACTGAAATTTCTGTCGCAAATCTGTCACAAATTCCAAAAATAAATAACATAAATTTAAAAATAAATAAAATTAATATTTGCGACAGAAATTTCTGTCGCAAATCCGCAATTTTAAAATTTCTGTCGCAAATAATGTTTGGTTCTGCGACGACAACGTTTCCGTCGTATTCCGTCGCAAATTTGCGACGGATTTTGCGACTAATTGCGATTGGAATAAAAATTTTCGCATTCCGTCGCAAATTCGTCGAATTCTGTCGTAATTTCTTTGCGACGGAAAAATTCCGTCGCAAATTCCGTCGCTATATTAAGATTTTCTTGTAGTGGCTTATCATTGATTCTATGTTTTTGATTCCTGTTTATTAGAATATTGGTATACATATATGTATTTGCTTTCCCTGGTTCCATGAGAATAGAACTCCGGGTTACGCCTGAGTTCACTCTCTAAGCAATTAGTTTAGGACGTTGTTACACAACGTTTCAGGTCGTGAGCAGCAGTAGACGAGGAGCGGACATCGGAGACCTGGGCAGTGTACCACTACCGATCATGTATAATTAGTATTTTGATACACTTATATTTTGGAAAACGGTTTGTGTTATATCGGTGGTAGACTTTTAAGGTTTGTAATAATATTATACTCCACTCGACTATGTATAATTATAACTGAGAATAATGTATCATAAATGTATATATGTGTGTTTCTTCCGCTAACTCTTAAAATAAAAGTTTTAAATTCTAGCGGATTTTTGGAACTGGATTTTATTTTAATTGTCCATGTGACGCAGCTCGTATTGCAGGATACGGGTTTCGGGCGTTACAGCATTGGTATTGTTGGGATTCGCTACGGGTTCCTAGCATGCGATCTCATCGATCTAGAGTTTGGTTTCTAGGTTTCATGCAGCGGAAGAAAAAGATCTAAACCTAGCCAAACGTCACACGCAACCAAACCTGCAAAACCCGACAGACCGTGTATATCACCGTGGGAATCGAGTACTTACCTCTTTCCGGGGCCTTTTTAATCACCTAGGACTGAAGTTACAGTCCCTCTATACGTATCCACACCGACGGGAAGGATTCCAAACGCTTTTGGAACCGATCTGCTAGGATCTGTGAAGTATATGAAGTGGGATCTAATCCTGAGAGCTAGAACTATTAATGAAACGATTTCTTCTGTGTTTTTGCTCTGTCTTAGGGTTCTTTTTGTCTGTCTTGGATTGAAGATGGCGTCCAATATCCTTTTTATAAGATAGGAACCCTAATCCTTGTGGAAAAGTGACTTTTTCCGAGTATTGACTCGGTCCGAGTCAGAACGAATCAGCCCAAGTCCATTGTCAACTCTTGACCCGGCCCATTTAGTATTGACTCAGTCCGAGTCAAAACTTTGACTCGACCGAGTCAAAACATCAGCCAAGCCCAAAACACTTTCTGGGCTTCGACTCGCATGAAACTGACTCGGTCCGAGTCAAATACTGACTCGGTCCGAGTCAGAAGGCTGAAAATGTCCCGACACTCTGATTTGATCCGAAAACGATTTTCCCGACCAAATCCAAGTCTTCCTTTCCGATACTTCACATATAAGTCCATCCCTAATGGTGTGTGACCCTGTAGGCCCATTCGCAGTGGCAGCAGCCTCGAGAACCATTCCCGATCTACAAGTCATGGTTAGCCTCTAGCAAGACGCCATGACTACCCACGTTGAATTGAGTTAGAGGTGATCTAATACAACCAACAGGTATCACAGCAGTTCCTTCCACGAGGAAAGAATGTGCTCGCATTTTCACTGGAATTTGGGGATGGGTAAAGATTGATTTTTTAAAGATTTTATAAAAATCCAAACATGATCACCAGGTCCCGATACTAAATAAAGTTTCTTGTCCGCAGTAGCCATGCCTCCAAGACGTGCTGCACCTGCGCAACGACCTGAAGGACCGAGGGCACCTCCGCCGAATAATGACATGGCGGAAATGAAACGCCAGTTCGCATTGTTCGAAGGGAACTTCTGGCAGTTTATACGAGGTTGCATGCCACCGCCACCGCCACCGCCTGCTGCTCCACCTGCAGCAAGGCCGGAGGAAGGTTTGCCACCACCACCACCACCGATGTCTGCACCTCCGAGGATTCCAGAGCAAGTGGTAGTGGACTACTTGCCATTTGTCAAGGAACTCCGAGCCTTGGGCACTCCGGAGTTTGAGGGTTCTCTTAGCCCGGAGGCAGCAGAAGACTGGATGATCAAGATCTCCCACCACTTCAACTACATTTGGTGCCCACTGGAGTACCGTACTGAATGAGCGAGCCATCATCTGGCTGGCGCGGCTCGCCACTGGTGGGAGGAAGTTGTACGTGAGACTCCCGTAGGACACCAATTCTCGTGGGAAGAATTCCGGGTGGAGTTCGAGCAGAAGTACTATCGGAGGCAAGATCAGGGTCACCGTATTACGGAATTCTTTCGCCTTGAACAATGTAACATGACTGTTCGAGAGTACGAAGCGGAATTCAACCGGCTGCTAAAGTATGCAGGCCACCTAGTGTCAACCTGTACAAGATCCAGAAATTCATTGTTGGGTTACGTGCTTCTTTCAGGAGGAGAATCGAGTGCCATGAGTACCCTACGTTGAGTCGGTACATGAACCAACTCGACAAAGTGGAACGAAGCGAGAAGGAGAAGATGGACGCCAAGATACAAGACCGTGGTCCACACAGGAGAGTGCCAGTCAACCGTCCCCCTATGAGGATTGGGCAGACGAGTCAACTCCGCAACAAGGGGAAGGCTCCAGCGTTTCGCCCCACGACCCCGGCTCAACCACTACAGTATAGAAGGCCATGTGCTTAGTGTGGTCGAGACCAAACTGGACCATGTGGAAACACCATGACGTGCTACCGTTGCGGTCAACCAGGGCATTTTGCTAATAGATAACTCCTCAAGCCAATAACAAACCACCGCGTCCAGCACAGAGGGGATCGGGTATTGCTCCGAGAGTTTATGCTCTCACAGCTGAGGAGGAGCCATACACAGTGGAGGAGCCATTTGCTGCCGGGCCATTGACCCCCTCCGAGGCCACTGATGAAGATTATCTGTAGGAGGCTGATGTTGCCGCCATCAACGGTATCATTTGCATACATGATGTTGCATGCGTCACTTTGTTTGACATAGAAGCTACACATAGCTTCTTGAGTAAGAAAAAGGCAGGAGAATTGTCGATCATGGAAATCGATACGACTACACTTTTTATGGTGTGTACACCTGCGGGACAGACTCTTCCAATACAGGGGATTTTGCATTGCATGCCCTTGACTATTTGTGGGAGGATGTTGACTGCAGATCTTATCGTCGTACCTATCTGGGGTTACGATTTAATACTGGGAATGAATTGGTTGTCGAAGCATCAAGCCCATATTGACTGTCCTCAGCGAACTATTTGGTTCACTGAGGAGAGCGGAGGATTCGAATTCGTTGGGAATAGGTCACGGAAGGTGTATACAATTATATCAGCTCTGAAGGCCAACAAGATGATTGAGAAGGGGAATGATGCCTTCCTGGTTGTAATCTCAGCAACCGAAGGAGCAGAAGCAAAGCTGGAAGACACTGTTGTAGTTCGGGAATTCCCCGATGTGTTTCCTGATGAACTACCCGAACTACCACCAGAACGGGAGGTAGATTTCTCCATTGAGATTGTGCCAGGAACGGAGCCAATATCTAAGACTCCCTATCGGATGGCTCCGACCGAGATGGCAGAACTGAAGAAGCAGTTGAACGAACTAATGGAGACTGGGTTTATCCGACCGAGCGTATCACCGTGGGGAGCACCGGTGTTATTTGTGAAGAAGAAGGATGGAAGTATGTGACTCTTCATTGACTACCGAGGTCTGAACCAAGTGACCATCAAGAATCGGTACCCCTTGCCGAGAATTGATAAGTTGATTGACCAGTTGCAAGGAGTGAAGTGGTTTTCTAAGATCGACTTACGTTTTGAGTTTTATCATATCCGTGTAAAGGTTTGAGATATTCAGAAGACTGTCTTTCAAACGAGGTACGACCGCTTCGAATTCGTGGTCATGCCATTTGGGTTGACGAATGCCCCAGCCGTCTTCATGCAGTTGATGCACCGTGTGTTCATGGATTATCTCGATGAGTTCGTCATAATCTTTATTGACGATCTCTTGATATATTCACCGGACCAGCAGACGCATGAAGAACACTTGCGGAAGATCTTATGGCGATTGAGAGATAATCAATTATACGCTAAATTCAGCAAATGTGGGTTTTGGTTGCAAGAAATCGGATTCCTTGGTTACGTCATTTCGCCACAAGGTATCCAGGTTGATCCGACAAAGATCGTGGTAGTAATGGATTGGAAGACGCCCACCAACGCAACCGAGATTCGAAGTTCTTGTGTTTAGCAGGCTATTACCGTCGCTTTGTTGAAGGATTCGCTAAACTGGCAAAACCAATGACGAAACTGATGGGAAAGAATGTACGCTTCGAATGGACTGAATATTGCGAAAAGAGTTTCATGGAACTCAAGAAGAGGTTGACAACTACACCTATTTTGGTGTTACCACGTCCAGGTGTTCCGTATGACGTGTACACGGATGCATCGAGGCAAGGATTGGGTTGTGTTTTAATTCAAGAAGGACATGTGATAGCGTATGCATCTAGACAGTTGAAAAGACACGAGGAAAACTATCTGACTCATGATTTGGAGCTAGCCGCATTGTTGGTTTAGTGCTCTATGATGTACTGTTTATGAGCTTTATCCAGATACATTTGATGTATTGATACTTTCTACGGTTTTATGAGAGTATTTGATTCATTGCATGTTCTTGTATGCTAGATATGTTATGAAATCCATGTATCATTATAAATGATACTGAACTCCCTAGTCTTGTGTCATTATGGGAATGATGACATAATAAGAATAGTATGATGTGTGATTGATGATCATATAGATGATCATAGGTATTGGATATGATCACAATCATAGGTATTCGTTGGAGAACGGAATACTGGATTGACCCGCATGAGATTGTCACATGGACTAGCGTCATGACTTGAATCTCATATGGCGGTTCCATGATTGGATCCTAAGACCTGAGATATCTACGGAATCCAACATGAGAAGTTGTGTGCTTTGAATACGTCAAACGTTCTGCGTAACAGGAGGACTATAAAGGCGTGTATCAGGTACGAAACGAATCATGTACTGGATTGTAGATAGTCAAGACGGGATTTGTACCTCTCGTAAAAGAGAGAGATATCGCTGGGCCCCTCGTGTGAGCGAGACTGTAGAAATGTGTGGCCGCACTATAGACGAACATCGTCTATTTCAGACAGTCGAACTCAGTGAACGAGAAAGCAGTCGAATCAGATAAGGTGGCTTGTCCATGCCTTATGTTCGACATATGATATCACGATACAAAAGGATCATCAACCGGAACCATCACTGGCGTTCGTAAGATCACGAACAAACTCTATTCGAGATAGGTAGTCATAGTGTCTTGCTAGAGACCGCCTATGACTTGTATATCCAGAATAGAGATTTCGGGTTATACTGCTATATCGAATGAGCCTACAGGGTCACACACAGGGAAGGACGAAACGCACGAGAAAACGACCGAAAAACCAAGACGGAAGGGTCTGGAACGGACGGACCAGAAGTCTGGAACGGACGGTCCGCCAGGTCCAGACCCGAGGTCCGCGAATAATCGCAGACCGTCCGTTCTAAGTGTTGGAACGGACGGTCCACGTGAGCAGACCGTCCGTTCTGGCTTGCTGGAACGGACGGTCCACGTTTATTTCTGGACCGTCAGTTCCGGGTTTCGAGTTTTTCGGAAATTAGACCGAATTAGGGTAAATCACCTTATAAGAAGGAGATTAAAACCCTAATCGTGGAGGTGACGAGAAGAGCCGACTTTTGGCCGAAACTAGGGAGTTTTTGAGATCCAAAACGAGTTCTAATTCTCGGTATTCCTCGGTGCACATATCGAATAGAGATTCGAGTCCTAGCAGACAAGTTCCAAGCGTTGGAATCCATCCCGAAGTGTGGATACGTGTAGAGGGCGAGGTAATTTCCTCCCTTAAGTGATCGGAACGAACACGTCGATTGATACAGGCCCCTGATCGATTGAGGTAAGCGTTCTAACGTTTCTACGATTCAATAGCAGAATGGTTCTAGGGTTCTATAAAATTTTTGTTTTACATCCGCTGTGCAAACCCTAGAATCGATCTCTTAGGAATAGGATCCGCTCTAGAGATCCCTGGAAACCCATCAGTGGTATCAGAGCCTGGTTCCTCTGTTTTTGATTTCGTAGAACCCGATCACGCATGTTTTAGGATTTGAATTGTTTGAATCCATGTTTGCTTTGAATTCTATGCATGTATGCATGATCTTGTAGAAACGTTAGAATGCTTACCTCAATCGATCCGGGGCCTGTTTCAATTGATGTGTTCGTCCGATCACTATAGGCAGGAAGAATACCTTGCCCTCTACACGTATCCACATCTCGAGATGGATTCCAACCTTTGGAACTTGTCTGCTAGGACACGAAACTTCTATTCAATGATGTGCTTTTAGAAAGAAAGATTAAGATCACTTCTTCAACCCCTTAGACTCTCTAAAAGGGTCTAAAAGTTCTCTAGGTCGGCCCCTAAGTGTTAGGGTTCTGTTTATCCTCTTATTCAAGTGATTAACCCTAGATCCGGACTTTAAAATTAAATCCGAACCCCAGACCGAACGGACTGCTTAGTAGTCCGTTCGGTCTGGACACTTGGTCCGTTCGGACTAGTTTCATAACTGGGTCCGTTCGAACTAATGGGTCAGTCCGTTCGGTCCAACACTTGGTCCGTTCGGACTGAACTCTCTAGTCCGTTCGGTCTAACAATTTGGTCCGTTCGGACTAGATCGTCCGGTCCGTTCGGTCTACTCCTAGACCCGACGGTCTGGACCTCTTGTCCAGTTTTCTCGACGTTTTCTCGTGCATTTGTCCTTCCCTGCGTGTGTGACCCTGTAGGCTCATTCGATATAGCAGTATAACCCGAAATCTCTATTCCGGATATACAAGTCATAGGCGGTCTCTAGCAAGACACTATGACTACCTATCTCGAATAGAGTTTGTTCGTGATCTTACGAACGCCAGAGATGATTCAGAACGGACGGACCACACGTCTGGACCGTAGGGTCTGGACCGTCCGTTCCGAACCTTTCGGTCCGTCCGGTCTGGACCCTTCCGCCTCGGTTTTCCGTCGTTTTCTCTCGTGTATTCGTCCTTCCCTGCGTGTGTGACCCTGTAGGTTCATTCGATATAGCAGTATAACCCGAAATCTCTATTTCGGATATATAAGTCATAGGCGGTCTCTAGCAAGACACTATGACTACCTATCTCGAATAGAGTTTGTTCTGATCTTACGAATGCCAGTGATGATTCCGGTTGATGATCCTTTTGTATCGTGATATCATATGTCGAACATAAGGCATGGACAAGCCACCTTATCTGATTCGACTGCTTTCTCGTTCATTGAGTTTGACTGTCTGAAATAGACGACGTTCGTCTATAGTGCGGCCACACATTTCTACAGTCTCGCTCACACGAGGGGCCCAGCGATATCTCTCTCTTTTACGAGAGGTACAAATCCCGTCTTGACTATCTACAATCCAGTACATGATTCGTCTCGTACCTGATACATGCCTTTATAGTCCTCCTGTTACGCAGGACGTTTAACTCCTCATGTTGGATTCCATAGATATCTCAGGTCTTAGGATCCAATCATGGAACCGTCATATGAGATTCAAGTCATGACGCTAGTCCATGTGACAATCTCATGCGGGTCAATCCAATATTCCGTTCTCCAACGAATACCTATGATTGTGATCGTATCCAAATACCTATGATCATCCATATGATCATCAATCACACATCATACTAGTCTTATTATATCATCATAACGACACAAGACTAGGGAGTTTAGTATCATTCATAATGATACATGGATTTCATAACACATCTAGTATGCAAGAACATGTAATGAATCAAATACTCTCATAAACCATAGAAAGTATCAATATATCAAATGTATCTAAATAAAGCTCATAAACAGTACATCATAGAGCACTAAAGTAACAATCTCCCACTTGCTCTAATCATTTACTGCTAAACATCTAATGCCCATATCTCTAACATGACCCTCATGCTTCGACGAAGGGAGAGGTTTCGTCAATGGATCGGCAATGTTGTCATCTGTCGACACCCTGAAAATGTGCGCGTCTCCTCTGTCTATGATCTCCCTGATAAGGTGAAACTGTCTGAGTATGTGTTTGGATCGTTGATGGGATCTGGGTTCTTTTGCTTGTGCGATCGCTCCATTGTTTTCACAATACAGAGCAATGGGGCTATCAGCACTAGGAATGACACCCAAGTCTCCAACAAACTTCCTGATCCAAACAGCTTCCTTTGTCGCGTCCGACGCTGAAATATACTCAGCTTCTTAAGTAGAATATGCAACGGTCGCCTGCTTGGAATTCATCCAGCTAACAACGCCTCCGTTCAAGTAGAAAACATAGCCAGACTGCGATCTGTAGTCATCCGGGTCTAACTGGAACTAGCATCGGTGTAACCTCTTACAGCGAGCTCGTCTTCCGACCCACCGTATACCAAGAACACATCCTTAGTCCTTCTCAAGTACTTCAGGATGTTCTTGACGGCGATCCTGTGTGACTCACCTGGATCTGACTGATATCTACTCGTAATGCTCAACGCATAGGATACATCCGGTCGAGTACAAAGCATGGCATACATGATGGATCCAATTGCCGAAGCATATGGAATCCGATCCATGCGTTCTCGCTCATCAGGTGTCGTAGGACACTGACTCTTGCAGAGAACTGTGCCACTGCTCATCGGTAAGGTTCCTTTCTTGGACTCTTGCATCTTGAACCGTTTCAAGACCTTATCAATGTAAGTACTCTGACACAATCCTAGAAGACGCCTCGATCTATCTCTATAGATCTTTATTCCTAGAATATAGGCCGCTTCTCCTAGGTCCTTCATAGAAAACTGCGTTCCTAGCCAAGACTTAACGTCTGGCAAGGTAGGAACGTCATTCCCTATAAGGAGAATGTCATCCACATACAGTACTAGAAATACAACGGTTCTCGCACTGACCTTCTTGTAAACACATGGCTCATCTTCGTTCTGTGAGAAACCAAACTTTTTGATTGTCTCATCAAAGCGAAGGTTCCAGCTCCTCGAAGCCTGCTTCAGTCCATAAATGGACCTCTGAAGCTTGCACATCATCCTCGGGTTCCT
>NW_010964268.1:185821-187665 GCF_000463585.1 Tarenaya hassleriana | reverse complement strand
TCTATATGGGACTAAGATCCATATTTCACATAAGAATGAGTTGTTATACTCAGCCTTACGCTATTTAGGTAGACATCTAATGTCAATGACATCCAATGTGACTCTCAGATCCTTTTATGAGACTATGATATCAAATATCATAGCATACTCCTCTCATCTGTACCGTTAAGTCTCAAGTCAAAATTTGATAACTCAACCTAAGGTAAACCACGTTCAAGCTGTGGGAACCACGATTTCCCACCCTGCCTCACAAAGATAATCCGACACGCTCAGCTTTGGAATGACCCGTGTTACGGACGATCGATGCCTTGACAGGCGCTCTAGTAATGGGAGGTACACGCTTAGCATTACATAAATAAGGGATTTTCGAAACCACGCTTAGATCAAACATCTACTTTCAAGCTATGAGAACCACCATTTCTCCATCTTGCCTCACCAAGATAATACGGCACACCCAGCTTTGGCATGACCCATGACACGTACGATCGAGGCCTTGACAAGTGCTTTACTCGTAGAGCTCCTAGATCTAACAGGTTTCTGTGCAACGATTGATCATAATCCGAATGGATAATCCAATCGATTATGCAATCCCAATCCCGAAGCTCCCACTCAATCAAACATATATAATATCTTGATTAAGTTACATACATTCATTCACTATGGACCATCCATAAGAAAGAATCATGTTATTCTGAATCACATTTAATCGGTTTTAAGCAACGATTGCTCTAACCAGATCCCGAAACGCAAAATCAAATTTTGGTGAAGCGTCGGGACCTAGACCGAACGGTCTAGGCCTAGACCGATCGGTCTGGGCGGTTCGGTCTTCGGGTCTGCGTCGGTCCGTTCGGTCTGGAATGGTCAATCTGTTCGGACTGACTCTCCAGACTGTTCGGACTTGCCTCTTCGGACCTTCTCTCTCGGACTAGTGACAGGCCGGACGGACTGGCTAAGCAGTCCGTTCGGTCTACACACCTTAGTCCGTTCGGTCCAACATCTTGGTCCGAACGGACTGAGGTCATTTAGTCCAGGGAAACGACAAACCCTAGACCGTCCGGTCCAGAGGACCAGACCGTTCGGTCTAGGCGGAAAAACGCGATCAGATCACGTTCTTCGTCGTTACGGTCCCGATTCAGATCCGATTTCGACCCCGTTTTCGCCTGTGAACTCAGAACAGAAGCCTCTTGCACACTATGCAACAAAGAACATGAAATATACCCAGATCCATAATCAAATCATGCATAGCATCAAAGTAAACACGGATTCAAACAATTCAAATCCTATAACGTGCGTGATCGGGTTCTAACAAAAATCATGCAGAGGAACCAGGCTCTGATACCACTGTTGGGTTTTCCTGGGATCTCATGAGCGAATCCTATTCCTAAGAGATCGGTTCTAGGGTTTGCGCAGCGGATGTAAAACAAAAATTTGATAAAACCCTAAAACCTATCATGCATGATCTTGTTGAAACGTTAGAACGCTTACCTCAATCGATCTGGGGCCTGTTTCAATTGATGTGTTCGTCCGATCACTATAGGCAGGAAGAATACCTTGCCCTCTACACGTATCCACACCTCAGGATGGATTCTTGCCTTTGGAACTTGTCTGCTAGGACACAAATCTTCTATTCGATGATGTGCTTTTAGAAAGAAAGATTAAGATCACTTCTTCAACCCCTTAGACTCTCTAAAAGGGTCTAACAGTTCTCTAGGTCGGCCCCTAAGTGTTAGGGTTCTGTTTCTCCTCTTATTCAAGCGATTAACCCTAGATCCGGACTTTAAAATTAAACCCGAACCCCAGACCGAACGGACTGCTTAGTAGTCCGTTCGGTCTGGACACTTGGT
>NW_010964268.1:177995-184558 GCF_000463585.1 Tarenaya hassleriana | reverse complement strand
TGTGTATGACCCTGTAGGCTCATCCGATATGGCAGTATAACAGGAAATCTTTTATTTCGGTTACACAAGTCATAGGCGGTCTCTAGCAAGACACTATGACTACCTATCTCGAATAGAGTTTGTTCGTGATCCTACGAATGCCAACGACGATTCCGTTTGATGTTCCTTTTGTATCACGATATCATATGTCGAATATAAGGCATGGACAAGCCATCTTATCTGATTCGACTGCTTTCTCGTTCACTGAGTTCGACTGTCTGAAATAGACGACGTTCGTCTATAGTGCGGCCACACATTTCTACAGTCTCGCTCACACGAGGGGCCCAGCGATATCTCTCTCTTTTATGAGAGGTACAAATCCCGTCTTGACTATCTACAATCCAGTACATGATTCGTCTCGTACCTGATACACGCCTTTATAGTCCTCCTGTTACGCAGGACGTTTGACGTAATCAAAGCGCGTAACTCCTCAAGTTGGATTCCGTAGATATCTCAGGTCTTAGGATCCAATCATGGAACCGTCATATGAGATTCAAGTCATGACGCTAGTCCATGTGACAATCTCATGCGGGTCAATCCAGTATTCCGTTCTCCAACGAATACCTATGATTGTGATCGTATCCAAATACCTATGATCATCCATATGATCATCAATCACACATCATACTAGTCTTATTATATCATCATTCCCATAATGACACAAGACTAGGGAGTTAAGTATCATTCATAATGATACATGGATTTCATAACACATCTAGTATGCAAGTAATGAATCAAATACTCTCATAAACCATAGAAAGTATCAATACATCAAATGTATCTAAATAAAGCTCATAAACAGTACATCATAGAGCACTAAACCAACAACCCAGACCCCGAGATTTTTTGTTTTCTGATCCGATTGTGCAATCGTTGCTTAATCTGATCAACTGTGACTTAAATAGACATGATTTATTCTTATGGATGGTCCATAGTGAATGAATGCATGTAACTTAATCGAGATAATAGATATGCTTGATTGAGTGGGAGCTTCGAGATTGGGATTACATAATCGAATGGATGGTCTATTCGGATTATGTTAATCATTACACAGAAACCGGTTAGATCCAGGAGCTCTATAACTAAAGCACTTGTCAAGGCCTCGATCGTACGTGTCATGGGCCATGCCAAAGCTGGGTGTGCCGTATTATCTTGTGAGGCAAGATGGAGAAATGGTGGTTCTCATTGCTTGAAAGTAGATGCTTGATCTAAGTGTGGTTTCGAAAATCCCTTATTTATGTAATGCTAAGTGTGTACCTCCCATTACTAGAACGCTTGTCAAGGCATCGATCGTCCGTAACACGGGTCATGCCAAAGCTGAGCGTGCCGGACTATCTTTGTGAGGCAGGGTGGGAAATCGTGGTTCCCACAGCTTAAATATGGTTTACCTTAGGTTAAGTTGTCAAGTTTGACTTGAGACTTAATGGTACAGATGAGACGAGTATGCAATGATATTTGATATCATAGTCTCATAAGAGGATCTAAGAGTCACATTGGATGTGATCGATGGGTGTAACAATCCATACTTATGTGAAATACGGATCTTGCAAGTTTGAGTTGAGACTTAATGGTACAGATGAGACGAGTATGCAATGATATTTGATATCATAGTCTCATAAAAGGATCTGAGAGTCACATTGGATTTGATTGACATTAGATGTCTACCTAAATAGCATGAGGATAGGTGTAACAATTTATTCTTGTGTGAAATACGGATCTTAGTCCCATATAGAAAATTATTGTAGGGTTAGTTTTCTTTATGGGAATATAGCTCATTTTTGCATCTATGTTGTCATTGTTTGTTGATGGACTAGCTGGTAGTGGATCATAGATAGATTGACACTGATTGATGATGGACTAGCTGGTAGTAGATCATTAATAGAATCTGCATTTGTTTTTGTTCGTTCTGTTTTGTCTTTTTTTGTAGGACATGGCATCAACCGGTAGCGTACCGAGTTTGACGATGCGATCTATCCTTGAGAAGGATAAGCTTACCAGGACAAACTTCTTAGACTCGTATCGGAACTTGAGAATTGTTCTCAAGCACGATAAGAAGTCGTACGTCCTGGAAGGGGCTCTACCACCAGAGCCTGCGGCCAATGCCACGAGAGCCGTCAAGGATACTTGGTTGAAGCATCAGACTAACGACAATGAGATCTCCTGTCTCATGTTGGGAAGCATGACCCCGAATCTGCAAAAGAGCGTGTTTGATATGATCGAACAACTCAAGACCATGTTTCAGGAGCTAGCGCGTACTGAAAAGTACAAGACGCTAAAAGCTCTAGTGAAGACGGAGATGCCGAGAGGCAGCTCTGTCAACACCCACGTCCTCAACATGCGAGCTCATGTTGAGGAACTTGAGCGTATGAGAGTGAACCTCGATGGTGACTTGGTTTCAGACTTGATCCTGATGTCATTACCCGAGGACTATAACCAGTTCGTGATGCAGTAACATATGCACGGGATGACTAAGAGCTTAGCCGAACTGCATGGGATGCTGAAATCGGCCGAGCAGGATATCGTGGTGCCCTAGACTGTGCTTGCTGTTGAGAAAAACTCCAGCAAGAAGCAGCGGGGTAAAGCCAAAAAGAAGGTGGCGAAAAAGGCAAAAGTTGCCTCTACGCCTAAGCGTAAGCCCGATAAGGGTGACTGTCATTACTGCGGAGTGTCTGGACACTGGAAGCATAATTGTCACCTTTACTTGGAGAATCTGAAGGACAAGAAGCTTGGTGAAGCTTCTGCCTCAGGTATCCACGTTATAGAGGCTAACATCTGTACTATATCTTCGTGAGTATTAGATACCGGAAGTGCCTCACACATTTGCGGAAATGTGCAGGGACTAAGAAGTGGTAGGATGTTGGCTAAGGGAGAAGCGGATCTACGCGTCGGAAATGGAGCAAGAGTTGCTGCATTGTGTGTTGGCGTTTATGATTTGCATCTTCCTTCTGGACTTGTTTTAGAATTGAGTAATTGTTACTATGTTCCTGCGATTAGCAGAAACATTATTTCTATTTCTTGTCTGGATTTGGATGGTTTTCGATTTGTGATTGAGAACTTGAGTTTGATGATTTATCGCGATAGTATTTACTATGGTAATGATTATCTAGTTAATGGTTTATACGTCTTGAATGATCAGCCTTCGAACTCAACATCGTCCATCTATAGCATGAGTACTAAACGGTTTAAGCCGAACGACTTAAACCCGACCTTTCTCTGGCATTTTCATCTAGGCCATATAAACGAGAAGCTCATTTAGAAGCTTCATTCTGAAGGTCTTCTGGATTCATTTGACTTTGAGTCTCTTGAATCTTGCGAGTCTTGTTTGATGGGCAAGATGACAAAGCATCCTTTCAAAGGGAAAGGACAGTGAGCGACAGAGTTATTGGATCTGATACATAGTGATGTATGCGGACCAATGAGCTGTTCAGCTAGAGGAGGTTATCTGTATTTTGTTACGTTAACTGATGATTTCAGTCGATACTGTTATGTCTATTTGATGAGACATAAGTCTGAAACGAAGTACAGAACCAGCTTGGCAAGACGTTCAAGACACTTCGATCCGATCGTGGTGGCGAATATATGAGCCAAGAGTTCACTGATTATCTGGTTGATTGTGGTATTGTATCACAATTAACTCCTCCTGGAACGCTACAATGGAACGGCGTGTCTGAACGGAGGAACCGAACACTGTTAGACATGGTTCGGTCAATGATGAGTTAGACAGATCTTCCGTAGTCCTTTTGGGGCTATGCTTTAGAGACCGCTGAACAGGAGTCCAACGAAGTCGGCTGAAACGACGCCATATGAGATATGGACGGGTAAGCGTCCCGCGTTATCGTTTGTCAGAATTTGGGGTTGCGACGCTTACGTGAAGCGTCAGATGGCTGATAAGTTATCCTCCAAATCTGATAAATTTATTTGTAGGCTCCCTAAGGAAACTAAGGGTTACTACTTCTACATTCCGGCAGAGAACAAGGTGTTCATTGCCAGGAATGCGACTTTTATGGAGCGAGAGTTCGTCTCCAAAAGAGTCAGTGGGAGTAGGATCGAACTTGAGGAAGTTCGAGAGTAGCAAGTAGACGTTGAGCCGAGTGAACAGGTTGAAGATGTTCAACCTGTTTCACTGCCGGTTGTGACTCAACCTTCGACGAGTGAACCTCGGAGATCAGGCAGGATTCGCCAAGAGCCAACGAGATATGGATTTCTCGTGACTGGGAATGAGGAACTCATGTTATTAGAACATGACGAGCCTACCACATACCCAGAGGCTATGGCGAGTCCGGATTCCGAGAAATGGCGCGAGGCTATGAAGTCTGAGATGCAATCCATGTCAGACAACCAAGTATGGACTCTGGTTGATGCGTCTGAAGGGATAAAACCCATCGGATGCAAGTGGATCTTCAAGAAGAAGACCGACATGGATGGCAACGTGCACACGTATAAGGCATGACTTGTGGCGAAAGGATTCCGTCAGATTCATGGTATTGACTATGATGAGATTTTTTCGCCCGTAGTTATGCTGAAGTCCATCAGGATCCTACTTGCCATAGCCGCATATTACGACTATGAGATATGGCAAATGGATGTCAAGACCGCGTTCCTTAACGGGAATTTGACCGAGGATGTGTACATGACACAATCCGAAGGTTTTGTCGATCCAAGGAACCCGAGGATGGTGTGCTAGTTTCAGAGGTCCATTTATGGACTGAAGCAGGCTTGGAGGAGCTGGAACCTGCAGGCTTCGAGGAGCTGGAACCTTCGCTTTGATGAGACAATCAAAAAGTTTGGTTTCTCACAAAACGAAGATGAGCCATGTGTTTACAAGAAGGCTAGTGGGAGCACAGTTGTATTTCTAGTGCTGTACGTGGATGACGTTCTCCTTATAGGGAATGATGTTCCTACCTTGCAAGACGTTAAGTCTTGGCTAGGAACGCAGTTTTCTATGAAGGACCTAGGAGAAGCGGCCTATATTCTAGGCATAAAGATCTATAGAGATAGATCGAGGTGTCTTCTAGGATTGTGTCAGAGTACTTACATCGATAAGGTCTTGAAACGGTTCACGATGCAAGATTCCAAGAAAGGAACCTTACCGATGAGCAGTGGCACAGTTCTCTGCAAGAGTCAGTGTCCTACGACACCTGATGAGCGAGAACGCATGGATCGGATTCCATATGCTTCGGCAATTGGATCGATCATGTATGCCATGCTTTGTACTCGACCGGATGTATCCTATGCGTTGAGCATTACGAGTAGATACCAGTCAGATCCAGGTGAGTCGCACTGGATTGCCGTCAAGAACATCCTGAAGTACTTGAGAAGGACTAAGGATGTGCTCTTGGTATACGGTGGGTCGGATGACGAGCTCGCTGTAAAGGGTTACACCGATGCTAGTTTCCAGTCAGACCCGGATGACTACAGATCGCAGTTTGGCTATGTTTTCTGTCTGAACGGAGGCGCTGTTAGCTGGAAGAGTTCCATGCAGGCAACCGTTGCAGATTCTACTACAGAAGCTGAGTATATTGCAGCGTCAGACGCAGCAAAGGAAGCTGTTTGGATCAAAAAGTTTGTTGGAGACTTGGGTGTCATTCCTAGTGCTGATAGCCCCATTGCTCTGTATTGTGACAACAATGGAGCGATCGCACAAGCGAAAGAACCCAGATCCCATCAACGATCCAAACACATACTCAGACGATTTCACCCTATCAGGGAGATCATAAACAGAGGAGACGTACACATTTGCAGAGTGTCGACAGATGACAACATTGCCGATCCGTTGACGAAGCCTCTCCCTTCGTCGAAACATGAGGGTCATGTTAGGGATATGGGCATTAGATGTTTAGCAGTTCATGATTAGAGCAAGTGGGAGATTGTTGGTTTGGTGCTCTATGATGTACTGTTTATGAGCTTTATTCAGATACATTTGATGTATTGATACTTTCTACGGTTTTATGAGAGTATTTGATTCATTACATGTTCTTGCATACTAGATCTGTTATAAAATCCATGTATCATTATGAATGATACTAAACTCCCTAGTCTTATGTCGTTATGGGAATAACGACATAATAAGACTAGTATGATCTGTGATTGATGATCACAGAGATGATCATAGGTATTGGATACGATCACAGTCATAGGTATTCGTTGGAGAACGGAATAATGGATTGACCCGCATGAGATTGTCACATGGACTAGAGTCATGACTAGAATCTCATATGACGGTTCCATGATTGGATCCTAAGACCTGAGATATCTACAGAATCCAACATGAGGAGTTGCGTACATTGATTATGTCAAACGTCCTGCGTAACAGGAGGACTATAAAGACGTGTATCAGGTACGAAACGAATCATGTACTGGATTGTAGATAGTCAAGATGGGATTTGTACCTCTCGTAAAAGAGAGAGATATCGTTGGGTCCCTCGTATGAGTGAGACTGTAGAACACGACGGAAAAACCGAGACGGAAGGGTCTGGAACGGACGGACCAGAAGTCCGGAACGGACGGTCCGCCGTGCCAGACCC
>NW_010964268.1:170166-177381 GCF_000463585.1 Tarenaya hassleriana | reverse complement strand
CCTAGAATCGATCTCTTAGGAATAGGATTCGCTCTAGAGATCCCAGGAAACCCAACATTAATGTACCCCATCATGAACTCCTAGAATCGATCTCTTAGGAATAGGATTCGCTCTAGAGATCCCAGGAAACCCAACATTAATGTACCCCATCATGAACTCTAAGCAAGCTAAGCCATCTCCCAATGTGAATAACTCACTCATTTGACATTTGGTTCCAAACATCATTCCCATATCCCTATGATCAATGTGTTCTATGGTCATATCGATTAGGGTTTCATCCAAATCAATAGCATTAAGCACAAAACATCAAACCAATGGAAGAAAACTCAAAAGCATCATAGATAAGCATAGGTGTCCATACAAAAGTGGGGATCCCTCACCCACAACAAAGTCACTACTCCATATCTAGAGGTTCAAAACAGAAAACAAAAGGGGAGAACATAGAAAAGGAGAAGAAATGCTCAATAAGGTCTTCAATGGTGATCTCCTCCTTCAAGATGTCTCCCTAGGTCTCCAAATCTCCCTTTTTTCCTCTCCAAGGTGTTTTTCTTCCCAAGTGTCGAGTCCCCCCTATCTCTCCTCAAGCTCCCCTTTTTGTGTAAGTGCAAAAACTAGGTTTTTCCTCAAAAATCGAGCTTTTCCTTTTTGGGCCGGATTTGATATCGGTCGGTCGCTCTCTTTTTGTTCAGGGTCGCCAATTTTTTCTTCAGTGTCGCTCGTTTTCTTCAGGGTGAACGACCGCTCATATTTACGAGCGACCGTTCGTTCTTCTTTGCAACTCGAGGCGACCGCCTTGTGTAATGAGCGACCGCTCGTTCTCCGTATTAGCACAGAGCGACCGCTTGATTCCGCGAGTGACCGCCCAATTGTTTGGCTATCACAGCGAGCGACCGCCTGGTATAACGAGCGAGCTGCTCATTTTCTCTGAGCTTTCTGGGACTTCTCGATTCTGCTCCTTTTCCGTGCCTCGTGCGCAAATATCCTCGTTCGATCATCCTGCAGGGAAAATGGAGGAAATAATCCTACCCATGACCGTCTAACGTCCTATTATGCTTAAGATATGAGAAAAATCAAAGTGTGTGACGTTAGAAAACCGGTGAAAAACCCGTGTGATCAGCCAACCCCTACCACCGTCGGGCATGTTAGAAGCTTTCATGGCCTAGCTAGCTTCTACCGTCGATTCATTCGTGATTTTGCACTCTTGCAGCCCCCCTCACATCCATCATCAAGAAGGATAAAGCATTCGAGTGGGGAGAAGAACAAGAGAAGGCTTTTGATACCTTGAAGGACAAGCTCACGAGTGCACCCGTCTTAGTCCTTCCCGACTTTGATAAGGTATTCGAAATTGAATGTGATGCATCCGGAATTGGTATTGGGGCTGTTTTGATGTAGGAAAAACGACCCGTAGCGTTCTTTAGCGAGAAATTGAGTGGCCCAACGCTCAACTATCCTACCTACGACAAGGAGCTCTATGCCTTGGTTCGTGCCTTACAAACATGGCAGCACTATCTCTTGGCGAAGGAGTTCATCATTCACACCAACCACGAGACGTTGAAGCATCTCAAAGGCCAATCTACGCTCAAAAGGAGGCATGCTAAGTGGCTGGAGTATGTCGAGACATTTCCGTACGTGATCAAGTACAAAAAGGGAAAAGACAATGTGGTGGCCGATGCATTGTCAAGGCGACATGTTTTGATTTCGATCATGGAGGCTAAGATGCTTGGATTCGAGCACATCAAGGGGCTGTACCGTGATGATGCCGAGCTTGGAGACATCTATGAGGAGTGCGCTAAGGGAGCTCATGGATCATTCTACAAGGAGGCTGATTATCTCTTTCGAGAAAAGAGGCTATGCATTCCAAAATGCTCAATGCGGGAGCTTATCTTACAAGAGGCGCATAGTGGAGCTCTCATGGGACATTTTGGCGTGAGAAGATGCTTGCAATAGTCAAGGAGCACTTCTTTTGGCCGCATCTCAAACGGGATGTCGAAAGATTTGTCGCTAGATGCATTACATGCCATCAAGCCAAATCTAAGATGCACCCGCACGGTTTGTATCTCCCTCTTCCCATTCCTTTATCACCTTGGACTGATATTTCGATGGACTTTTTTCTTGGACTCCCTCGAATCCGGAACAAAGATTCGATTTTTGTTGTGGTTGACAGGTTTTCGAAGATGGCGCACTTCATTCCATGTGCTAAATCGGATGATGCTTCACATGTAGCCGACTTGTTCTTCAAAGAGGTTGTTCGCCTTCATGGATTACCCCAGAGCATTGTTTCCGATCGTGACACCAAGTTCCTGAGCTACTTTTGGAAGACCCTTTGGAGAAATCTTGGAACAAAGCTTGTGTTCTCAACCACATGCCATCCGCAAACCGACGGTCAAACCGATGTGGTGACCCGCACATTGGCTGCCCTACTCCGAGCCACCATCGGGAGAAACATGAAGAATTGGCTCAATTGTATTCCACATGTGGAATTCGCATACAACCGAGCAACACACTCTGCAACACGCCATTCACCTTTGGAAGTGGTTTACTATTTCAATCCTCTCACGCCGCTGGACTTAGCACCTATTCCAAGCAGCGAAGTGACCAACCGTGATGGAGAGAAGAAGGTTGATCTGACCAAGAAGCTCCATGCAAAGGTTCGAGACAATGTGATGCGGAGAACGGAGCAATATGCACGTCAAGTCAACAAGGGACGCAAGAAGATCACCTTTGAAGTCGGAGATTGGGCATGGCTGCAGCTTAGGCCCGAGAGATTTCCACGCAAGAGGAGTTCAAAGCTAGCACCAAGAGGAGATGGACCTTTCCGGATCATCGAGAAGATCAACGACAACGCCTACCGCTTGGAGTTACCCAGTGAGTATAACGTGTCTTCTACTTTCAATGTAACTGATCTACTTCCGTTTGATGTAGGTGAATCCGTTTTGAGGGCAAAACTCGTCCAACGGGGAGGAAATGATGAGATCATCGACCTAACCATGGACACGGATGAGCACAATGGATCGAGCAAACAACCTACAAGGTGGACGGAACAAGCAAGAAGACATGGATACTTCTCCGCCTTGCCTTGGCCGAGAATGGAAGCTAAGTTCATCCTTGGAGACTTGCCGAATTAAAGAGCAGCCATCATCCTATCAAGACAAGTCTCCACACCAATTAGAGGCTTTGAAAATAGGAAAATATCCACCTCAAGGCCACCTCATCAAATCAGATCTACAAAGAAGGAAAGAAGCCAAATTCAAGCCTAATCATCAACCACCTTTAAGAGAAGATCTTGAGCTAGCCTATGACATGGAATTCAGATAATTCTCTTGCCAAAAACATCTCTTGACCATTTATGACTCAGCAAGACACAAGGCTGCACCTTCCTTTTTCTTGTTAGAGAATATTTCCGTTTTTCAATCTTTTCATTTCTTTGTTATTGCAGAAGTTTCTTTCCATTTTGTAATAATTTCTCTTCTCCCTATAAGAAGAGACGTTCTCCTTTGTTTAGGGGCAGAATTCGAATAAAGCTTTGAGTAATTTCGTCCATTGAACTTGGTTTGTCCGAGAAACAATTTGCTTGGTGTGTCCGAGCCCCATTCTTGGTGTGTCCGAGAAATCTATCCATTCTCTCCTGTTTTCTTCTGTAATTTTCGACCCTAAACCTTAGAGTGAGTGTCCTAGGACCAGAATTCTCAGGTTTGAGTCATCATCCCTCGAAAAAAATCCCAAAACAAAGTCCCTTCTCTTACCCAAAGTTCACCGAGAAATTCTTAAGTGACCGAGGTGCGTATCACTTCACCTGCTGACATACCAAGCAATGCGCTACAAATTCCGCACATCTCTCTTGATGCCCGACCATGTGTACCACTGTCTCAAACCCTGATACATCTTGCTGGCTCCCGGATGTATAGCCAGTTGAGACTGATGAGCCTCTCGCAAGATGTTCTGTCTCAACTCGGGATCTGCCGGTATACAAAGTCGTTGATGAAGCCTCAATGCATGCTCCTCATCCATCTGGTACCCCTTCTCACCATATCTGCTAATCTCACCAATAATCTTCTGCAGATCCGGATCATGACTCTGTCCTGCTATCACTCGTCTCCTCAAACTCATGTCATGGTTCTCATCAATCTCCATATGTCCTAACATAGCTGATAATTCAACTATGTTCTCCTGCGAAGATGAGAGTACTTGAATAGCTGATAGAATCTTCTTCCGGCTCAAGGCATCTGCGACTACGTCCGCCTTGCCCGGATGATATGCAATCTCCAAATCATAATCAGCTATCAACTCAATTCATCTACGCTGTCGAAGATTCAGATCCTTCTGCGATATCACGTAGGTTAAGCTCTTGTGGTCAGTGTTGAGCTTAACCTTTTCTCCGTATAAATAGGATCTCCAAATCTTCAACGCATGTACCACAGCTGCCAGCTCCAAATCATGCGTCGGATAGTTCTCCTCATGTTTTCTCAGCTGTCGGGATGCGTATGCAATCACATGTCCTTCCTGCATCAATACGCAACCCAAACCCTGTCTCGACACGTCGGTATAAACCTCGTAAAGAATACCTGGCTGTGGTAATGCCAAGATGGGTGCGGTCGTGAGTCGTCTCTTGAGCTCCACAAAGCTCGCTTCATACTCCGAAGTCCAGTCAAACCGCACATTCTTCCCCGTCAACTTCGTCATCGCTTTTGCCAACTTGGCGAAACCCTCAACGAATCTCCTATAATACCCTGCCAATCCTAAGAAACTGCAGATCTCAGTGGCATTGGTAGGCGTCTTCCACTCCATCACTGCCTCAATCTTCTCTAAATCTACCTGTATACCCTGAGCCGAAATCACATGGCCCAGAAATCTAACTTCCTGCACCCAGAAAGCACACTTGCTGAACTTCGCATACAACTTCTGCTCCCTCAAGCGCTGCAATACCATACGCAAGTGTTTCTCATGGCTGTGTCGATACGGTGAGTAGATCAAAATGTCATCGATGAAGATGATGACAAACTCGGCGAGGTAATCCATAAATACACGGTTCATCAACTGCATAAACACTGCAGGAGCGTTCGTCAATCCAAAAGGCATAACGACGAACTCGAAATGTCCATACCGTGTACGGAAAGTCGTCTTCTGCACACCCTCGGCCTTCACACAGATCTGATGGTATTCCGAGCGCAAATCGATCTTCGAGAACCACTGTGCTCCCTGCAACTGATCCAGAAACTCATCAATCCTCGGTAATGGATACCGATTCTTGATGGTTACTTGGTTAAGTCCTCGATAGTCGATGCACAATCGCATGCTACCGTCCTTCTTCTTGACGAATAGCACGGGCGCTCCCCAAGGTAAAACACTAGGCTGAATGAATCCCTTCTCCATCAATTCATTCAACTGCTTCTTCAACTCCGCCATCTCTGTTGGAGCCATCCGGTATGGGGTCTTAGATACCGGTTTTGTACCTGGGATAACATCAATACAGAAGTCCACCTCTCTCTCCGGTGGTAACCCTGAAAAATCCTCCGGAAAGACATCGGGGAAATCTCGAACCACATGCGTCTCATCCAACCTCACCTCAGACTCCTTCGTGGCCGTTACTACCACGAGAAACGCCTCATCCCCTTTTCTGATCATTCGGCTGGCCCGAAATGATGATATAATCGGGAAAGGATTCTGTGCTCTGTCCCCCAAAAACTCAAACTTCCATCCCGCATCAGTAAACTGAGTAACTCGTCGGCGGCAGTCAATGTGTGCCTGATGCACGGTCAACCAATTCATTCCCAATATAAGGTCATACCCCTGAACAGGTACTATAATTAGGTCAGCTAAGAGATTCCTCCCACAGAGTACTAGAGGGATCTCGCGTAACACGCCTGTCACTGGCAGAATTTCTCCGGAGGGAGTATGTACTCTATATCTCTCAGCCGTATCAACATCCATCACATCCAAGATTTCTGCCATACTCAAGCTTAGCAAGCTATGTGTAGCTCCCGTATCAAACAAAACATGGCATGTAGTACCATGAAGGTGTATGATACCTGGAATGGTAGCAGCGTCCAACTGCTCTGGGTCACCCTCGACCACAGCATCAATGGTGACCGTCTCCGGAGCAAAATAAGTCCCGTCACCCTGGACTTCTTCCTCCGCAGCAAGCGTGTATACTCGTGGTGCTACGCCCCCTCTACGTGGTGGCTGAGGGCGTGGAGGTCTGGCTCCCTGCTGGTTGGAGGCAGCTACATCTCTGGTACACTGGTTAGCAAAATGGCCAGGCCGACCACAACGGTAACAAGTATACCCTGTGCGGCATGGTCCAACTGTTGGTTGTAATGCTCTAGGATAATCCGTAATATGACATTTTGACTTTGTATTGATTCATTGATTTATGAATGCATTACATTCCCGTTATATGATTGGCATGTTTGTTATATTTCGGCATCCTTGAATCATTAGCGAATGATTCTAAACTCCCTAGTCAGTCAACATTGTGGGAACAATGTTGAATTAAGACTAGCATGAGGAGTGATCGATGCATCGGATGCATATCACAATCATGGGTACTCGTTGTGAACGAGTGACTGGATGACCCGCATGAGATTGTCACATGGACAGAGTCATGACTTAAATCTCATACAGCGGTTCGTTTATGGATCCTCATACCTAAGATGTCTAGAGTATCTGATATGAGGAGTGACGTGTCTTGACTGCGTCAAACGTCGTCTTTAACCGGATGATTATAACGGCATTGATCAGATACGTTCACGAATCATATAGAGATAGTAGACATGCAATATGGGACTTGTCACCTCCTTAACAGGAGAGATATCGCTGGGCCCTCTCGTGGAAGTCGGACTATGAAAACGCGTGGCCACGCTATAGATGAAGTTGCATCTATTTTATTAGTCGATTTGCCAAGACGAGAAAGCAGTTGAACTTGAAGGGTGGCTCAAACCATGCCCTTGTTCAACACATGATATCGTGAGATAAAGGATCAGAACTCGAGCTGTTATTGCCTTGGTTAGATCACCTCTAACTCAATTCTAAATAGGTGGTCATGGCGTCTTGCTAGAGGCTAACCATGACTTGTGGTTCGGGAAAGGTTCCTAAAGTCACTACCACTTAGAATGGGCCTACAGGGTCACACACCAATAGGGATGGACTTATACGTGAAGAATACGAAGAATGGAAACGAGATTTGACCGAAACGAGCACGAAAAGGAGTTTTCAGTG
>NW_010964268.1:165053-169884 GCF_000463585.1 Tarenaya hassleriana | reverse complement strand
GGCGGACCGGGATCTGGGAAACTTTCCAAAATTTGTTTTTTAGGGTTTTCTAATCTTATTTTAAGTTTAGGGTTTCGTCTAAACTTAAAAAGAGCCGACCTAAAACTCAGAGAAACACCCTAGAACCCTAGAGAAGTTGTTCTCTTGGATTTCTATTGTCCCTGGATTGGATCTCGTCTCTTGAGTTACCCTTTTCTTCACTAATCCTAGCAGATTCGTTCCAAATCGTTTGGAATCCTTCCCGTCGGTGTGGATACGTGTAGAGGGACTGTAACTTCAGTCCTAGGTGGTTTAGAACAGGCCCCGGATCGAAATAAACTTCAAGTCTCATCGAGAACGAGGTAAGTAACGATTCCCTCGGTGATATACAAGATCTTTCGGGTTCTGCGAGTTTGGTTGCGTGTGACGTTTGACTAGGTTTAGATTTTTCTTCTGCTGCATGAAACCTAGTAAACCAAACCCTAGATCGATATGATCGCATGCTAGGAACCCGTAGATTCCCCAACACCAACATGATCCCGCCCGCATCGTGGGCAAGATCTGCGCGGTCCTGGTAGTGTTGGTGGCAGTGGAGCCGCAGGACGAAATGCTGGTGCCTTCCTGATGAGGACATAGAGACCGGACGCACGGAACGGGAGCAAGATAGCTTGGAGTGCACGGAGCGGGAGCGGGATAGCTTGGAGCGGGATAGCTTGGAACGCAAGGAGCTGCCTAATGCCGAGCATATCTTCAATAGTGATGGGGAACTTCTAGTTGAGCCAAGGCCAAGGCATACACGCCCAAACCACAGGCCCGATCCACCCCTCACTCGAGCCAAGGCGCGTGCCCTTCGCGAACGCATCACCTTATTCGTCTCCGACATGCTGGACGAACTTCACTCCAAGGACGTGAGCCCATACCGAGCGGAGACGTGGACATTATGCTCAGGTTGAGACGTGGCGTGAGATGAAGAATCTCATGCGTAAACGTTACGTCCCTCCACACTTTCATTGAGACCTTCAAAGAAGGTATAGGCGCCTAGCGCAAGGTACAAGGTCGGTAGAAGAATTCTTCGAAGAGTTCGAACACATTAGGAGCCGACTAGAGCTAGACGAGGACGAGGAAACGGTGATGGCCCAGTTCTTAGATGGACTGCAGGATAAGATTGCTCGAAAAGTTGAGCGACAATCATACCGTGACCTCCAAGAGCTCTTACACTTAGCTGTGCAAGTCGAACAACAAGAAAAGCGTAAGAACGCTAGGCTAAGTACAACGAAGTCATACTCTAGTGGAACTACAGCGAACAGTAAACCTTCCACACCCTTTCTACGCGAGAACCATGAGAATAGAACCCCGCAAGACATACGGGACAAAGGAAAATCCCTGGACACATCCCGAACTAAACCAAACATCGAGGCACCTCAAGACACTAGAGCTAGGGAGATTATTTGCTATAAGTGTCGAGGGCGAGGTCACATGGCTCGCGATTGTCCGAATGCTAGGGTCATGATCATTACGGACAAAGGGGAATACGAATCCATGGACGAAGAAGAGGCCGAAGATCTCGAGGAAGAGATCGAATATCCGGATAGCGGCGAATTGCTCGTCACTAGGAGAGTGCTTAGCACTATGGTCAACCCGGATGAAACGGCCCAGCGGGAGACTATCTTCCACACCCGTTGTACCGTTCAAGGGAAAGTGTGCAGTATGATAATCGATAGTGGGTCATGCACAAATGTCGCAAGTGCATACATGGTCAAGAAGCTCGGTCTAACCACTGAGAAACACCCGCACCCATATAAGCTGCAATGGCTTAACAACAGCGGAGAAATTAAAGTGACCGAGAGGGTCAAGATTCCGTTCAACATTGGTAGGTACCAAGACGAAGTCCTTTGCGACATTGTACCTATGCAAGCCGGTCATATCCTTTTAGGACGACCATGGCAATTTGATAGAGAGGTGATACATGACGGACGAGTCAACCAATATTCCTTTGTTCATAACAAAAAGAAGGTTGTACTAGCACCTCTTAGTCCATCTCAAGTGCATGAGATGCAGCTCAAACTAGCTAAAGAAAGCGAGACAAAGAAGGCTAATTTCTATCTCACAGCTAGTCAAGTCGGGTGGATCATGTACAAATGTCGCAAGTGCCTACATGGTTAAGAAGCTCGGTCTAACTAGTGAGAAACACCCGCACCCATATAAGCTGCAATGGCTTAACAACAGCGGAGAAATTTAAGTGACCGAGAGGGTCAAGATTCCGTTCAGCATTGGTAGGTACCAGGACGAAGTCCTTTGCGACATTGTACCTATGCAAGCCGGTCATATCCTTTTAGGACGACCATGGCAATTTGATAGAGAGGTGATACTTGACGGACGAGTCAACCAATATTCCTTTGTTCATAACAAAAGGAAGGTTGTACTAGCACCTCTTAGTCCATCTCAAGTGCATGAGATGCAGCTCAAACTAGCTAAAGAAAGCGAGTCAAAGAAGGCTAATTTCTATCTCACAGCTAGTCAAGTCGGTAAGGCTATTCGACAAGAACGAAATGTCCTTCTTTTGGTCTTCAAGGACCTCATGAGCATAAGGACCGAAACGTCCCACGATAGCCCTTCTATAAGCCGACTTCTTGAGCAGTTTAAGGACATTTTTCCCGCTGAGATACCGGCTGGACTTCCCCCGATACGAGGGATAGAGCACCAAATTGATCTCGTACCCGGTGCACCTTTGCCTAACCGACCAGCCTATAGGATGAACCCGAGGAAACTAAGGAGCTCGAAAAGCAAATCCATGAGCTCATGAGCAAAGGTTACATCCGAGAAAGCCTTAGTCCGTGTGATGTTGCGGTACTTCTAGTGCCAAAGAAAGATGGAACTTGGCGCATGTGTGTGGATTGCCGAGCAATAAACAATATAACGGTTAAGTATAGGCATCCCATACCTAGGCTAGACGATATGCTTGATGAATTGAGTGGAGCCACAATCTTTTCGAAGATCGATCTAAAGAGTGGTTATCATCAAGTAAGGATGAGAGAAGGCGACGAATGGAAAACCGCCTTCAAGACTAAGCAAGGTCTTTATGAATGGCTTGTTATGCCTTTCGGGCTAACTAATGCCCCGAGCACATTCATGCGGCTCATGAACCATGTTCTGAGAACCTTCATAGGAAAGTTCGTGGTGGTGTACTTTGAGGACATCCTCATCTACAGTAGAAGCGAGGAGGACCATGTTTCCCACCTTGAACAAGTAATGACCACACTTAGAACAGAAAGCCTATACGCAAACTTGAAGAAATGTTCGTTTTGCACGGACGAAATCGTATTCTTAGGCTTCGTGGTCAGCTCAAAGGGGTTAAGAGTCGACGAGGAAAAGACCAAAGCCATTAAAGATTGGCCGACTCCTACCACGATAGGACAAGTGCGTAGTTTTCACGGTTTGGCTAGTTTCTACCGTCGATTTGTGCGAGACTTTAGTAGTCTAGCAGCTCCCCTCACCGCGGTCATAAAGAAGGATGTGACATTTGAATGGGGAGAAGCACAAGAGAAAGCATTTAAAGCTCTAAAGGACAGCCTCACTAGCGCACCCGTCTTAGTTCTCCCGAACTTCGACAAAACCTTTGAGATAGAGTGCGACGCATTGGGGATTGGTATAGGAGCTGTCCTAATGCAAGAAAAGAGGCCCATAGCGTATTTTAGTGAGAAACTCAGTGGGGCCACACTTAATTATCCCACATACGATAAGGAGTTATACGCTTTGGTACGAGCTTTAGAGACTTGGAAACATTACTTGTTGGCTAAGGAATTCGTGGTGCATTCGGATCACGAAACATTGAAACACCTTAAGGGTCAGACCACACTTAAGCGAAGACATGCTAAGTGGTTGGAATTCATCGAGACATTCCCTTACATCATAAAATACAAGAAGAGAAAAGACAATGTCATAGCCGACGCATTGTCTCGACGACATGCTTTGATATCGGTCATGGAGGTTCGGATGATAGGATTTGAAATCCTTAAGGAGCAGTATTCGACCGATCACGATTTCAAATCCCTCATAGAAGAATGTAGGAACGGTGCTTATGGACCATTTTACTTACATGATGGATATCTCTTTCGAGATAAGAGGTTATGCATCCCGCAAGGATCAATGCGAGATGTGATACTCCGTGAGGCTCATGGTGGTGCCTTAGCTGGCCATTTCGGAGTAGATAAGACGTTTTCCATCGTACAAGATCATTTCTTTTGGCCGCACCTTAAGCGAGACGTTAGGAGGTTTTGTGCTAAGTGTGTCGAGTGCCACCGAGCTAAGTCAAAAATACAACCTCATGGACTTTATATGCCATTACCAATCCCTACGCAACCATGGATAGACATATCAATGGATTTTGTCCTAGGACTTCCTAAGATCCAACATAAGGACTCCATCTTTGTAGTGGTCGATCGATTTTCCAAAATGGCTCATTTCATTCCGTGTGCTAAAACGGACGATGCCAAGCACATAGCCGACCTATTCTTTAAGGAGGTCGTAAGGCTACACGGTATTCCTAAGACAATAGTGTCCGATCGGGATTCTAAATTCCTCAGCCATTTTTGGCGGACCTTATGGAAAAGGATCGGCACTAAGCTCGTCTTCTCGACTACTTGTCATCCACAGACGGATGGACAAACCGAGGTCGTGAATCGTACCTTGTCTACACTCCTGCGCGCCACCATCGGTAAAAATCTAGGCAATTGGGTTGACTGCATTCCACACGTCGAGTTCGCCTATAATCGGGCCTCACACTCCGCGACTAAGCATTCGCCATTTGAGACCGTCTACAGTTTCAACCCAATCACGCCTATGGACCTTATAG
>NW_010964268.1:151088-164994 GCF_000463585.1 Tarenaya hassleriana | reverse complement strand
CGGGAAAATATTGCTCGAAGGACGGAGCAATACATCCGTCAAGCTAACAAAGGCCGGAAAGCAATGACGTTTAAGGAGGGAGACTGGGTTTGGCTACACTTTAGGCCCGAGCGTTTTCCAGATAAGCGCAAGTCCAAACTCGCGCCCAGAGGAGATGGTCCTTTCCGAGTTATCGAGCGCATCAATGACAACGCCTACCGACTCGAACTTCCAGGTGAGTATAACGTGTCTAGTTCTTTTAACGTTGCTGATTTACTTCCTTTTGATGCAGGTCATGAATTTTCGTGGGCGAAAACTTCTCAAGAGGGAGGGAATGATGAGGACATAGAGACCGGACGCACGGAACGGGAGCAAGATAGCTTGAAGTGCACGGAGCGGGAGCGGGATAGCTTGGAGCGGGATAGCTTGGAATGCAAGGAGCTGCCTAATGCCGAGCATATCTTCAATAGTGATGGGGAACTTCTAGTTGAGCCAAGGCCAAGGCATACACGCCCAAACCACAGGCCCGATCCACCCCTCACTCGAGCCAAGGCGCGTGCCCTTCGCGAACGCATCACCTTATTCATCTCCGACATGCTGGACGAACTTCACTCCAAGGACATGAGCCCAGCCCATCTTGGAGCAGCCCATACACGCCACTTACGACGTAGGCTCGTCATGTTCTAACAACATGAGTTCGTCGTTTCCAGTCACAAGAAAACCATATCTTGTAGGCTCTTGGCGAATTCTACCAGATCTCCGAGGTTCACTAGGAGGTGGTGTCTCAACAACTTGTGACACAGGTTGAACCGATTCACCCTGTTCACTCGGTTCGTCGACTATTTGTGATTCTCGAACTTCCCATTTTCGAGCTTAAGCTTGCTGTGTTTGTTGAGTTTGAATCTCCAAACCGTTATCCCCGTTGGTGTGTCCGACGAAGGGCTTCGGTGTGTCCGAGCCAGCTTTCGGTGTGTCCGAAAACCTTTCCTCCTTATCTCCATCTCATCCACAGAATCTTAGCTTGAATTCGAGTGCCTCACAAGGCCAGTGATTGAGCTAACATTCCCATCCCCCTCCATCCAACATCCTTAGCCGAAACACGTGAGTTCGAGTGCCAATACTTGTGCCGGTGATTGCGTTGTTCGGGCCAGCCTATATCCACGAGTTCAGAGCTTACATCACTTCCCCTTATCACGGGGCTGCATCATTCGTCCGGAACTCGAAGAGGGGCGAGTGAACGTAATTCGCCTCATGGGACTCCTGTCTCGGTTCCTCTCCTCTTCCTGCTCCTCTTGTTCTCTCCTCTCCAACTTCTGCAGTTGCGTCATGTACCTACTCAGGGTATGATACTCCTGGATCTCAATCCGTCTTCGCAGATACGGTCGTAGCCCGGTCACAAACTTCTGGATCTTCAGCTTCTCTGTCGGCACTAGATGTGACCCGTAACACAGCAGACGGGTGAATTCTGCCTCACAAGCAGCTAATGTACGATCACCCTGCTCCAAGTGAAGGAACTCCACAATCCGGTGATCCTGATCTCCCTTCTGGCAGTACTTCTCCTCGAACTGCGCCTTGAACTCCTCCCAGGTGAACTGATGGTCAGGTGCACCTTCACGAACTCCCTCCTCCCACCAGTGCAGAGACTCTCCAAACGGGTGGTGGCTCGCGATCTCTACCCGGTACTGCAGCGGGCATCTGACATAGTCTAAGTCCCTAGAGATGCGGATCAACCAATCCTCCGCAATCTCAGGTCTCTGGGTTCCCTCGAACCTCGGTGTGCCCATCATCTGAAGCTCGCGTATCAAGGGCAGGTAGTCCACCGCAACAGGTGCTGGAAACCCTGGTGGTCCCGGTGGAGGTGGGGTGGAATACCCTCTGGTCTAGCTCTAGCTGGGTAGGGCATGTTGGCCCGGAAATGATGCCACATCGCATCAAAGAACTGCTGCTAGAATCACTACAGAAAAACTGTTTTTTAGCAACGAAGAAATGATGCCACATCGCATCAAAGAACTGCTGCTGGAATCACTACAAAAAAACTGTTTTTTTGCAACGAAAAATTTTCGTTGCTAAAATCGAAATTTCGTTGCAAAACGCCTTTTGCAACGAAATTCAAACGAAATTTCTTGCGTTGCTAACGCGTCGTTGCAAAACAGAAATCATTGCTAACCGTTGCTACTAGCAACGAAATTGCAACGCAATTATTTGCGTTGCAAAGTTAGCAACAAAATAACAACGAAGCTATTTTCGTTGCTACTTGCAACAAACAAGAATGCGTTGCTACGACGTTGTAATATTAGCAACGCAATTTCGTTGGTAGTAGCAACGCATTTGAAACGAAATTTTTCGTTGCTAATAGCAACGATTAGCAACGAAACCTGCGTTGCAACGGTTGTTCCGCGTATTATAAAAATCGTAATGTTGCAACGCAATTTCGTTGCAAAATTTCTTGCAACGTTTGTAGCAACTATTTTCTGCGTTGCAAAAACGTTTTAGCAACGCTATTAGCAACGAAATATTTCGTTGCTAACTTTTAAAAAAAATAAAAAACAAAAATGCATAAAAAAATACAATTTATTGGAAATCAAAATCGTTCAAATTAACATCGGGCGCATCTTCACCACCATCGTCGGGAGCATCATCATTTGCACCGCTACCTGCTGCACCGCCGATGTTGACATTTCCTATGTTTTGGTCAACTAGCAGTTGGAGGTAGTTGTATCGCTGCTTTAGTTCGTCGTACTCAGCTCGCGACACAAAATTGTTCTGCACCTGTTCTTCTAATTCTTGGAGTCGTCGTTGTAGTGTGACAATCTCCTGAACAACTGGTGATCCTCCTTCCCAGGCAGCGGTGTTGATGATATCTTGTTTGAGCGACCCAAGTCCATATATACGACCGTATTTGTTCGGGTTTACGGTCTGAATTCAAATATCTCAATTAGTATGTTATTTAATTATAACTAAAAAATAAAACATTATCAGAAATAAAAAATAAACCAACTAATTACCTTGACATATAGTTCATCGATTTGTTGTTGTGACAATTGCGTTGTAGTATTCATTCCCAACGCAGTTGCTTGAGATTCTTCAAGCGTTGTTTGCTGTGATATATAAGAGTTAAAAATTTAATAATTAATCTATATTTATAAAACTATTTATATATATAAAACGTACCGCTTCTTCGATCTCGTTAATCAAATTTTTGGCTTTCCCGTCTATTATAGTACCATCTTTCCTTGTATGTGTAACCTTTAACACATCAAGAAGCGATGGTTGCTTTCCACACGTTCGGGCCTACAAACAAGAAGCGATGGTTGCTTCTCCGTCAGATTATAACTCGACTTCATGCCCATCATTCGTGCTGAAAGAGATAATTGGGATAATCCTTCTACGCACCCTTCATATATAGGTTGATTAGCTGCCTCCAACAAATCAAAAAATCTCTTTGATTCGTTTTTTGGTTCTTCATCTTCCTTGTTAGAACAAAACTGAGAAGGGAATGCATCTTGAACCATATCAACGTAACGGTTAGTTTGTTCACTGCTCCTCCCAACAAATTTGTCGTTAATGGTAGGAACATTAACAACATCGAGCGTTTCACCGTGATAAACCCAAACATAATAATTTGGAACAAAACCTCTTTTGAATAGATGTTTTAGAACCACCTCTGGAGTAAGAAATTTAGAATTCTCACATCGTGCACAGGACAATATATTTTACCCGTTCTTACGCATTGATTCCGACTTGTCGCAAATTGCATGAAATTATACAACCCTCTTCATACTGGATGCATAAACTGCCCGTAGATGCATCAATTCTCTCGTATAACCATCGTCTAGAGTGATAAATATCACCTCCACTCGATGTCATTTTTGTTTTCTTCGAATTTTCGAAGTTTGAAGGGGAAAAGAGAGAAGGAGAGGGTTTTATAAAATTATTTGCAACGCAATTTCAACGTAGCAACGAAATTGCGTTGCAACGTAAAAACCGATTAATAGACTTCACCGTTTTGCAATGCAATTGTGTTGCGACATTTCTCGGTTAGCAACGAAATTGCGTTGCAAAACAGATTTACAACGCAATTTCGTTGCTATCAAAAAGCGTAATTCTGACACCGAATAATTTGCATTGCTAATATTGTTAGCAATGAAATCGGTGCGTTGCTACGTAGCAACGAAATTTTGATGCGTGGCAATTTCGTTGCAAAACGTGACTCGTTGCAACGAAACTTTCGTTGCTAATAGCAACGAAATTATTTTGTAGTAAAAGCGTTGCAACTCGTTGTCGTTGCGTTGCAAATGCATTGCAACATTTTCGCCCGTCAAATAACGTTGCTAATCGTTGCAACTTGCAACGAAATTTTCGTTGCTATGTTGCAACGAAAAAATTACATTGCTAAGCATTGCAAAAACGTGTTAATTCGTTGCTATTTCGTTGCAAAATCGTTACTAAAGTGTTGCAAACTTTGCAACGAAATTATTTTCGTTGCAAAAACGCTATTTTTTTGTAGTGAATTCTTGCGGTGCGTGTGCGGGTGGAGGGGTTTCCTCTCTAGCCGGCACACGAGTAGGTCTACCGCGTCTCGGAGGCATCGGTACACTGCAGACAAGGGAGAAAATCTCAGTTCTGGTGACCTCAGGATCATGTATAAATACGTTTAAAAGAACTGCTCTGATACCACAAGCTGTGACGCCTGTAACTCGTGTCCCGCGCACGAGTTGCGACACATGGACGCTCAAACCATATATTAAAATAGCGGGAATTTTAAAACATTTTATTTTTATACATACGCAGTGGAAATAAGTTTACACAACGCAAACCCACGTACAGTAGTATACACACCATAATACAAAGACGGTGAATACGATATAATACAAAGTCAATCACCGTCGATAACAAAACATCCCAAGTCCAGGAAAGAGAAAAAGTACATGATCCATAAAACGCTTCACGCGTCACCAGCACCCTCGTCCTGCCGCTGCCAAAACTGCTCCGAGCCTGAAACGTTGCATAACAACGTCCATAAGCTACATGCTTAGTGAGTACTTCGGGTTAAACCAGAAGATCATACTCAAATTCCAAATGGCCAAGCACAATCAATACTATACACACACTAGATATATGTATATAGTATATATACAAACCACATGCCATAACACAAGATTCACTTAACCGCAAGTAAACATTTATCAATCACACTCAGTCTGAATGACAAGTCATCAGACGTAACCGTCAAATTCTCTCTATGTGCATCACACACATAGGATACCGCACGGATCTGGCAATACCAGTTCAGGACATATATAGCATACATCAAGTTCCTTTCCTGAAATAGCAAAAACTGTGGTGCACAACCTCTGTCCAAGTCCAACCACATTGTTCACGGGCCAGTTATTACACTATGTCCCAATTCGTCGACAAAGCCTCACATATTCTTGAGATACAGTATGCAGCACTCAGTGGATATCCAGAAACTGCAGAAAACAAGATCTTTCAAGTCATGTATCATCCCATATATATATATAACAATACCCTGTTTCAATCTATTGAATCTAGTACCTCTACTATATGTCCAAACATGCCAGAAAATCAGAAACAATCACTGATAAAGGATCGGTAAAGGACTTACCAGCCACAAACTCTTCGATATAATCGCACTCTATCTTCCCATGGGCCATCGCACCGACCTGGAATGTTAAGGAAATACGCATAGTGCTCATAGTTAGGTTTGGATAGAGCTTCTCCAGAGATAGACTAACAAACAAGTCGAATTCAGAGCTTACCACACACATAGGATACCGCACGGGTCATAGCTCGACCCATCGGGTCTATCAGTAACATCAGTACCGTCAAATCATCTCCACGTGTGCCTCACACACGTGGGTAAGGACTCTCCATGTACAACGCACATCCCCCGCTCTCCTCGGCAAACGCCAGAACAATAAAAACACGTCACCCAGTTCCCTACTCCATAAAAACATAACACATCAACCATTTCCTCTGATATCGATGTCACCTCTCGATACCAGAGCGCCAGGTGCCTCCTCCAGGCCACCACCGACTATGTCGAGCGAAGTCAGTACACAACTGACAACCACTCGTCGACCATCCGCCACGGAAAAGCGCATCAGATCCGAGCTTAGGTCTTTCAGAGTCTTTCCGCATAACCTCATCGGGAGAATCGCTCAATCCCGAGTCATGGGTAAATGTATTGCCAGTCTCTACCGGGAGAATCACTCTATCCTGATCCCATTCCATAGCTAGTGGAACGTTGGCGCGGTTACAGAGTAACCGTAGGGTTTCCTCAACTCCGTGATAGGCGAATCACTCAAGACTATCACGTGTATCATCGGCTCCAAGCTCTGCCCATAGGCAATCAATCACAACCATGCCTCCTCAATATGAAACCCGACCCGGGTCGGAGATCATAAGGAGGAGATCTCAGACAATGCAATCATCGGGATATCACCTCAACCCAACTACAATCATACGCTCAACTTTATTCCGGCCCTCCGGAATAAAGTCTCACGCTATGCCAACTACCCGATTCCCCACTCACAAACATTCATATGAGGTTATACTTTATTCATATACACACGTCTTGACTTGTTATTCCGGTATGTTGAATCCATTACATTCACTTTATTATTTTATCCTCTGATCCGATCAAATTGGGTTCCGACCATCTCGGATTACCAATTCAATTCGTTCTGAAGGTTTTACTTACCGTACGTTGATTTCATTCGAGTTTCGTGAGATTCGGGTAGGGAATGGGTCAAGGTAGGTCATGTATAAGGGTCGGTTGCATCGGATCCCGCTCGACCCGAAGAAACGAGCCAAAACGGGGAGACAGAAGCCTGGAACGGACGGTCTGCATCAGCTAGACCGGACGTCCAGGATGCCTGGTCCCGACGGTCTGTGTAGACCAGAACGGACGTTCCGCAAGGGGCAGAACGGACGGTCCAGGTCCAGAACGGACGGTTTGGACCCGTCTTCTTCCTCGCGACCCTGTAACCCTAGAACGAACGGTCCTGGCCTGGACCGTTCGGTCTAGGCAAACCAGTACTTCGGATTTTCCAATTTTTGCACCAAATTCAATCAACTATAGCTGTAAACAACCTAGGATTCATGGGAAACTCAAATCTACAATCAATTTCATGCAATTCTCACTCAAGGCAAACAAATCTCCATTTTCAATTTGATTATCATATTCGGGCTTAATCCAAAACACTCACCTAGCTCAAATTCGAGCTTGGGGTTTTGCTGAGGAGGTTCTCTAGTGTTGATTTATGTGTTCCTTGGTCGATTTCGACCGAAATCGAAGCTTCAATCGAGGATTGAAGTTTCGGAAACTTGAGAGAGTTTAGGAGAAAGTGAGAGAGCGAAGTGAGAGGTGAGAAGGACGAAAGTGAACGGGGTTAGGCGTGATTTCACGCCCTAGAGGAAGCAGGAGGTGTCCAAAGGGGAGGGAAGGCGGCTGCATGGCGAAGCAGGAGGTGGCGACTGCGGAAAGAGCGAAGAAAGTCGCGCGTTTTCTAGGTCGAAGTCGACAGACCCGATGGTCTGGGATGCGGAACGGACGTTCCGCTTGGCCTGGAACGGACAGTCTGCTTACACAGACCGGACGTTCCGGCTTCTTTTCCGCCCGTTTTCCTCGCTCGTTTCGATCGAATCCTTCGGGTTTACTTGGGGTAGGTTTGGACAGTGTTCTAGGGTCATTTTTAAGCTTATTTAGAGTTTGCTAAGGTTCGTTATAGATGACGAATTCACGGGTTATCACACTGCCTCACCAAGATACTCAGGTACGCTCAGGGCATGACCCGTAACCATGACGATCGAGGCCTTGACAGTTGCTCTACTAATGGGCGGTAATAGCTTGAGATTGCATGATATCTTAACTCAATCCAAGTCAGGTCAGTCAAGTTGTTCTGATCAACTCAGTTGAACTACACTTAGTTCTATTGAGTCGTCTGTGTACAGAATCCCTTAGCAAACAACAATTGTCTGCCTTAGATTCGATACCATAACCCTCTCAATATCCTAATTCAGATATTTGATTCGAGACAACGATTGTACAATCAAAACTCTGAATTATGGATTGTCATCAAGCTTGGTCTTATGTGAGGCTTTGATTCCAATTCTGATAATTGAACCGACACAACAATTGTTCGATCAAAAACCTAAATTTTTTCGGAATCCCGGATTGTCTGAGGTCCAGACCGACCGGTCCAGCCTGTGGACCGATCGGTCTGACCAGTTCAGACCGTTCTGAGTGGTTCGGTCTTGGTCCGAGACCCAGACCGATCGGTCCAATCTGTCACACCGAGCGCAGACCGACCCCGAAGATCGAACGTTCAATCAGACCCAGACCGATCGGTCCTAAGACCAGACCGGTCGGTCTATAGAACGTAGTCCGACATTCTTTTATGGTCAAAGGCCCAGACCGGTCGGTCCAACCCTTGGACCGATCGGTCTGACCTAATTTGACCTAAAAAGAACAACCGCCGTCACGCCTCTAGACCGATCGGTCCACACTCCAGACCGGTCGGTCTACGCGACGGACAGACATCGGATCTCAGTTTTGGGTCCCGAAAACTAAGGTTTTCACCCCCGTTTCGACGCACCGTCAAGCCTCCCAAAAACCTCGCTGATCCATGCAAAATTCAACAATCAAAATCATCAAACACACATAGATCTAATGTTTACATGCATTCTAACCATTAAAACCATGGAAACGTGCAAAGATCTATAGTTTACATGCATTCTAACAATTAAAATCATGCAAACAAATAAAGATCTATTGTTTACATGCACTTTAACAATTAAAATCATGCAAACAAGCAACAGGCACGACGATATATAGAGAACCAGGCTCTGATACCACTGTTGGGTTCCCTGCGGGTTCCTAGCATGCAATCTCATCGATCTAGGGTTTGGTTTCTAGGTTTCATGCAGCGGAAGAAAAAGATCTAAACCTAGTCAAACGTCACACAAAACCAATTGTGCAATAACCCAAAAGAACGTGTGTATCACCGTGGGATTCGAAAACTTACCTCGTTCTATCAAGATCTGGAAGTATCAATCGATACAGGGCCTGTTTTAATCACCAAGAGTTGAAAGCACAACTCCTCTACACGTATCCACACCGGCGGAATGAATTCCAACACTTTGGAACGTATCTACTAGGATTTGTGAAGAGAAAACGATGTCCTAGACTTGGATCTGATATTCCGGTGTTTAAAACTCAAGAGAAAGCTTCTCCAAAGCTCTAGGAAGTGTCTAGGACGTCTGAGGATGATTGCTTAGGGTTTGTGGCGGCTACCTTGATTAATTAGGATTGCCCAAAACCCTAAAACGCGAAAAAGGAAATTATCCCGTAAGTCGGACCGTCCGCTCTAGGTCTGGACTGGACGGTCTGACCTTCTACGCGGAACGGACGTTCCGTTTTTTCTCGCAGAACGGACAGTCCATTTTCCACTGGAACAGACGGTCTGGCCATCTAGAACTCTTCCAGATCGTTCCGTCGTTCCTTTCTTGCGTTATTCTCTTCACGTGTGATCCATCCCTAATGGTGTGTGACCCTGTAGGCCCATTCGAAGTGGTAGTGACTTCGGAAACCCTTTCCCGAACCTCAAGTCATGGTTAGCCTCTAGCAAGAGGCCATGACCACCCACCTATAATAGAGTTAGAAGTTAACAAAGCCACTAGTTCGAGTTCTGATCCTTTGTCTCATGATGTCGTATGTTGAACAAGGGCATGCTATGAGCCACCCTTCAAGTTCAACCATTTACTCGTCTAGGCAAATCGATTGATAAAATAGATGTACCTTCATCTATAGCGTGCCCACGCATTTTCAACAGTCCAATTTCCACGAGGGACCCAGCGACATCTCTCCTGCTTAGGAGGTGACAAGTCCCGTATTGCATGTCTACTATCTGCATATGGTTCGTGAACATATCTGAGCAATGCCATTATGATCATCCGGTTAAAGACGACGTTTGACGCAGTCAAGACACGTCACTCCTCATATTAGATACTCTAGACATCTTAGGTCTGAGGATCCAAGAACGAACCGCTGTATGAGATTCAAGTCATGACTCATGTCCATGTGACAATCTCATGTGGGTCATCCAGTAACTCGTTCCAAACGAGAACCCATGATTGTGATTTGCATCCAATGCATATGATCATAATCATCTATCACACATCATGCTGGTCTTAATTCATCATTGTTCCCACAATGACAACTGACCAGGGAGTTTAGAATCATCTGCAATGATTCAAGGATATCTACTGGAATATAACAAACATGCCAATCATAAAACGGGAAAAGTAATGCATTTATAAACCAATGAATCAATACATAGTCAAAATGTCATATCACGGATCATCGTAGAGCATTACAACCAACCGCGGCTCAAATAGTGAAAAAGTGAAAAATGTAAAATAGACCGAAAATACGGGCCAGACCGGACCCCACGTAGTCTGGAGCCAAAATGAATAATAGGTAAGGTTAAAAAACACGGAATGAACCGAACTGGTTATCCGGACGGACCGGGGCCAGATAGGTCAAACCGAAGGTATAATTCGGTAATATGAATGGAAAGACTCAAAGAAAATATATAATTAAATATAAAAGACTACGCAAGCGGAAATACATGTATAGCAAATAAACTATATAAATGTGTGTGACTGGGGTAGTTGGCATGACACTAGCGTTAATTCGAAAGGGTTTGGATTGACGTTTAGTGTGTGATTGTAGAAACAGGCGTTTGTGAATGATTGCACGATGATTGCAAGATTGCGTCCCATCCATGGGCCATCCGATCCGGGTCGGATGTCACCCATATGGGATATGATTCTGTATGACGCGATAACCTAATCACGCCAACGTCCGAACGATAGGACGGTTATGGGCACCCCGATAACTTGCGTAGATAGCCGATTGTAGTCGGTACTATCGCATGATAAGGAACACAGTTCTTGGAACCGCACCAATGTTTCCGTTAGCGACGGAACGGACCCCGGGATATGAGTATCCCGAGGATGAGGTGTTGGGATTCGCTACGGGTTCCTAGCATGCGATCATATCGATCTAGGGTTTGGTTTACTAGGTTTCATGCAGCGGAAGAAAGATCTAAACCTAGTCAAACGTCACACGCAACCAAAACTGCAAAACCCGAACAGATCGTGTATATCACCGTGGGAATCGAATACTTACCTCTTTCCCAAAGAAACGGAAGTAGGAGTCGATCCGGGGTCTGTTTAATCACCTAGGACTGAAGCTACAGTCCCTCTACACGTATCCACACTGACGGAAAGGATTCCAAACGCTTTTGGAACCGATCTGCTAGGATCTGTGAAGTATATGAAGTGGGATCTAATCCCGGGAGATAGAACTATTAAAGAAACGATTTCTTTTGAGTTTTTGCTTTGTCTTAGGGTTCTGAAAGTGAGTTCTACTCTTAGGACGGCGTCCAACACCTCCTTATAAGTTAGAAACCCTAATCCTTTTGAAAAGAGACTTTTTCCGAGTATTGACTCGGTCCGAGTCAGAACGAATCAACCCAAGCCCATTGTCAACTCTTGACTCGACCCATTGAGTATTGACTCTGTCTGAGCCAAAACTTTGACTCGGTCCGAGTCAAAACATCAGCCAAGCCCAAAACACCTTCTGGGCTTCGACTCGCATGGAACTGACTCGGTCCGAGTCAATTACTGACTCGGTCCGAGTCAGAAGGCTGAATTCGTCCCGACACTCTGATTTGATCCGAAAAACCGTTTGTTCGACCAAATCCAAGTCTTCCTTTCCGATACTTCACATATAAGTCCTTCCCTAATGGTGTGTGATCCTGTAGGCCCATTCGGAGTGGCAGCAGCCTCGAGAACCATTCCCGATCTACAAGTCATGGTTCGCCTCTAGCAAGACGCCATGACTACCCACGTTGAATTGAGTTAGAGGTGGTCTAACCAAGGCAGTAACAGCTCGAGTTCTGATCCTTTGTCTCACGATATCATATGTTGAACAAGGGCATGTTTGACAAGTTCAACTGCTTTCTCGTCTTGGCAAATCGACTAGTAAAATAGATGCAACTTCATCTATAGCGTGGCCAACGCGTTTTCATAGTCCGATTTCCACGAGAGGGCCCAGCGATATCTCTCCTGTTAAGGAGGTGACAAGTCCCATATTACATGTCCACTATCTCCATATGATTCGTGAACGTATCGGATCAACACCGTTATAATCATCCGGTTAAAGATGACGTTTGACGCAGTCAAGACACGCCACTCCTCATATCAGATACTCCAGACATCTCAGGTTTGAGGATCCAAGAACGAACTGATGTATAAGATTCAAGTCATGACTCTGTCCATGTGACAATCTCATGCGGGTCATCCAGTAACTCGTTCTCAACGAGTACCCATGATTGTGATATGCATCCAATGCATCGATCACACCTCATGCTAGTCTTAATTCATCATTGTTCCCACAATGATAACTGACCAGGGTGTTTAGAATCATTCTATAATGATTCAAGGATACCGAAATATAACAAATATACCAATCATATAACGGGAATGTAATGCATTCATAAATCAATGAATAAATACAAAATCAAAATGTCATATCACGGATCATCCTAGAGCATTACAACCAACAATCTCCCACTATGCTCTATGATCTATCCTACAAGCATCTAATCCCCATACCCTTAACATGACCATCATGTTTTGACGAAGGGAGAGGCTTCGTCAACGGGTCGGCAATATTATCATCTGTCGACACTCTGCATATTTTCACGTCTCCTCTGTCAATGATTTCTCTGATCAAGTGAAATCGCCTGAGTACGTGTTTGGATCTCTGGTGTGACCGGGGTTCCTTAGCTTGCGCAATCGCACCATCGTTGTCACAGTACAACTCAATGGGATCTGCAATGCTAGGAACGACGCCTAGGTCTCCCACGAATTTTCTGATCCAAACAGCTTCCTTAGCTGCATCCGATGCTGCTATGTACTCGGCTTCTGTAGTCGAATCTGCCACGGTTGGGTGTTTGGAACTCTTCCAACTGATAGCCCCACTGTTCAGGCAGAAAACATAACCTGACTGCGATCTGAAGTCATCTCTGTCGGTTTGGAAACTAGCATCGGTATAACCACCTATAGCGAGCTCGTCTTCCAATCCGCCATACACCAAGAACAAATCCTTAGTCCTTCTCAAGTATTTAAGGATGTTCTTGACCGCAATCCAGTGAGCCTCACCTGGTGTAGACTGATATCTACTAGTCATGCTCAGTGCATATGATACATCCGGACGAGTACACAACATGGCGTACATGATGGATCCAATTGCCGAGGCATATGGAATCCTACTCATGCGCTCTTGCTCATCCTGTGTCTTTGGACACTGAGTCTTGCTAAGAGCTACGTCATGTCCCATTGGCAAGGCACCCCTCTTGGAGTCTTGCATCTTGAACCGATTCAAGACCTTGTCAATATATGTACTCTGACTTAGGCCAAGAAGCCTTCTCGATCTATCTCTATAGATCTTGATGCCTAGAATATAAGCGGCTTCTCCTAAGTCTTTCATCGAAAAGACTGATCCTAGCCAGGATTTCACTCCTTGCAAAGTAGGAACATCATTTCCGGTGAGCAATATATCATCTACATAAAGCACAAGGAAGACCACTGCGCTCCCACTGACCTTCTTGTAAACGCATGGCTCATCTTCGTTTTGCAGGAAGCCAAACGCTTTGACTGCCTCGTTAAATCTAAGATTCCAGCTCCTCGAAGCCTGCTTCAATCCACAAATGGATCTTTGAAGCTTGCACACCTTCCTCGGAATCTTAGGATCGACAAAACCCTCGGGTTGTGTCATGTACACATCCTCGAGCAGATTCCCGTTAAGGAATGCGGTCTTGACGTCCATCTG
>NW_010964268.1:147563-149720 GCF_000463585.1 Tarenaya hassleriana | reverse complement strand
CATTGATGTGGCCAAGTCGACAATGCCAGAGATAGGTCGGGTTTAAGTCGTTTGGCTTAAACCGCTTGGTACTAACGTTATAGATCAACCTGTATCTAGATGGTCCATCTTCCAAAACATAAAGGCCATTAAACTGGTAACCCTTACCATAGAATAAATCGCCTCTATAAATGGACAGACATTTGTTCTGAATAATAAATCTGAAACCATCCGAGTCTAAACATGAAATCGATATGATGTAATACAAGGCCAGAAGGTAAAGTCAGATTGTAAGTCCCGACGGTTAATGCAACAACTTTTGCTCCATTCCCGACGCGGAGATCTACTTCTCCCTTCGCCAATTGTTTACTTTCCCGCAGTCCTTACACATTTGCACAAATATGCGAGGCACGTCCGGTATCTAATACCCACGATGTAGAAGTAAACAAGTTAGCCTCTATAACAAAAATACCAGAAGTCGAAGCTTCTGCAAGCTTCTTCTTCCTCTGATCTTCCAGATAGAGTCTGCAATTTCTTACCAATGCCCGATGGCATGACAGAAATAACACTCTTCCTTCTTGGACTCAGGCTTAGGTTCAATGACAACGCTTGCCACTTTCCTCTTGCCCTTGCCCTTGGAACGTTTCCTTTTGGTGGAACTCTTTCCAACAACTACCATATCATTCTTCCCTCGGCTCCCAGTTTTCTCTTGGAATGACACATTCAACTGATCAACTATCAATGAATTGTCCATGTCCTCTAATTGCTTACGCAATTCCGAAGTCATCTTTCCAAGCATCAAGCTGGACACGTCTAGATCATCATCCTCATGCTTCCAATAAGCATCAATGATCGATCTAGAAGCCGTGGTCAGAGGCTTATCCTTCATAAGGATAGATCGCTTGGTGAGATAAACCAGATTCCTGCAACATATATGTTCTACAGAAAAAAACAGAAAAACAGACAAAAAATATGGAAGCCGCTTAGTACATATACTAACACAGACAATAGATGCAATATGACAGGCTCCCATTAAGAAAAACACTCTCATTGAGTTTCTAAGTGAGCTAGGATCCATATTTTACATGCTTTTGAGTCAGCTAGGGCATGACGCTAAAAAACATGCTATTTAGGTGGACAACACATTGTCAATCACATCCTATGTGATTCCTAGATGAGTATGGGATAGTGATACGCTATCACTGCATGTTCCTCATCCCATCCTTACCATCAGGTCCAAGTCCGACTTGTTAACCCAATTCAAGCTCAACCGTATTCGAGCTATGAGAATCACGATTTCTCCATACTGCCTCACCAAGATAATCAGGCACGCACAGCTAGGGCATGACCCGTAACCATGACGATCGAGGCCTTGACAGTTGCTCTACTAATGGGCGGTAATAGCTTGAGATTTCATGAGGTATATGTGACTTGAACACAATGAAATCTTGACTGAATTCAAGTCAGTTCAATCAAGTTGTTCCGATCATATTGGTAGAATCAGAATCTCGGCTGACACTTGAAACGATGCAACAATTGCATCTAACAAAGTCTGAGTCAGAAGCCGAAAATCTCAAAACGTGACGAACTAGACAACCTTCTGTATTGACTCTGTCCGAGTCAAAACTGGCTCTGTCCGAGTCAGAAGTCTATGAGGCAGTCTGTTCCATTTTGGTTCGTTCTGACTCGGCCGAGTCAACACTTGACTCTGTCCGAGTCAAAACTCTGATCTGTCGTTGTCGAATCAAAACTCTGACTCTGTCCGAGTCAAAACATTGACTTTCTCTCGTTTTGAATCTGTCGAGTCAAAACTCTGACTCTGTCCCAGTCAAAACTCTGGGAGACACTTTCAAGCCACGAAATTTCTATTTTAAAGCCACGAAATTTAGGTTTTCACCCTAATTTGATGCGCCATCAAGCCGTCTTCGACCCCAAACTCATCCATGCATCAAATAACAATCATAACATCATTAAATATGCATAGATCAAGCCCATCATACAATTTTAGCAAGATGATCATAAGTATTGGATACGATCACAGTCATAGGTATCCGTTGGAGAACGGAATACTGGATTGACCCGCATGAGATTGTCACATGGACTAGCGTCATGACTTGAATCTCATATGGCGGTTCCATGATTGGATCCTAAGACCTGAGATATCTACGGAATCCAACA
>NW_010964268.1:144262-146478 GCF_000463585.1 Tarenaya hassleriana | reverse complement strand
GAAGAGTCTCGTTTTCTTGAAGCACAAAATCGAATAGAGATTCGTGTCCTAGCAGACAAGTTCCAAGCGTTGGAATCCATCCCGAAGTGTGGATACGTGTAGAGGGCGAGGTAATCTTCCTCCCTTTCGTGATCAGACGTGTTCTTCGATTGATACAGGCCCCGGATCGATTGAGGTAAGCGTTCTAACGTTTCTACGATTCATTAGAAGCATGGTTCTAGGGTTTATTAAATTTTTGTTTTATATCCGCTGCGCAAACCCTAGAATCGATCTCTTAGGAATAGGATTCGCTCTAGAGATCACAGGAAACCTAACAGTGGTATCAGAGCCTGGTTGCTCTGTTTTGATTTCGTAGAACCCGATCACGCATGTTTTAGAATTTGAATTGCTTGAATCCATGTTTCCTATGATATCTATGCATGTTTGATTATTGAATCTAGTGTAGATTGCATGTTTCATGTTGCATAGAGTGCAGGAGTTCGAATTTTGGGTGTACAGAAGAATTCGGATTAGTTTCGGGTCTGATCGGGGCCAAGAACGCGGGAAAACGTGATCTGATCACGGAGACCTACCCTAGACCGTCCGTTCTGGGTAAGCCAGACCGGACGGTCCAAGGGTGACGGACTGATTGGCACAGAACGGAAGGTTGGACCGTCCGTTCTGCCATGCAGAACGTCCGTTCTACTAGGCAGAACATCTGTTCTGACTTTTGCAGTCGAGACCGAACGTTCTGCCAGCCTGGAACGTCCGTTCTACCTCTAGAACGGACGGTCCGAAGTTCAGATTCCGAAAAAATTCCGTTTTTGAGGTCCGATTACGCAATCGTCGCATAATCTGATCAGTGGGAGCTTCGGGATTGGGATTACATAATCGAATGGATGGTCTATTCGGATTATGAACAACCGTTGCACAGAAACCGGTTAGATCTAGAAGCTCTATAAGTAAAGCACTTGTCAAGGCCTCGATCGTACGTGTCATGGGCCATGCCAAAGCTGGGTGTGCCGTATTATCTTGGTGAGGCAAGATGGAGAAATGGTGGTTCTCATAGCTTGAAAGTAGATGCTTGATCTAGGTACGGTTTTGAAAATCCCTTATTTATGTAATGCTAAGTGTATACCTCCCATTACTAGAGCGCCTGTCAAGGCATCGATCGTCCGTAACACGGGTCATGCCAAAGCTGAGCGTGCCGGATTATCTTTGTGAGGCAGGGTAGGAAATCGTGGTTCCTACAGCTTGAATATGGTTTATCTTGGGTTAAGTTGTCAAGTTTTGACTTGAAACTTAATGGTACAGATGAGACAAGTATGCAGTGATATTTGATATCATAAGTCTCATAAAGGATCTAAGAATCACATTGGATGTGATTGACATTAGATGTCTACCTAAATAGCATAAGACTGAGTGTAAAAACTTGTTCTTATGTGAAATACGGATCTTAGTCCCATATAGAAATTTATTGTAGGGTTATTTTTCTATATGGGAATATAGCTCACTTTGCATCTATGTTGTCATTGTTTGATGATGGACTAGCTGGTAGTAGATAATATCGTCAAACTCGAGTTCTCAATCACAAATCGAAAACCATCCAAATCCAGACAAGAAATAGAAATAATGTTTCTGCTAATCGCAGGAACATAGTAACAATTACTAAGCTCTAAAACAAGTCCAGAAGGAAGATGCAAATCGTAAACGCCAACACACAATGCAGCAACTCTTGCTCCATTTCCGACGCGTAGATCCGCTTCTCCCTTAGCTAGCATCCTACTTCTTCTTAGTCCCTGCACAGATCCGCTTCTCCCTTAGCTAGCATCCTACTTCTTCTTAGTCCCTGCACATTTCCACAAATGTGTGAGGCACTTCCGGTATCCAATACCCACGAAGATATAGTACAGATGTTAGCTTCTATAACATGAATACCTGAGGCAGAAGCTTCACCAAGCTTCTTATCCTTCAGATCCTCCAAATAAAGGTGACAATTACGCTGCCAGTGTCCAGACACTCCGCAGTAATGACAGTCACCCTTATCGGGCTTAGGCTTGGGCGTAGAGGCAACTTTTGCCTTTTTCACCATCCTTCTTTTTGGCTTTGCCCCGCCGCTTCTTGCTGGAGTTTTTCTCAACAGCAAGCACAGTCTTGGGCACCACAATATCCTGCTCGGCCGATTTCAGCATCCCATGCAGTTCGGCTAAGCTCTTAGTCATCCCATGCATATGGTA
>NW_010964268.1:123386-139783 GCF_000463585.1 Tarenaya hassleriana | reverse complement strand
TTTGGAGATCCAAAAACGAGTTCTAAGTCTCGAGATTTCTCGGTGCACATATCGAATAGAGATTCGAGTCCTAGCAGACAAGTTCCAAGCGTTGGAATCCATCCCGAAGTGTGGATACGTGTAGAGGGCGAGGTAATCTTCCTCCCTTTCGTGATCAGACGTGTTCTTCGATTGATATAGGCCCTGGATCGATTGAGGTAAGCGTTCTAACGTTTCTACGATTCATTAGAAGCATGGTTCTAGGGTTTATTAAATTTTTGTTTTATATCCGCTGCGCAAACCCTAGAATCGATCTCTTAGGAATAGGATTCGCTCATGAGATCCCAGGACCTAGCATGCGATCATATCGATCTAGGGTTTGGTTTACTAGGTTTCATGCAGCGGAAGAAAGATCTCAACCTAGTCAAACGTCACACGCAACCAAAACTGCAAAACCCGAACAGATCGTGTATATCACCGTGGGAATCGAATACTTACCTCTTTCCTGAAGAAACGGAAGTAGGAGTCGATCTGGGGCCTGTTTAGTCACCTAGGACTGAAGTTACAGTCCCTCTACACGTATCCACACCGACGAGAAGGATTCCAAACGCTTTTGGAAGCGATCTGCTAGGATCTGTGAAGTATATGAAGTGGGATCTAATCCCGACAGATAGAACTATTAAAGAAACGATTTCTTCTGAGTTTTTGCTCTGTCTTAGGGTTCTGCTCTGACTCGGCCCATTGCCAAGTCAAACTTTGACTCGGTCCGAGTCAAAACATCAGCCAAGCCCAAAACACTTTATGGGCTTCAACTCGCATGGAACTGACTCGGTCTGAGTCAATTACTGACTCGGTCCGAGTCAGAAGGTCAAATTCGTCCCGACACTCTGATTTGATCCGAAAAACCGTTTGTTCGACCAAATCCAAGTCTTCCTTTCCGATACTTCACATATAAGTCCATCCCTAATGGTGTGTGACCCTGTAGGCCCATTCGCAGTGGCAGCAGCCTCGAGAACCATTCCCGATCTACAAGTCATGGTTCGCCTCTAGCAAAACGCATGACTACCCACGTTGAATTGAGTTAGAGGTAATCTAAACAAGGCAGTAACAACTCGAGTTCTGATCCTTTGTCTCACGATATCATATGTTGAACAAGGGCATGGTTTGAGCCATCCTTCAAGTTCAACTGCTTTCTCGTCTTGGCAAATCAACTAATAAAATAGATGCAACTTCATCTATAGCGTGGCCACGCGTTTTCATAGTCCGATTTTCACGAGAGGGCCCAGCAATATCTCTCCTGTTAAGGAGGTGACAAGTCCCATATTGCATGTCTACTATCTCCATATGATTCGTGAATGTATCTGATCAACGCCGTTATAATTATCCGGTTAAAGACGACGTTTGACGCAGTCAAGACACGTCACTCCTCATATCAGATACTCCAGACATCTCAGGTCTGAGGATCCAAGAACGAACCGATGTATGAGATTCAAGTCATGACTCTGTCCATGTGACAATCTCATGCGGGTCATCCAGTCACTCGTTCTCAACGAGTACCCATGATTGTGATATGCATCCAATTCATCAATCACACCTCATGCTAGTCTTAATTCATCATTGTTCCCACAATGATAACTGACTAGGGTATTTAGAATCATTCTATAATGATTCAAGGATACCGAAATATAACAAACATGCCAATCATATAACGGGAATGTAATGCATTCATAAATCAGTGAATCAATACAAAGTCAAAATGTCATATCACGGATCATCCTAGAGCATTACAACCAACATGAGGCATCACACATACCTGAGATTCGGGTAGATTGGGGTCTCCCGAGGAGGTGGTACAGACTTACTCTGCCAGGTTCGGGCACGAACCTGACAAGTATTTCCGCGGCGGATGGTCGGCGAGGGGGAGTTGCAGCGATTGGCTCTCCCGATATAGTCGATGGCATCGGTTGTAGCCGACGTCTGGCGAGCTCCGGTATTGAGAGGTGACATCAATGTCGGAGTAGGGTGACACGCCTAGTATCGAGAGGTGATTGCTGATATGCTTATCATTGATTCTATGTTTTCGATTCCTTTTTATTAGAATATTGGTATATATATATGTATTTGCTTTCCCTGGTTCCATGAGAATAGAACTCCGGGTTACGCCGAGTTCACTCTCTAAGCAATTAGCTTAGGACGTTGTTACGCAACGTTTCAAGTCGTGAGCAGCAATAGCCGAGGAGCGGACATCGGAGACCTGGGCAGTGTACCACTACTGATCATGTATAATTACGTATTTTGATACATTTATATTTTGGGAAACGGTTTGTGTTATATCGGTGGTAGACTTTTAAGGTTTGTAATAATGTTATATTACCACTCGACTATGTATAATTATAACTGAGAATAATGTATCATAAATGTATATATGTGTGTTTCTTACGCTAACTCTGAAAATAAAAGTTTTAAATTCCTGCGGATCTGTTTGATCTTGACATCTATGCATAGATATGACAATGAGCTTTCTAGTGTTATAAAGAAATGATTATTTGGGAATGTTTTGTTGCGGTTAAGAAGTGTATAATATCACTAGCCAACAATCGACCTACCTATCGAGCGATTGCTGATTATTTGGATCAAATTACGGACCATGAGGCTATTGCTGGCGATTGGAGTCGACAGCTGAATCATGGATCACATATCGAATGATGGCTAATAATTTTGGTTGATTTTCAGATCATCGGATTACCAATCGAGAGTTGGCTGAGGATTTTTGTCGATATGTAGGCACTCAATGAGACTGTTGTCTAAATATGCACATAACTTTCCGGTCGTATCTTAGATCTACATGATCTTGGCATTTATGGATAACTATGAAAAAGAGCTTTCTAATGTTATAAAGAAATAATTATTTGGGAATGTTTTGTAGAAGTTATGAAGTTGATAATATCACCAGCCGACCTATCCATCGAATGATGGCTGATTATGTGGCTCGAATTCCAGACCATGAGGCTATTGCTGGCTATTTGAGTCGACAGCTGAACCATGGATCACCTATCGATTGACAACTAAAAATTTTGGTTGATTTTTAGATCATCGGATTACCAATCGAGACTTGTTGACAATTTTTGTCGATATGTAAGCACTCTATCAGACTATTGCCTAAATATGCACATAACGTTCTGCTCATATATTAGATCTGCTTGATCTTGTCATCTATGTATAGATATGACAAAGAGCTTTCTAATGTTGTAAAGAAAAAATTATCTAGGCATGTTTTGTGGAAGTTATCAAGTTGATAAAATTATCAACCAACAATCGACCTACCCATCGAATGATGGCCGATTATGTGGCTCGAATTCCAGACCATGAGGGTATTGATAGCGATTTGAGTCAACAGCTGAATCATGGATCACTTTGATTGACGACTAAAAATTTTGGTTGATTTTTAGATCATCGGATTACCAATCGAGACTTGCTGACAATTTTTGTCGATATGTAAGCACTCTATGAGACTATTGTCTCAATATGCACATAACTTTCTAGTTATATATTAGATTTGCTTGATCTTGGCATCTATGGATAGATATGAAAAAGAGCTTTCTAATGTTATAAAGAAAGAATTATTTGGGCATGTTTTGTGGATGTTATGAAGTTGATAATATCATCAGTCAACAATCGACCTACCAATCGGATGATGGCTGATTATGTTACTAGAATACCAGACCATGAGGCTATTGCTAGTGATTAGAGTCGAGAGCTGAATCATGGATCACCTATCGAATGATGGCTAATAATTTTTGTTGATTTTCAGATCATCGGATTACAAATCGAGAGCTGGCTGACAATTTTTGTCGATATGTAGACACTCGATGAGACTGTTGTCTAAATATGCACATAACTTTCTCCTCGTATATTAGATCTGCATGATCTTGGTATCTATGCATAGCTATGAAAAAGAGCATTCTAATGTTATAAAGAAAAAATTATTTGGGGATATTTTGTGGAAGTTATGAAGTTCATAATACTACCAACCAACAATCAATCTATCCATCGAATGATGGCTGATTATGTGGCTCGAATTCCGGACCATGTGGCTATTGCTGGCGATTCGAGGCGACAGCTGAATCATGGATCACCTATCAATTGAAGACTAAAAATTTTGGTTGATTTTTAGATCATCTATTACCAATCGAGACTTGCTGACAATTTTTATCGATATGTAAGCACTCTATGAGACTATTGTCTAAATATGCACATAACTTTCTGCTCGTATATTAGACTTGCATGATCTTGACATCTATGCATAGCTATGAAAAATAGCTTTCTAATGTCATAAAGAAAGAATTATTTGGGAATGTTTTGTGGAAGTTATGTAGTTGATAATATGATCAACCAATAATCGACCTATCCATCGAATGATGGCTGATTATGTGGCTCGAATTCTAGAACATGAGCTGATGGCTGGCGATTTGAGTCGATAGCTGAATCATGGATCACATATCAAATGACAACTAAAATTTTTGGTTTATTTTCAGATCATCGGATTACCAATCATGATTTGCAGACAATTTTTATCGATATGTAAGCACTCTATGAGACTACTATCTAAATATGCACATAACTTTTTGTTCGTATATTAGATATACTTGATCTTGACATCTATGCATAGATATGACAAAGAGCTTTCTAATGTTATAAAGAAAGAGTTATTTAGGATTATTTTGTGGAAGTTATGAAGTTAGTAATATCACCAGCCAACAATCGACATATCCATCGAATGATGTCTGATTATGTGGCTCGAATTCCGTACCATGAGGCTATTGCACGCGATTTGAGTCGACAGCTGAATCATGGATCACATATCGAATGCCAACTAAAATTTTTGATTGATTTTCAGATCATCGGATTTCCAATCGAGAGTTGGCTGATTATTTTTGTCGATATGTAGGCACTTGATGAGATAGTTATCTAAATATGCACATAACTTTCCGGTCGTATGTTAGATCTGCATGATCTTGACATTTATGCATAACTATGAAAAAGAGCTTTCTAATGTTATAAAGAAATAATTATTTGGGAATGTTTTGTGGAAGTTATGAAGTTGATAATATCACCAGCTAACAATCGACCTATCCATCAAGATTGCCAATCGAGATTTGCTGACAATTTTTGTCGATATATAAGCACTCTATGACACTATTGTCTAAATATGCACATAACTTTCGGCTCGTATATTAGATCTACTTGATCTTGGCATCTATGCATAGATATGACAAAGAGCTCTCTAATGTTATAAAGAAAAAATTATTTGAGCATGTTTTGTGGAAGTTATCAAGTTGATAATATCACCAGCCAACAATCGACCTATCCATCGAATGATGACTGATTATGTGGCTCGAATTCCAGACCATGAGGCTATTGTTGGCGATTTGAGTTGAAGCTGAATCATGGATCAATTTCGGTTAATTTTCAGATCATCGGATTTCCAATCGAGAGGTGGCTGACGATTTTTGTCGATATATAGGCACTCGATGAGACTGTTGTCGAGATATGCACATAACGTTCTGCTCCTATATTAGATCTGCATGATCTTGGCATCTATGCATAGCTATGAAAAAGAGTTTTCTAATGTTATAAAGAAGGAATTATTTGGGAATATTTTGTGGAAGTTATGAAGTTGATAATATCACGAGCCAGCAATCGATCTATCCATCGAATGATTGCTGATTATGTGGCTCGAATTCCGGACCATGAGGCTATTGCTGACGATTTGAGTCGACAGCTGAATCATGGATCACCTATCGATTGACGACTAAAAAATTGGTTGATTTTTAGATCATCGGATTAACAATCGAGACTTGCTGACAATTTTTGTCGATATGTAAGCACTCTATGGGACTATTGTATAAATATGCACATAACTTTCGGCTCGTATATTAGATCTACTTGATCTTGGCATCTATGCATAGATATGACAAAGAGCTCTCTAATGTTATAAAGAAAAAATTATTTGAGCATGTTTTGTGGAAGTTATCAAGTTGATAATATCACCAGCCAACAATCGACCTATCCATCGAATGATGACTGATTATGTGGCTCGAATTCCAGACCATGAGGCTATTGTTGGCGATTTGAGTTGAAGCTGAATCATGGATCAATTTCGGTTAATTTTCAGATCATCGGATTTCCAATCGAGAGGTGGCTGATGATTTTTGTCGATATATAGGCACTCGATGAGATTGTTGTCGAAATATGCACATAACGTTCTGCTCCTATATTAGATCTGCATGATCTTGGCATCTATGCATAGCTATGAAAAAGAGTTTTCTAATGTTATAAAGAAGGAATTATTTGGGAATATTTTGTGGAAGTTATGAAGTTGATAATATCACGAGCCAGCAATCGATCTATCCATCGAATGATTGCTGATTATGTGGCTCGAATTCCGGACCATGAGGCTATTGCTGACGATTTGAGTCGACAGCTGAATCATGGATCACCTATCGATTGACGACTAAAAAATTGGTTGATTTGTAGATCATCGGATTAACAATCGAGACTTGCTGACAATTTTTGTCGATATGTAAGCACTCTATGGGACTATTGTATAAATATGCACATAACTTTCGGCTCGTATATTAGATCTACTTGATCTTGGCATCTATGCATAGATATGACAAAGAGCTCTCTAATGTTATAAAGAAAAAATTATTTGAGCATGTTTTGTGGAAGTTATCAAGTTGATAATATCACCAGCCAACAATCGACCTATCCATCGAATGATGACTGATTATGTGGCTCGAATTGAGAGAAGAGAAAGAGAGAAAAAGGGAGAGAAAGAAGAAGATCCAGAGCAAGGGGAGCTCGGAAAAACAAAGGAGGACGTTTCTAGACATATCCTGGAGATGCTCACTGTGTGAGGAGGAGCAGAGGATGCACACAAACTCGGAAAAGTCACCCAAAACTCAAGAACAAGGTGAGTGGCTTGAGTTGCTTCTGTGTACTCTCGTTTCCATCCTGTGACTGTGATATTGCAATGGTTTGTTGTATCGATTTGAAAGGGGACATATCAATGAGAATTTAGAAACAAACGGTACTCAATTTGGTTGAGAAACGAGGGAGATATGAGTGAATGAAAACTGATAAAAAACTGGAAATTGCAGAGTTTCGCTTTCATGAGGTACAGGGATTACGAATCATTTTTCAGCGTGTATACATAATAATTAAATAATCTATTGCTTGGGTATTAAAGAGGACATCCCAATGAACATTTAGAAACAAACGGTGCACAATTTGGATAAGAAATGAGAGAGTTATGAGCAATCAAAGTCGGACCAGAAACCTGAAACCGCGAACCGACGAAGTGCCCAGTTCCCGGTCCGCCGGACCGGGAACCGGTCAGCTCCGGACCAAGTCCAGAAATTCCTTGAGTCCGCCAGACCGAGAGGGAGAAGCCGAGGAAGCTTGGTCCGACCCGGACCAGAACCTGGTCCGGCGGACCAAGCCTGTTTTCGACCAAAGATGGCTCGGTTGACCAACGAAGAGGGAGCCGGACCAAGAGAGACCGAGGGACCAAGGAAGCTGAGCGGACCAGAAGAGAATGGGCTCTGGTCCGGGACAGACCAGAACTTGGTCCGCCAGACCAGACTCAAAGAAAAATTGGAAAAATTCCCGTCTCGCCCGGGAAATAGGAAACGGCCAACGGGGTCAGCTCGGGACTGACCCGACCTGATCATGGGAAGATCAAACCTTCATTAAAGGGTAAAACGTCGCGATTGAGATTAATCGAACCAAGTGTTCGCCATAATGTTGTGCGGTATAGTGAGATGTGCGACATCAAAATATGAGTGATCGTTGTGTGATTGTTTGCGGGTAGAATTGCATGGCATTGAACGGTATTCCGGTAGGGACCGGATACCGTGATACGCGTGGTTGTATCACGGGGATATTGCACGTTGTGTGCCATGTGTGTAGCTTGCTCGCACGTACGAGCCAAGCGTGATTGTGTTTGTGGATGGTTGTGGACTCAACCATCGCCGTCATGGACTTGATGGGCGTCTGAGACGCGTTTAGTCGTGTGCGACACGACGGCCAACGTCATGGACTTGACGGGCGTGGACTCGCCCCTAGTCATGGATTTGACTAGGGTATATGGCTGGACCCTGTGGTGGACTCCACAGGGATGTGATTATCGTTCTATTGTGTCATGGACTTGACACGGCCAACGTCATGGACTTGACGGGCGTGGACTCGCCCCTAGTCATGGATTTGACTAGGGTATATGGCTGGACCCCGTGGTGGACTCCACAGGGATGTGATTATCTTTCTATTGTGTCATGGACTTGACACGGCCAACGTCATAGACTTGACGGGCGTGGACTCGCCCCTAGTCATGGACTTGACTAGGGTATATGGCTGGACCCTATGGTGGACTCCATACGGGTATGTTTGCATTCCGTTGTGTCATGGATTTGACATCGGTAGTCACGCGAGTGACATGCGCAGGAGACGCGCAAGATTGCATGCGGTGCGATGGCCAACGTCACGCGAGTGACGGGCGTAGAGGCGCCCCTAGTCATGGACTTGACTAGGGTATACGGCTAAGCCCTATGGTGGAACCCATACGGGCGTGATTGTGCTTGTCTTATATGCGTTTATTGCATTTTCGTTTATATTTTTCAGATATAAATACATGTTGCTATTACTTGTCTATTTCTTGTATGTCATTGTTTTATCACCGTTCTCGTTGGGAACGGGATGACCGGGATCAACCCAGGCTACTCACTAAGCAGTTGTGCTTAGCCCTCGTTGATTAACCTTTTTCAGGTAACGAGGAGCATGAGTAGCAATTGGATAACGACTGAAGAGGAGGCAGCATCACGTACGGATATTTTCTATTGTATGTTTGGAATTATGGAATACAATTTTCACATTTGGATGGTTGTATTGTTTTTGTTTTGTTCGGACGTGTTTTGTTCTTCAACCAAACTGTTGTAATGTTTTACTATTCCGCTGTGGGTTTACGAAGTAAAAGTTTTTAAATTCCCGTATTTTGGTTTGGGTATTATGTTATTAATTTTTGTCCATGTGGCGCATCCTGTTCACGGGAAGCGGGATACGGGTGTCACAATCGGATTAACAATCGAGACTTGCTGACAATTTTTGTCGATATGTAAGCACTCTATGGGACTATTGTATAAACATGCACATAACTTTCTGTTTATCTTTTAGATCCGCTTGATCTTGGCATCTATGCATAGATATGACAAAGAGCTTTCTAATGTTATAAAGAAAGGATTATTTGGGAATGTTTTGTAGAAGTTATGAAGTGTATACTATCACCAGGCAACAATCAACCTACCCATCGAATGATGGCTGATTATGTGGCTTGAATTCTGGACCATGAAGCTATTGCTGGCGATTGAGTCGACCCCTGAATCATGGATCATCTATCGATTGACGACTAAAAATTTTGATTGATTTTTAGATCATCGGATTACCAATCGAGACTTGCTGAAAATTTTTGTCGAACTGTCGACACTCTATGAGACTATTGTCTAAATATGCACATAACTTTCTACTCGTATATTAGATTTGCTTGATCTTGACATCTATGCATTGGTATGACAAAGAGCTCTCTAGTGTTATAAAGAAATGATTATTTGGGAATGTTTGTTGAAGTTAAGAAGTGTATAATATCACTAGCCAACAATCGACCTAAATATCGAGCGATTGCTGATTATTTGGATCAAATTACGGACCATGAGGCTATTGCTAGCGATTTGAGTCGACAGCTGAATCATGGAACACATATCGAATGATGGCTAATAATTTTGGGTGATTTTCAGATTATCAGATTACCAATCGAGAGTTGGCTGAGGATTTTTGTCGATATGTAGGCACTCGATGAGACTGTTGTTTAAATATGCACATAACTTTCCGGTCGTATGTTAGATCTGCATGATCTTGACATTTATGCATAACTATGAAAAATAGCTTTCTAATGTTATAAAGAAATAATTATTTGGGAATGTTTTGTGGAAGTTATGAAGTTGATAATATCACCAGCTAACAATCGACCTATCCATCGAATTATGGCTGATTATGTGGCTCGAATTCCGGACCATGAGGCTATTGCTGGCTATTTGAGACGACAGCTGAATCATGGATCACCTATCGATTGACGACTAAAAATTTTGATTGATTTTTAGATCATCGGATTACAAATCGAGACTTTTTGACAGTTTTTGTCAATATGTAAGCACTCTATGAGACTATTGCCTAAATATGCACATAACTTTCTGCTCGTATATTAGATATGCTTGATCTTGGCATCTATGCATAGATATGACAAAAGAGCTTTCTAATGTTATAAAGAAAAAATTATCTCGGCATGTTTTGTGGAAGTTAACAAGTTGATAATATCACCAGCCAACAATCGACTTACTCATCGAATGATGGCTGATTATGTGGCTCGAATTCCAGACTATGAGGCTATTGCTACCGATTTGAGTCAACAGCTGAATCATGGATCACCTATCGATTGACGACAAAAAATTTTGGTTGATTTTTGGATCATCGGATTACCAATCGAGACTTGCTGACAATTTTTGTCGATATGTAAGCACTATATGAGACTATTGTCTAAATATGCACATAACTTTCTGCTCATATATTAGATTTGCTTGATCGTGGCATCTATGGATAGATATGACAAAGAGCTTTCAAATGTTATAAAGAAAGAATTATTTGGGCATGTTTTATGGAAGTTATGAAGTTGATAATATCACCAGCCAACAATCGACTTACCCATCAAATAATTGCTGATTATGTGGCTCGAATTCTAGACTATGTGGCTATTGCTAGCGATTTGAGTCAACAGCTGAATCATGGATCATCTATCGAATGGCGGCTAATAATTTTGGTAGATTTTTAGAACATCGGATTACCAATAGAAACTTGCTGACAATTTTTGTCGATATGTAAGCACTCTATGAGACTATTGTCTAAATATGCACATAACTTTCTGCTCGTATATTAGATCTGCTTAATTCTTGCATCTAAGCATAGATGTGTCAAAGAGCTTTCTGTTATTTAGAAAGAATTATTTGGAAATGTTTTGTGGAAGTTATGAAGTTGATAATATCACCACCCAACAATCGATCTACCTATCGGGCGATAGCTGATATTTGGCTCAAATTACGGTCGATAAGGCGATAGCTAGCGATTCGAGTCGACAGCTGAATCATGGGACACCTATCGAATGATGACTAAATTTTTTTTTTGATTTTCACATCATTGTATTACCAATGGAGAGTTTGCTGACGATTTTTGTCGATATTTAGGTATTCGATGAGACTATTGTCTAAATATGCACATACTTTCTACATGCTACATTAGATATGCAAGGTCTTGCCATCTATGTATAGCTATGAAAAAGAGCTTTCTAATTTCATAAAGAAAGAATTTTTTTGGGCATGTTTTGTGGAAGTTATGAAGTTGATAATATCATCAGTCAACAATCGACTTACCAATAGGTGATCCATATGCAACTCTCGACTCTAATCTCTAGCAATAGCCTCATGGTCTGGTATTCGAGCCACATATCGAATGACGGCTAATAGTTTTGGTTGATTTTCAGATCATCGGATTACAAATCAAGAGTTGGCTGACAATTTTTTTTGGATATCTAGGTACTCGATGAGACTGTTGTCTAAATTTGCACATAACTTTCTCCTCCTATATTAGATCTGCATGATCTTGATATCTATGCATAGCTATGAAAAAGAGCATTCGAATGTTATAAAGAAAGAATTATTTGGGGATTTTTTGTGGAAGTTATGAAGTTCATAATATCACCAGCCAACAATCGACCTATCCATCGACTGTTGGCTGATTATGTGACTCGAATTCTGGAACATGAGCTAATGGCTGGCGATTTGAATCGACAGCTGGATCATGGATCACATATCGAATGACAATTAAAATTTTTGGTTGATTTTCAGATCATCGGATTGCCAATCGAGATTTGCTGAAAATTTTTATCGATATGTAAGCACTCTATGAGACTATTGTCTAAATATGCACATAACTTTCTGCTCGTATGTTAGATCTACTTGATCTTCACATTTATGCATAGATATGACAAAGAGTTTTTTTTATAATACAAGAAAGAAATATTTGGGAATATTATGTGGATGTTATGAAGTTGATAATATCACTAGCCAACAATCGATCTATCCATCGAATGATTGCTGATTATGTGGCTCGAATTCTGGACCATGAGGCTATTGTTGACGATTTGAGTCGACAGCTGAATCATGGATCACCTATCGATTGACGACTAAAAATTTTGGTTAATTTTTAGATCATCGGATTACCGATCGAGACTTGCTGACAAGTTTTGTCGATATGTAAGCACTCTATGAGACTATTGTATAAATATGCACATAACTTTCTGTTCGTATATTAGATCTGCTTGATCTTGGCATCTATGCATAGATATGATAAAGACCTTTCTAGTGTTATAAAGAAAGAATTATTTGGAAATATTTTGTGGAAGTTATGAAGTTCATAATATCACCAGCCAACAATCAATCTATCCATCGAATGATGGCTGTTTATGTGGCTCGAATTCTGGACCATGAGGCTATTGCTGGCGATTTGAGCCGACAGCTGAATCATGGATCACCTATCAATTGATGACTAAAAATTTTGGTTAATTTTTAGATCATCGAATTACCAATCGAGACTTGCTGATAAGTTTTATCGATATGTAAGCACTCTATGGGACTATTGTATAAATATACACATAACTTTCTGCTCGTATTTTAGATCTGCTTGATCTTGGCATCTATGCATAGATATGACAAAGAGTTTTCTAGTGTTATAAAGAAAGGATTATTTGGGAATGTTTTGTGGAAGTTATGAAGTGTATAATACCACCAGTTAACAATCGACCTATGCATCGACTGATGGCTGACTATGTGGCTCGAATTCCGGAACATGAGCTGATGGCTGGCGATTTGAGTCGACAGCTGGATCATGGATCACATATCGAATGACAACTAAAATTTTTAGTTGATTTTCAGATCATCGGATTGCCAATCGAGATTTGCTGACAATTTTTATCGATATGTAAGCATTATATGAGACTATTGTCTAAATATGCACATAACTTTCTGCTCATATATTAGATTTGCTTGATCGTGACATCTATGGATAGATATGACAAAGAGCTTTCTAATGATATAAAGAAAGAATTATTTGGGCATGTTTTGTGGAAGTTATGAAGTTGATAATATCACCAGCCAACAATCGACTTACCCATCGAATGATTGTTGATTATGTGGCTCGAATTCCAGACTATGTGGCTATTGCTAGCGATTTGAGTCAACAGCTGAATCATGGATCACCTATCGAATGACGGCTAATAATTTAGGTAGATTTTTAGAACACGGATTACCAATTGAAACTTGCTGACAATTTTTGTCGATATGTAAGCACTCTATAAGACTATTGTCTAAATATGCACATAACTTTCTGCTCGTATATTAGATCTGCTTAATTCTTGCATCTATGCATAGATGTGTCAAAGAGCTTTCTAATGTTATATAGAAAGAAGTATTTGGGAATGTTTTGTGGAAGTTATGAAGTTGATAATATCACCACCCAACAATCGATCTACCTATCGGGCGATGGCTGATATTTGGCTCAAATTACGGTCCATAAGGCGATAGCTAGCGATTCGAGTCGACAGCTAAATCGTGGGTCACCTACCGAATGATGACTAATTTTTTTTTTTTTTGATTTTCAGATCATTGTATTACCAATCGAGAGTTTGCTGAGGATTTTTGTCGATATGTAGGTATTCGATGAGACTATTGTCTAAATACGCACATAACTTTCTACATGTATATTAGATATGCAAGGTCTTGGCATCTATGCATAGCTATGAAAAAGAGCTTTCTAATGTCATAAAGAAAGAATTTTTTGGGAATGTTTTGTGGAAGTTATGAAGTTGATAATATCATTAGTCAACAATCGACTTACCAATCGGATGATGGCTGATTATGTGGCTCGAATACCATACCATGAGGCTACTGTTAGAGATTAGAGTCGAGAGTTACGTGTGGATCACCTATCGAATGACGGCTAATAGTTTTGGTTGATTTTCAGATCATCGGATTACAAATCAAGAGTTGGCTGACAATTTTTTTCGATATCTAGGTACTCGATGAGAATGTTGTCTAAATATGCACATAACTTTCTCCTCGTATATTAGATCTGCATGATCTTGATATCTATGCATAGCTATGAAAAAGAGCATTCGAATGTTATAAAGAAAGAATTATTTGGGGATTTTTTGTGGAAGTTATGAAGTTCATAATATCACCAGCCAACAATCGACCTATCCATCGACTGTTGGCTGATTATGTGACTCGAATTCCGGAACATGAGCTAATGGCTGGCGATTTGAATCGACAGCTGGATCATTGATCACATATCGAATGACAATTAAAATTTTTGGTTGATTTTCAGATCATCAGATTGCCAATCGAGATTTGCTGAAAATTTTTATCGATATGTAAGCACTCTATGAGACTATTGTCTAAATATGCACATAACTTTCTGCTCGTATATTAGATCTACTTGATCTTCGCATCTATGCATAGATATGACAAAGAGTTTTTTTTATAATACAAGAAAGAAATATTTGGGAATATTATGTGGATGTTATGAAGTTGATAATATCACTAGCCAACAATCGATCTATCCATCGAATGATTGCTGATTATGTGGCTCGAATTCTGGACCATGAGGCTATTGTTGACGATTTGAGTCGACAGCTGAATCATGGATCACCTATCGATTGACGACTAAAAATTTTGGTTAATTTTTAGATCATCGGATTACCGATCGAGACTTGCTGATAAGTTTTATCGATATGTAAGCACGCTATGGGACTATTGTATAAATATACACATAACTTTCTGCTCATATTTTAGATCTGCTTGATCTTGGCATCTATGCATAGATATGACAAAGAGTTTTCTAGTGTTATAAAGAAAGGATTATTTGGGAATGTTTTGTGGAAGTTATGAAGTGTATAATATCACCAGTTAACAATCGACCTATCCACCGACTGATGGCTGACTATGTGGCTCGAATTCCGGAACATGAGCTGATGGCTGGCGATTTGAGTCGACAGCTGGATCATGGATCACATATCGAATGACAACTAAAATTTTTAGTTGATTTTTAGATCATCGGATTGCCAATCGAGATTTGCTGACAATTTTTATCGATATGTAAACACTCTATGAGACTATTGTCTAAATATGCACATAACTTTCTACTCATATATTAGATTTGCTTGATCGTGACATCTATGGATAGATATGACAAAGAGCTTCCTAATGATATAAAGAAAGAATTATTTGGGCATGTTTTGTGGAAGTTATGAAGTTGATAATATTGTTGGTTGTGATGCTCTAGGATGATTCGTGATATGACATTTTGACTTTGTATTGATTCATTGATTTATGAATGCATTACTTTTCCCGTTATATGATTAGCATGTTTGTTATATTACGGTAAATATCTTTGAATCATTGCAGATGATTCTAAATTCCCTGGTCAGTTATCATTGTGGGAACAATGATGAATTAAGACCAGCATGATGTGTGATAGATGATTATGATCATATGCATTAGATGCAAATCACAATCATGGGTTCTCGTTTGGAACGAGTTACTGGATGACCCGCATGAGATTGTCACATGGACACGAGTCATGACTTGAATCTCATACAGCGGTTCGTTCTTGGATCCTCAGACCTGAGATGTCTAGAGTATCTGATATGAGGAGTGACATGTCTTGACTGCGTCAAACGTCGTCTTTAACCGGATGATCATAACGGCGTTGCTCAGATACGTTCACGAATCATATGCAGATAGTAGACATGCAATACGAGACTTGTCACCTCCTACGCAGGACAGATGTCGTTGGGCCCCTCGTGGAAATCGGACTGTGAAAATGCGTGGCCACGCTATAGATGAATGTACATCTATATTATCAGTCGGTTTGCCTAGACGAGTAAGCGGTTGAACTTGAAGGGTGGCTCATACCATGCCCTTGTTCAACATACGACATCGTGAGACAAAGGATCAGAACTCGAACTATTGCTGGCTTTGTTAGATCACCTCTAACTCTATTCTAGGTGGGTAGTCATGGCGTCTTGCTAGAGGCTAACCATGACTTGTGGTTCGGAAAAGGTTCCCGAAGCCACTGCCACTTCAAATGGGCCTACAGGGTCACACACCATTAGGGATGGATCACACGTGAAGAGAACAACGCGAGAAAAGAGCGACGGAGCGATCTGGAAGAGTTCCAGATGGCCAGACCGTCCGGTCCAG
>NW_010964268.1:107885-114492 GCF_000463585.1 Tarenaya hassleriana | reverse complement strand
ATTAGGGTTTTAATCTCTTTCTTATAAAGTGATTTAACCCTAATTCGGTTTAATTTCGGAAAAACTGAAGCCCGGAACGGTCGGTCCAGAGATACACGCGGACCGTCCGTTCCAGCACGTGGAACGGACGTTCCGCTCACGTGGACCGTCCGGTCTGGTTCGGGCGGACCGTCCGTTCTGGACTTTCTGGTCCGTCCGTTCCAGCCCCTTCCGTCTCGGTTTTTCGTCGTTTTCTCTCGTGCATTTGTCCTTCCCTGCGTGTGTGACCCTGTAGGCTCATTCGACATAGCAGTATAACCTGAAATCCCTATTTCGGGTATACAAGTCATAGGCGGTCTCTAGCAAGACACTATGACTACCTATCTCGAATAGAGTTTGTTCGTGATCATACGAACTCCAGTGATGATTCCGGCTGATGATCCTTTTGTATCGCGATATCATATGTCGAACATAAGGCATGGACCAGCCACCTTATCTGATTCGACTGCTTTCTCGTTAACTGAGTTTGACTGTCTGAAATAGACGACGTTCGTCTATAGTGCGGCCACACATTTCTACAGTCTCGCTCACACGAGGGGCCCAGCGATATCTCTCTCTTTTTACGAGAGGTACAAATCCCGTCTTGACTATCTACAATCCAGTACATGATTCGTTTCGTACCTGATATACGCCTTTATAGTCCTCCTGTTACGCAGGACGTTTGACGTAATCAAAGCACGCAACTCCTCATGTTGGATTCCGTAGATATCTCAGGTCTTAGGATCCGATCATGGAACCGTCATATGAGATTCTTGTCATGACTCTAGTCCATGTGACAATCTTATGCGGGTCATTCCAGTATTCCGTTCTCCAACGAATACCTATGATTGTGATCGTATCCAATACCTATGATCATCTATGTGATCATCAATCACACATCATACTAGTCTTATTATGTCGTTATTCCCATAACGACATAAGACTAGGGAGTTTAGTATCATTCATAATGATACATGGATTTCATAACAGATCCAGTATGCAAGAACATGTAATGAATAAAATACTCTCATAAAAACACATAGAAAGTATCAATACATCGAATGTATCTGAACAAAGCTCATAATCAGTACATCATAGAGCACTAAACCAACAATTGTCACATGGACATGAGTCATGACTTGAATCTCATACAATCGACTTACCCATCGAATGATTGCTGATTATGTGGCTCGAATTCCAGACTATGTGGCTATTGCAAGCGATTTGAGTCAACAGCTGAATCATGGATCACCTATCGAATGACGGCTAATAATTTAGGTAGATTTTTAGAACATCGGATTACCAATCGAAACTTGCTGACAATTTTTGTCGATATGTAAGCACTCTATGAGACTATTGTCTAAATATGCACATAACTTTCTGCTCGTATATTAGATCTGCTTAATTCTTGCATCTATGCATAGATGTGTCAAAGAGCTTTCTAATGTTATATAGAAAGAAGTATTTGGGAATGTTTTGTGGAAGTTATGAAGTTGATAATATCACCACCCAACAATCGATCTACCTATCGGGCGATGGCTGATATTTGGCTCAAATTACGGTCCATAAGGCGATAGCTAGCGATTCGAGTCGACAGCTGAATCATGGGTCACCTATCGAATGATGACTAATTTTTTTTTTTTTTGATTTTCAGATCATTGTATTACCAATCGAGAGTTTGCTGAGGATTTTTGTCGATATATAGGTATTCGATGAGACTATTGTCTAAATATGAACATAACTTTCTACATGTATATTAGATATGCAAGGTCTTGGCATCTACGCATAGCTATGAAAAAGAGCTTTCTAATGTCATAAAGAAAGAATTTTTTGGGAATGTTTTGTGGAAGTTATGAAGTTGATAATATCATTAATCAACAATCGACTTACCAATCGGATGATGGCTGATTATGTGGCTCGAATACCATACCATGAGGCTATTGTTAGAGATTAGAGTCGAGAGTTGCATATGGATCACCTATCGAATGACGGCTAATAGTTTTGGTTGATTTTCACATCATCGGATTACAAATCAAGAGCTGGCTGACAATTTTTGTCGATATCTAGGTACTCCATGAGACTGTAGTCTAAATATGCACATAACTTTCTCCTCATATATTAGATCTGCATGATCTTGATTTTTAGATCATCGGATTACCAATCGAGACTTGCTGATAAGTTTTATCGATATGTAAGCACTCTATGGGACTATTGTATAAATATACACATAACTTTCTGCTCGTATTTTAGATCTGCTTGATCTTGGTATCTATGCATAGATATGACAAAGAGTTTTCTAGTGTTATAAAGAAAGGATTATTTGGGAATGTTTTGTGGAAGTTATGAAGTGTATAATATCACCAGCTAACAATCGACCTATCCATCGACTGATGGCTGACTATGTGGCTCGAATTCCGGAACATGAGCTGATGGCTGGCGATTTGAGTTGACAGCTGGATCATGGATCACATATCGAATGACAACTAAAATTTTTATTTGATTTTCAGATCATCGGATTGCCAATCGAGATTTGTTGACAATTTTTATCGATATGTAAGCATTCTATGAGACTATTGTCTAAATATGTACATAACTTTCTGCTCATATATTAGATTTGCTTGATCTTGGCATCTATGGATAGATATGACAAAGAGCTTTCTAATGTTATATAGAAAAAATTATTTGGGAATGTTTTGTGGAAGTTTTGAAGTTCATAATATCACCAGCCAACAATCGATCTACCTATCGGGCGATGGCTGATATTTGGCTCAAATTACGGACCATAAGGCGATAGCTAGCGATTCGAGTCGACAGCTGAATCATGGGTCACCTATCGAATGATGACTAAATTTTTTTTTTCAGATCATCGTATTACCAATCGAGAGTTGGCTGACGATTTTTGACGATATGTAGGTATTCGATGAGACTATTGTATAAATATGCACATAGCTTTCTACATGTATATTAGATATGCATGGTCTTGGCATCTATCCATAGCTATGAAAAAGAGCTTTCTAATGTCGTAAAGAAAGAGTTATTTGGGCATGTTTTGTGGAAGTTATGAAGTTGATAATATCATCAGCCAACAATCGACCTACCAATCGGATGATGGCTGATTATGTGGCTCGAATACCAGACCATGAGGCTATTGCTAGCGATTAGAGTCGAAAGTTGAATCATGGATCACCTATCGAATAACAGCTAATAATTTTGGTTGATTTTCAGATCATCGGATTACAAATCGAGAGCTGGCTGACAATTTTTATCGATATAGGCACTCGATGAGACTGTTGTCTAAATATGCACATAACTTTCTGCTCGTATATTAGATCTGCATGATCTTGGTATCTATGCATAGCTATAAAAAAGAGCATTCTAATGTTATAAAGAAATAATTATTTGGGAATATTTTGTGGAAGTTATGAAGTTCATAATATCACCAGCCAACAATCAATCTATCCATCGAATGATGGCTGATTATGTGGCTCGAATTCCGGACCATGAGGCTATTGCTGGTGATGGGAGCCGGTAGCTGAATCATGGATCACCTATCAATTGATGACTAACAATTTTGGTTGATTTTTAGATCATCGGATTACCAATCGAGACTTGCTGATAATTTTTATCGATATGTAAGCACTCTATGGGACTATTGTATAAACATACACATAACTTTCTGCTGTTATATTAGATCTGCTTGATCTTGGCATCTATGCATAGATATGACAAAGAGTTTTCTAGTGTTATAAAGAAAGGATTATTTGGGAATGTTTTGTGGCAGTTATGAAGTGTATAATATAACCAGCCAACAATCGACCTATCCATCGACTGATGGCGGATTATGTGTCTCTAATTCCGGAACATGAGCTGAAGGCTGGCGATTTGAGTCGACAGCTGGATCATGGATCACATATCGGATGACAACTAAAATTTTTGGTTGATTTTCAGATCATCGGATTGCCAATCAAGATTTGCTGACAATTTTTATCGATATGTAAGCATTCTATGAGACTATTGTCTAAATATGCACATAACTTTTTGCTCGTATATTAGATCTACTTGATCTTCGCATCTATGCATAGATACGACAAAGTTTTTTTATAACACAAGAAAGAATTATTTGGGAATATTTTATGGAAGTTATGAAGTTGATAATATCACTAGCCAATAATCGATCTATCCATCGAATGATTGCTGATTATGTGGCTCGAATTCCGGACCATGAGGCTATTGCTGGCTATATAAGTCTCTAGCTGAATCATAGATCACCTATCGATTGATGACTAAAAATTTTGGTTGATTTTTAGATCATCGGATTACCAATCGAGACTTATTGACAATTTTTGTCAATATGTAAGCACTCTATGATACTATTGTCTAAATATGCATATAACTTTATGCTCATATATTATATTTGCTTGATCTCGGCATCTATGCGTAGATATGACAAAGACCTTTCTAGTGTTATAAAGAAAGAATTATTTGGGCATGTTTTGTGGAAGTTATGAAGTTGATAATATCACCTTATGGGTTTCATGGGATCTCTAGAGCGAATCCTATTCCTAAGAGATCGATTCTAGGGTTTGCGCGGCGGATGTAAAACAAAAATTTTATAGAACCCTAGAACCATGCTGCTATTGAATCGTAAAAACGTTAGAACGCTTACCTCAATCGATCCAGGGCCTGTATCAATCGAAGAACACGTCTGATCACGAAAGGCAGGAAGAATACCTCGCCCTTTACATGTATCCACACCACAGGATGGATTCCAATGATTGGAACTTGTCTACTAGGACTCGAATCTCTATTCGATTTTGTGCTTCGAGAAAACGAGACTCTTCGGTTTTCGAACTCTTTGGATCTAACCCAAAAGCTCTCTCCAACCTCTGAAAGTCGGCTCCAAAAAGTCTCTGCCGAATTAGGGTTTTAATCTCTTTCTTATAAAGTGATTTAACCCTAATTTCGGTTTAATTTTTGGAAAACCGGAACCTGGAACGGACGGTCCGGAATTGCATGTGGACCGTCCGTTCCACTAAGGCAGAACGGACAGTCTACGTTGAGTTCGGACCGTCCGGTCTATCACATAGAACGGACGGTCTGCGTGTTGTCGTGGACCGTCCGTTCCACTCATCAGAACGGACGGACCATGCGTCCGGACCATCGGGTCTGCACCCTTCCGACTCGGTTTTCCATCGTTTTCTTTCGTGCATTTGACCTTCCCTGCGTGTGTGACCCTGTAGGCTCATTCGATATAGCAGTATAATCCGAAATCTCTATTTCGGATATACAAGTCATAGGCGGTCTCTAGCAAGACACTATGACTACCTATCTCGAATAGAGTTTGTTCGTGATCTTTACGAACGCCAGAGATGATTCCGGTTGATGATCCTTTTGTATCACGATATCATATGTCGAACATAAGGCATGGACAAGCCACCTTATCTGATTCGACTGCTTTCTCGTTCACTGAGTTCGACTGTCTGAAATAGACGACGTTCGTCTATAGTGCGTCCACACATTTCTACAGCCTCGCTCACACGAGGGGCCCAGCGATATCTCTCTCTTTTACGAGAGGTACAAATCCCATCTTGACTATCTACAATCCAGTACATGATTCGTTTCGTACCTGATACACGCCTTTATAGTTCTCCTGTTACGCAGAACGTTTGACGTATTCAAAGCACGCAACTCCTCATGTTGGATTCTGTAGATATCTCAGGTCTTAGGATCCAATCATGGAACCGCCATATGAGATTCAAGTCATGACGCTAGTCCATGTGACAATCTCATGCGGGTCAATCCAGTATTCCGTTCTCCAACGAATACCTATGATTGTGATCGTATCCAATACCTATGATCATCTATATGATCATCAATCACACATCATACTAGTCTTATTATGTCATCATTCCCATAATGACATAAGACTAGGGAGTTCAGTATCATTCATAATGATACATGGATTTCATAACATATCTAATATACAAGAACATGCAATGAATCAAATACTCTCATAAAACCGTAGAAAATATCAATACATCAAATGTATCTGAATAAAGCTCATAAACAGTATATCATAGAGTACTAAACCAACAATATCCCACTTGCTCTAATCATGAACTGCTAAACATCTAATGCTATATCCCTAACATGACCCTCATGCTTCGACGAAGGGAGAGGCTTCGTCAACAGATCGGCAATGTTGTCATCTGTCGACACCCTGCAAATGTGCACGTCTCCTCTGTCTATAATCTCCCTGATAAGGTGAAATCGTCTAAGTATGTGTTTGGATCGTTGATGGGATCTGGGTTCTTTCGCTTGTGCGATCGCTCCATTATTGTCACAATACAGAGCAATGGGGCTATCAGCACTCGGAATGACACCCAAGTCGCCAACAAACTTCCTGATCCAAACAGCTTCCTTTACTGCGTCCGACGCTGCAATATACTAGGCTTCTGTAGTAGAATCTGCAACGGTCGCCTGCTTGGAACTCTTCCAGCTAACAGCACCTCCATTCAGACAGAAAACATAGCCAGACTGCGATCTGTAATCATCCGGGTCTGACTGGAAACTAGCATCGGTGTAACCT
>NW_010964268.1:105254-107553 GCF_000463585.1 Tarenaya hassleriana | reverse complement strand
TTATTTCGGTTACACAAGTCATAGGCGATCTCTAGCATGACACTATGACTACCTATCTCGAATAGAGTTTGTTCGTGATCTTACGACTGCCAGTGATGATTCCGGTTGATGATCCTTTTGTATCGCGATATCATATGTCGAACATAAGGCATGGACAAGCCACCTTATCTGATTCGACTGCTTTCTCGTTCACTGAGTTCGACTGTCTGAAATAGACGACGTTCGTCTATAGTGCGGCCACACATTTCTACAGTCTCGCTCACACGAGGGGCCCATCGATATCTCTCTCTTTTACGAGAGGTACAAATCCCGTCTTGACTATCTACAATCCAGTACATGATTCGTTTCGTACCTGATACACGCCTTTGTAGTCCTCCTGTTACGCAGGACGTTTGACGTAATCACAGCACGCAACTCCTCATGTTGGATTCCGTAGATATCTCAGGTCTTAGGATCCAATCATGGAATCGTCGTATGAGATTCAAGTCATGACGCTAGTCCATGTGACAATCTCGTGCGGGTCAATCCCGTATTCTGTTCTCCAATGAATACCTATGACTGTGATCGTATCCAATACCTATGATCATCTATGTGATCATCAATCACACATCATACTAGTCTTATTATGTCGTTATTCCCATAACGACACAAGACTAGGGAGTTTAGTATCATTCATAATGATACATGGATTTCATAACAGATCTAGTATGCAAGAACATGTAATGAATCAAATACTCTCATAAAACCATAGAAAGTATCAATACATCGAATATATCTAAATAAAGCTCATGAACAGTACATCATAGAGCACTAAACCAACACTATCAACACTCGGAATGACACCCAAGTCGCCAACAAACTTCCTGATCCAAACAGCTTCCTTTGCTGCATCCGACGCTGCAATATACTCAGCTTCTGTAGAAGAATCTGCAACGGTCGCTTGCTTGGAACTCTTCCAGCTAACAACGCCTCCGTTCAAGCAGAAAACATAGCCAGACTGCGATCTGTAGTCATCCGGGTCTGACTGAAAACTAGCATCGGTGTAACCCTTTACAGTGAGCTCGTCTTCCGACCCACCGTATACCAAGAATACATCCTTAGTCCTTATCAAGTACTTCAGGATGTTCTTGACGGCGATCCAGTGCGACTCACCTGGATCTGACTGGTATCTACTCGTAATGCTCAACGCGTAGGATACATCCGGTCGAGTACAAAGCATGGCATACATGATGGATCCAATTGCCGAAGCATATGGAATCCGATCCATGCGTTCTCGCTCATCAGATGTCGTAGGACACTGACTCTTGCAGAGAACTGTGCCACTGCTCATCGGTAACGTTCCTTTCTTGGAATCATGCATCTTGAACCGTTTCAAGACCTTATTGATGTAAGTACTCTAACACAATCCTAGAAGACGCCTCGATCTATCTCTATAGATCTTTATGCCTAGAATATAGGCCGCTTCTCCAAGGTCCTTCATAGAAAACTGCGTTCCTAGCCAAGACTTAACGTCTTGCAAGGTAGGAACGTCATTCCCTATGAGGAGAATGTCATCCACGTACAGCACTAGAAAAACTACTGTGCTCCCACTGACCTTCTTGTAAACACATGGCTCGTCCTCGTTTTGTGAGAAACCAAACTATTTGATTGTCTCATCAAAGCGAAGGTTCCAGCTTCTTGAAGCCTGCTTCAGTCCATAAATGGACCTCTGAAGCTTGCACACCATCCTCGGGTTCCTTGGATCTACAAAACCTTCGGGTTGTGTCATGTACATATCCTCAGTCAAGTTCCCGTTAAGGAACGCGGTCTTGACATCCATTTGCCATATCTCATAGTCGTAATATGCGGCTATGGCAAGTAGGATCCTGATGGACTTCAGCATAACTACGGAGAAAAGGTCTCATCATAGTCAATACCATGAATCTGACAGAATCCTTTCGCCACAAGTCGTGCCTTATATGTGTGCACGTTGCCATCCATGTCAGTCTTCTTCTTGAAGATCCACTTGCATCCGATGGGTTTTATCCCTTCAGATGCATCAACCAGAGTCCATACTTGGTTGTCTGACATGGATTGCATCTCGGACTTCATAGCCTCGCGCCATTTCTCGGAGTCCAGGTTCGCCATAGCCTCTGGGTATGTGGTAGGCTCGTCATGTTCTAATTACATGAGTTCCTCATTCCCAGTCACGAGAAATCTGTATCTTACAGGATCTTGGCGAATCCTGCCTGATCTCCGAGGTTCACTCGACAAAGGTTGAGTCACAACGGGCAGTGTAACAGGTTGAACTTCTTCAACT
>NW_010964268.1:102816-103832 GCF_000463585.1 Tarenaya hassleriana | reverse complement strand
TAGTACAGATGTTAGCTTCTATAACATGAATACCTGAGGCAGAAGCTTCACCAAGCTTCTTATCCTTCAGATCCTCCAAATAAAGGTGACAATTACGCTTCCAGTGTCCAGACACTCCGCAGTAATGACAGTCACCCTTATCGGGCTTGGGCTTGGGCGTAGAGGCAACTTTTGCCTTTTTCGCCACCTTCTTTTTGGCTTTACCCCGCCACTTCTTGCTGGAGTTTTTCTCAACAGCAAGCACAGTCTTGGGCACCACTATATCCTGCTCGGCCGATTTCAGCATCCCATGTAGTTCGGCTAAGCTCTTAGTCATCCCGTGCATATGGTACTGCATCACGAACTGGTTATAGTCCTCGGGTAATGACATCAGGATCAATTCTGCAACAAAGTCACCATCGAGGTTCACTCCCCATACGCTCAAGTTCCTCAACATGAGCTCGCATGTTGAGGACGTGGGTGTTGACAGAGCTACCTCTCGGCATCTCCGTCTTCACCAGAGCTTTTAGCGTCTTGTACTTTTCAGTACGCGCTAGCTCCTGAAACATGGTCTTGAGCTATTCGATCATACCAAACACGGTCTTCCCCTCAAACTGCTTTGCAGATTCGGGGTCATGCTTCCCAACATGAGACAGGAGATCTCATTGTCGTCAGTCTGATGCTTTAACCACGCATCCTTGACGGCTCTCGTGGCATTGGCCGCAGGCTCTGGTGGTAGAGCCCCTTCCAGGACGTATGACTTCTTGTCGTGCTTGAGAACTATTCTCAAGTTACGATACCAGTCTAAGAAATTTGTCCCGGTCAATTTATCCTTCTCAAGGATAGATCGCATTGTCAAACTCGGTACGCTACCGGTTGACGCCATGTCCTACAAAAAAGACAAACAGAACATACAAAACAAATGCAGATTCTATTAATGATATACTACCAGCTAGTCCATCATCAATCAGTGTCAATCTATCTATGATCCACTACCAGCTAGTCCATCAACAAACAATGACAACATAGATGCAAAG
>NW_010964268.1:98395-102313 GCF_000463585.1 Tarenaya hassleriana | reverse complement strand
CACGATTTCCTACCCTGCCTCACAAAGATAATCCGGCACGCTCAGCTTTGGCATAACCCGTGTTACGGACGATCGATGCCTTGACAGACGCTTTAGTAATAGGAGGTACACACTTAGCATTACATAAATAAGGGATTTTCGAAACCACACTTAGATCAAGCATCTACTTTCAAGCTATGAGAACCACCATTTCTCCATCTTGCCTCACCAAGATAATACGGCACACCCAGCTTTGGCATGGCCCATGACACGTACGATCGAGGCCTTGACAAGTGCTTTACTCGTAGGGCTCCTAGATCTAACCGGTTTCTGTGCAACGATTGTACATATCAAGGATCAACAATTATTCCTTGATCAGATGTATTACATAATCCGAATAGACCATCCATTCGATTATGTAACCCCAATCTCGAAGCTCCCACTCAATCGAGTATATCCAATATCTTGATTAAGTTACATGCATTCATTCTCTATGGACCATCCATAAGAATAAATCATGTCTATTTAAGTCACAGTTGATCAGATTAAGCAACGATTGCAAAATCGGACTTAGAAAACGAAATTTTTCGGAATCTGGACCTCGGACCGTCCGTTCTAGACATAGAACGGACGTTCCATGCTTCGCAGAACGAGCGGTTCGACTTCAGAAGTCAGAACGGACGTTCCACGCTGAAACAACACAGAACGGATGGTCTGAATTTTGGCGGAACGCACGGTCCATGACAGCAGAACGAACGGTCCACTCTCAGTCATGGAACGGATGGTCCGCAGCAGACGGAACGGACGGTCCAGTGCGGACCATCTGTTTTGATATGTGCAGTCCGCCACCCCGGACCGTCCGGTCTGGCTTACCCAGAACTGACGGTCTAGGGTTCGTCTACGTGATCAGATCACGTTTTCTCGCGTCCTCGGCCTCGATTAGACCCGAAACTGATCTGAATTCTCCTGTGGATGGAACGGATGGTCCGCAGCAGACGGAACGGACGGTCCAGTGCGGACCATCTGTTTTGATATGTGCAGTCCGCCACCCCGGACCGTCCGGTCTGGCTTACCCAGAACTGACGGTCTAGGGTTCGTCTACGTGATCAGATCACGTTTTCTCGCGTCCTCGGCCTCGATTAGACCCGAAACTGATCTGAATTCTCCTGTGGACCCAAAATTCGAACTCCTGCTCTCTATGCAACATGAAACATGCAATCTACACTAGATTCAATCATCAAACATGCATAGAAATCAAAGCAAACATGGATTCAAATAATTCAAATCCTAAAACGTGCGTGATCGGGTTCTACGAAATCAAAACAGAGCAACCAGGCTCTGATACCTCTTATGGGTTTCCTGGGATCTCTAGAGCGAATCCTATTCCTAAGAGATCGATTCTAGGGTTTGCGCAGCGGATGTAAAACAAAAATTTTATAGAACCCTAGAACCATGCTGCTATTGAATCGTAGAAACATTAGAACGCTCACCTCAATCGATCCGGGGCCTGTATCAATCGAAGAACACGTCTGATCACGAAAGGCAGGAAGAATACCTCGCCCTCTACACGTATCCACACCACGGGATGGATTCCAACGATTGGAACTTGTCTACTAGGACTCGAATCTCTATTCGATTTTGTGCTTCGAGAAAACGAGACTCCTCGGTTTTCGAACTCTTTGGATCTAACCCAAAAGCTCTCTCTAACCTCTGAAAGTCGGCTCCAAAAAGTCTCTGCCGAATTAGGGTTTTAATCTCTTTCTTATAAAGTGATTTAACCCTAATTTCGGTTAATTTTCGGAAAACCAGAACCTAGAGCGGACGGTCCAGAAGTGCACGTGGACCGTCCGTTCCAGTAAGGCAGAACGGACAGTCTACGTTGAGTGCGGACCGTCCGGTCTATCACATAGAACGGACGGTCTGCGTGTTGTCGTGGACCGTCCGTTCCACTCGTCAGAACGGACGGACCATGCGTCCGGACCGTCGGGTCTGGACCCTTCCGATTCGGTTTTCTGTCGTTTTCTTTCGTGCATTTGTCCTTCCCTGCGTGTGTGACTCTGTAGGCTCATTCGATATAGCAGTATAATTCGAAATCTCTATTTCGGATGCGTGCATTTGTCCTTCCCTGCGTGTGTGACTCTGTAGGCTCATTCGATATAGCAGTATAATTCGAAATCTCTATTTCGGATGTACAAGTCATAGACGGTCTCTAGCAAGACACTATGACTACCTATCTCGAATAGAGTTTGTTCGTGATCTTTACGAACGCCAGAGATGATTCCGGTTGATGATCCTTTTGTATCACGATATCATATGTCAAACATAAGGCATGGACAAGCCACCTTATCTGATTCGACTGCTTTCTCGTTCACTGAGTTCGACTGTCTGAAATAGACGATATTCGTCTATAGTGCGGCCACACATTTCTACAGTCTCGCTCACACGAGGGGCCCAGCGATATCTCTCTCTTTTACGAGAGGTACAAATACAGTCTCGCTCACACGAGGGGCCCAGCGATATCTCTCTCTTTTACGAGAGTTACAAATCCCATCTTGACTATCTACAATCCAGTACATGATTCGTTTCGTACCTGATACACGCCTTTATAGTTCATCTGTTACGCAGAACGTTTGACGCATTCAAAGCACACTATTCCTCATGTTGGATTCTGTAGATATCTCAGGTCTCAGGATCCAATCATGGAACCGCCATATGAGATTCAAGTCATGACGCTAGTCCATGTGACAATCTCATGCGGGTCAATCCAGTATTCCGTTCTCCAACGAATACCTATGATTGTGATCGTATCCAATACCCATGATCATCTATATGATCATCAATCACACATCAACTAGTCTTATTATGTCATCATTCCCATAATGACATAAGACTAGGGAGTTCAGTATCATTCATAATGATACATGGATTTCATAACATATCTAGTATACAAGAACATGCAATGAATCAAATACTCTCATAAAACCGTAGAAAGTATCAATACATCAAATGTATCTGAATAAAGCTCATAAACAGTACATCATAGAGTACTAAACCAACATCACCAGCCAACAATCGACCTACCCATCGAATGATGGCTGATTATGTGGCTCGAATTCCAGACCATGAAGCTATTGCTAGCGATTTTAGTCAACAGCTGAATCATGGATCACCTATCGAATGACGGCTAATAATATTGATAGATTTTTAGATCATCGGATTACCAATCGAAACTTGCTGACAATTTTTGTCGATATGTAAGCACTCTATGAGACTATTGTCTAAATATGCACATAACTTTCTTCTCGTATATTAGATCTGCTTAATCTTGGCATCTATGCATTGATATGACAAAGAGCTTTCTAATGTTATATAGAATGAATTATTGGGAATGTTTTGTAGAAGTTATGAAGTTGATAATATCACCAGCCAACAATCGATCTACCTATCGTGCGATGGCTGATATTTGGCTCAAATTACGGACCATAAGGCGATAGTGTTGGTTGTAATGCTCTAGGATAATCCGTAATATGACATTTTGACTTTGTATTGATTCATTGATTTATGAATGCATTACATTCCCGTTATATGATTGGCATGTTTGTTATATTTCGGCATCCTTGAATCATTAGCGAATGATTCTAAACTCCCTAGTCAGTCAACATTGTGGGAACAATGTTGAATTAAGACTAGCATGAGGAGTGATCGATGTATTGGATGCATATCACAATCATGGGTACTCATTGTGAACGAGTGACTGGATGACCCGCATGAGATTGTCACATGGACAGAGTCATGACTTAAATCTCATACAGCGGTTCGTTTATGGATCCTCATACCTGAGATGTCTAGAGTATCTGATATGAGGAGTGACGTGTCTTGACTGCGTCAAACGTCGTCTTTAACCGGATGATTATAACGGCATTGATCAGATACGTTCAC
>NW_010964268.1:77785-94639 GCF_000463585.1 Tarenaya hassleriana | reverse complement strand
GAATCATGCGTTTCCTGTTTGATGGGCAAGATGACAAAATCTCCTTTTACTAGAAAAGGAGAACGGGCTACGGAGTTGCTAGAACTCATACATAGTGATGTATGCGGTCCTATGAGCTCTCCCGCTAGAGGAGGTTATCTGTACTTTGTTACGTTTACTGATGATTTCAGTAGGTACGGTTATGTCTACTTGATGAGACATAAATCTGAAACACTTGAATTGTTCAAGATTTTCAGAAATGAGGTACAGAACCAACTTGGCAAGACGATCAAGTTGCTTCGATCTGATCGAGGTGGCGAGTATATGAGCCAAGAGTTCATTGACTATCTGGCAGATTGTGGGATTGTCTCACAGCTGACTCCACCTGGAACGCCACAATGGAATGGCGTTTCCGAGAGGAGGAACCGAACCTTATTGGATATGGTACGGTCTATGATGAGTCAGGTCGATCTTCCTAAATCCTTCTGGGGATATGCTTTGGAAACTGCAGCGCTTATACTGAACAACTGTCCAACAAAGTCGGTTCAGAAGACTCCATATGAGATATGGACTGGGAAGCGTCCCAGGTTAGCATTTATGAAGATTTGGGGATGCGGCGTTTACGTGAAACGTCTGGCTTCTGATAAGGTATCCGCCAAGTCTGATAAATGCATATTTGTGGGTTACCCTAAGGAAACTAAAGGGTACTGGTTCTACAACCCATCTGAGAACAAAGTGTTTGTTGCTCGGAATGGATCTTTCTTGGAGAGAGAGTTCTTCTCCAAGAGAGTTAGTGGGAGTAGAATAGATCTCGAAGAAGTTCGAGAACCACAAATAGTCGAGGAACCGAGTGAACAGGGCGAATCAGTTCAACCTGTGTCACAAGTTGTTGAGACAGCACCTCCTAGTGAACCTCGGAGATCTGGTAGAATTCGCCAAGAGCCTACAAGATACGGTTTTCTTGTGACTGGAAACGATGAACTCATGTTGTTAGAACATGACGAGCCTACGTCGTATTCAGAGGCTGTGGCGAGTTCCGATTCCGAGAAATGGCACCAGACCATGGAGTCTGAGATGCAGTCCATGTACGACAACAAAGTATGGACTTTGTTCGACTCATTCGATGGTATTAAGACCATTGGATGTAAGTGGGTTTTCAAGAAGAAAACCGACATGGATGGCATCGTGCATACCTATAAGGCACGACTCGTAGCAAAAGGGTTTCGGCAGATTCATGGTATAGACTATGATGAAACCTTTTCACCAGTCGTGATGCTTAAATCCATACGGATTCTGCTGGCCATAGCTGCGTATTATGACTACGAAATATGGCAGATGGACATCAAGACCGCATTCCTTAACGGGAATTTGCTCGAGGATGTGTACATGACACAACCCGAGGGTTTTGTCGATCCTAAGAGTCCGAGGAAGGTGTGTAAGCTTCAGAGATCCATTTATGGACTGAAGCAGGCTTCGAGGAGCTGGAATCTTCGATTTGACGAGGCAGTCAAAACGTTTGGCTTCCTGCAAAACGAAGATGAGCCATGCGTTTACAAGAAGGTCAGTGGGAGCGCAGTGGTCTTCCTTGTACTTTATGTGGATGATATATTGCTCATCGGAAATGACATTCCCATCTTGCAAGGAGTAAAATCCTGGCTAGGATCAGTCTTTTCGATGAAGGACTTAGGAGAAGCCGCCTATATTCTAGGAATCAAGATCTATAGAGATAGATCGAGAAGGCTTCTTGGTCTAAGTCAGAGTACATACATTGACAAGGTCTTGAATCGGTTCAAGATGCAAAAAATAATAAACAGAAAAATCAAGAAATAAAAGAAATAAAGAAAAATTGACTCAAGAGAAAAATAAAAATCATACAAACACACAAAGAAAAAGGAAGTGAACAAACACACAAAAATCAAACCGAAAAATTCAAAGACTCCGGAAAGACTAATCAGGTTATGTTTTCTGCTTGAACGGTGGGGCTATTAGTTGGAAGAGTTCCAAACAGCCAACCGTGGCAGATTCGACTACAGAAGCCGAGTACATAGCAGCATCGGATGCAGCTAAGGAAGCTGTTTGGATCAGGAAATTCGTGGGAGACCTGGGCGTCATTCCTAGCATTGCAGATCCCATTGAGTTGTATTGTGACAACAATGGTGCGATTGCGCAAGCTAAGGAACCCCGGTCACACCAGAGATCCAAACACATACTCAGGCGATTTCACTTGATCAGAGAAATCATCGACAGAGGAGACGTGAAGATAAGCAGAGTGTCGACAGATGATAATATTGCCGACCCATTGACGAAGCCTCTCCCTTCGTCAAAACATGATGGTCATGTTAAGGGTATGGGGATTAGATGCTTGTAGGATAGATCATAGAGCATAGTGGGAGATTGTTGGTTGTGATGCTCTAGGATGATCCGTGATATGACATTTTGACTTTGTATTGATTCATTGGTTTATGAATGCATTACATTCCCGTTATATGATTGGCATGTTTGTTATATTTCGGCATCCTTGAATCATTAGCGAATGATTCTAAACTCCCTAGTCAGTCAACATTGTGGGAACAATGTTGAATTAAGACTAGCATGAGGTGTGATCGATGCATTGGATGCATGTCACAATCATGGGTACTCGTTGTGTACGAGTGACTGGATGACCCGCATGAGATTGTCACATGGACAGAGTCATGACTTGAATCTCATACAGCGGTTCGTTTATGGATCCTCATACCTGAGATGTCTAGAGTATCTGATGTGAGGAGTGGCGTGTCTTGACTGCGTCAAACGTCGTCTTTAACCGGATGATTATAACGGCGTTGATCAGACACGTTCACGCATCATATGGAGATAGTAGACATGCAATATGGGATTTGTCACCTCCTTAACAGGAGGGATATCGCTGGGCCCTCTCGTGGAAGTCGGACTATGAAAACGTGTGGCCACGCTATAGATGAAGTTGCATCTATTTTATTAGTCGATTTGCCAAGACGAGAAAGCAGTTGAACTTGAAGGGTGGCTCAAACCATGCCCTTGTTCAACTTATGATATCGTGAGACAAAGGATCAGAATTCGAGCTGTTAATGCCTTGGTTAGATCACCTCTAACTCAATTCTAAATGGGTGGTCATGGCGTCTTGCTAGAGGCTAACCATGACTTGTGGTTCGGGAAAGGTTCCTAAAGTCACTACCACTTAGAATGGGCCTACAGGGTCACACACCAATAGGGATGGACTTATACGTGAAGAATACGAAGAATGGAAACGAGATTTGACCGAAACAAGCATGAAAAGGAGTTTTCAGTGTGTTGGTCCGGAGCTGACCAAGTTTGGTCAGCCCCGGACCAAGTCTGGTCAGATCAGGCAGTCCGGAAGAGCAGTCCGAGGTCACCTGTCCAGGTCTGGTCCGGCTGACCAAGAGTTGGTCAGCCCCGGACCAGACGCAGGAAACAGGCGGACCGAGGATGCTGGAACGGCGGACCGGAAAGGAACCAAGAGGTTTGGTCCGGAGCTGACCAAAAGTTGGTCAGCCGGACCAAACCTCCAGGTCAGACGGCGCGAGCATCGGACTGAGCAGGCGAAGAAGGAAACTTGGTCCGGAGCTGACCAAAACTTGGTCAGCCGGACCAAGCCTTCAAGACGGGTCAGACGGACCGAGACTGAAGCCAGGCGGACCGGGATCTGGGAAACTTTCCAAAATTTGTTTTTTAGGGTTTTCTAATCTTATTTTAAGTTTAGGGTTTCGTCTAAACTTAAAGAGAGCCGACCTAAAACTCAGAAAAACACCCTAGAACCCTAGAGAAGCTGTTCTCTTGGATTTCTATTGTCCCGGGATTGGATCTCGTCTCTTGAGTTACCCTTTTCTTCACTAATCCTAGCAGATTCGTTCCAAATCGTTTGGAATCCTTCCCGTCGGTGTGGATACGTGTAGAGGGATTGTAACTTCTGTCCTAGGTGGTTTAGAACAGGCCCCGGATCGAAATAAACTTCAAGTCTCATCGAGAACGAGGTAAGTAACGATTCCCTCGGTGATATACAAGATCTTTCGGGTTCTGCGAGTTTGGTTGCGTGTGACGTTTGACTAGGTTTAGATTTTTCTTCCGCTGCATGAAACCTAGTAAACCAAACCCTAGATCGATATGATCGCATGCTAGGAACCCGTAGATTCCCCAACATATAGCTAGTGATTCGAGTCGACAGCTGAATCATGGGTCACCTATCGAATGATGACTAAATTTTTCTTTTCGATTTTTAGATCATCGTATTATCCATCGAGAGTTGGCTGACGATTTTTGTCGATATGTAGGTATTCGATGAGACTATTGTCTAAATATACACATAACTTTCTATGTATATTAGATATGCATGGTCTTGGCATCTATGCATAGCTATGAATAAGAGCTTTCTAATGTCATAAAGAAAGAATTACTTGAGCATGTTTTGTGGAAGTTATGAAGTTGATAATATCATCAGCCAACAATCGTCCTACCAATCGGATGATGGCTGATTATGTGGCTCGAATACCAGACCATGAGGCTATTGCTAGCGATTAGAGTCAAAAGTTGAATCATGGATCACCTACCGAATGACGGCTAATAATTTTGGTTGATTTTCAGATCATCGGATTACAAATCGAGAGCTGGCTGACAAATTTTGTCGATATGTAGGCACTCGATGAGACTGTTGTCTAAATATGCACATAACTTTCTGTTCGTATATTAGATCTGCATGATCTGGGTATCTATGCATAGCTATGAAAAAGAGTATTTTAATGTTATAAAGAAAGAATTATTTGGGAATATTTTGTAGAAGTTATGAAGTTCATAATATCACCAGCCAACAATCAATCTATCCATCGAATGATGTCTGATTATGTGGCTCGAATTCCGGACCATGATGCTATTGCTGGCAATTCGAGCCGACAGCTGAATCATGGATCATCTATCAATTCACGACTAAAAATTTTGATTGATTTTTAGATCATCGGATTACCAATCGAGACTTGCTGACAATTTTTATCGATATGTAAGCACTCTATGGGAGTATTGTATAAATATGCACATAACTTTCTGCTCGTATATTAGACCTGCTTGATCTTGGTATCTATGCATAGATATGACAAAGAGCTTTCTAGTTTTAAAGAAAGGATTATTTGGGAATGTTTTGTGGAAGTTATGAAGTGCATAATATCACCAGCCAACAATCGACCTATCCATTGAATGATGGCTGATTATGTGGCTCGAATTCCGAAACATGAGCTGATGGCTAGCGATTAGAGTCGACAGCTGGATCATGGATGAATGATAACTAAAATTTTTGGTTGATTTTCCGATCATCGGATTGTCAATCGAGATTTGCTGACAATCTTTATCGATATGTAAGCACCCTATGAGACTATTGTCTAAATATGCACATAACTTTCTGCTCGTTTATTAGATCTACTTGATCTTGGCATCTATGTATAGATATGACAAAGAGCTTTCTAATGTTATAAAGAAAGAATTATTTGGGAATATTTTGTGGATGTTATGAAGTTCATAATATCACCAGCCAACAATCGATCTATCCATCGAATGATTGCTGATTATGTGGCTCGAATTCTGGACCATGAGGCTATTACTTGCGATTGAGTCGACCGCTGAATCATGGATCATCTATCGATTGACGACTAAAAATTTTGGTTGATTTTTAGATCATCGGATTACCAATCGAGACTTGCTGAAAATTTTTGTCGATATGTAAGCACTCTATGAGAATATTGTCTAAATATGCACATAACTTTCTACTCGTATATTAGATCTGCTTGATCTTGACATCTATGCATAGATATGACAAAGAGCTTTCTAGTGTTATAAAGAAATGATTATTTGGGAATGTTTTTTGAACTTAAGATGTGTATAATATCACTAGCCAACAATTGACCTACCTATCGAGCGATTGCTGATTATTTGGATCAAATTATGGACCATGAGGCTACTGCTGGAGATTTGAGTCGACAAGTGAATCATGGATCACTATCAAATGATGGTTAATAATTTTGGTTGATTTTCAAATCATTGGATTACCAATCGAGAGTTGGCTGAGGATTTCTGATCGTATGTTAGATCTGCATGATCTTGGCATCTATGCATAATTATGAAAAAGAGCTTTCTAATGTTATAAAGAAATAATTATTTGGGAATATTTTAGGGAATTTATGAAGTTGATAATATCACCAGCCAACAATCGACCTATCCATCGAATGATGGCTAATTATGTGGCTCGAATTTCGGACCATGAGGCTATTGCTGGCTATATAAGTCGACATCTGAATCATGGATCACCTATCAATTGACGACTAAAAATTTTGGTTGATTTTTAGATCATCGGATTACCAATCGAGACTTGATGACAATTTTTGTCGATATGTAAGCACTCTATGAGACTATTGTCTAAATATGCACATAACTTTCTGCTCATATATTAGATTTGCTTGATCTTGGCATCTATGCATAGATATGACAAAGACCTTTCTAGTATTATAAAGAAAGAATTATTTGGGCATGTTTTGTGGAAGTTATGAAATTGATAATATCACCAGCCAACAATCGACCTACCTATCGAATGATGACTGATTATGTGACTCGAATTCCAGACCATGTTGCTAGCGATTTGAGTCAACAGCTGAATCATGGATCACCTATCGAATGACGGCTAAAAATTTTGGTTGATTTTTAGATCATTGGATTACCAATCGAAACTTGCTGACAATTTTTGTCGATATGTAAGCACTCTATGAGACTATTGTCTAAATATCCACATAACTTTCTTCTGTATATTAGATTTGCTTAATCTTGGCATCTATACATAGATATGACAAAGAGATTTCTAATGTTATATAGAAAGAATTATTGGGAATGTTTTTGGAAGTTATGAAGTTTGATAATATCACTAGCGAACAATCACTACAAGAAAATAGTTATATACCGACGGAAAAATCCGTCGCAAATATAAAGAAAATCCGTCGCAATTAAGAATTTGCGACGGAATGCGACGGATTTATTTCCGTCGGTATAGCGCTGTCGCAAACGTATAACGGTCGTTAATCCGTCGCAAAAATGCGACGGAAAAAATCTGCGTTTTGCGACGGAAAGTGACGGATAATTCCGTCGCATTCCGTCGCAAATGTTTTAAAAAATTTAAAAAAAAATATAAAAAAATTAAATACTATATATACACATACATATATACATTTTCACATACACATACATTCATACACATGCATTACATACATACAAATATACATACATATACATACATATATATACACATATTTTCATATACACAAACACACATACACATACATTACATACATACAAATATACATACATATACATACATATATATACACATATTTTCATATACACAAACACACATACACATTCACACATATACACATATACACATATATACACATACATAAATATTCATACACATACACATTTCACAAACACATACACATACATATAAACACACACATATACACATATTCATATACACATACAATCACATATACATACACATACATATTCACATTCACATATATATATACACATACACATTCATATAAACACACACATACACATTCACATATACATACACATTCACTTACACACATATATAAACACACACATACACATTCACACATATATATACATATTCACTTACACACACATACACATACATAAACACACACAAACACATCAAACACACACATATATATATACATAAATACATATATATATTACCTTATGGGAGAAATTTGGTGATCTTTGGAGAGATTTAGAAAAAAATGGCGATTTTTATTTTTTTTTCCGAAAATCTTTGAATCTGATGAAGAAGACGACTCGTGGTTTTATATTGCGTTTTGCGACGGAATTTTCCGTCGCAATCCGTCACAAAATAAAATTTATTTACGCGCCCAAAATTCAAAAAATTTCGTCGAAAACCGAAACCAAATACATTGCGACGGAATATTCTGCCGCAATCCGTCGCAATCCGTCGCAATTTTTATTTTCCGTCGCAAATCATCTATTTCTTTGTTGTGACAGAATTATCCGTCGCAAACCGTAGCAACTTGCGACGGATTTTGCGACTGTTTGCGACGGATAATTTTTTTCCACGTTCTGTCGTAAAATCGTCACATTCCGTCGCAATTTCCTGTGCGACGGAAATTTCCGTCGCAAATTCCGTCGCTATATGCAGGTTTTTTTGTAGTGAATCGATCTACCTATCATGAGATGGCTGATATATGGCTCAAATTACGGACCATAAGGCGATAGCTAGCGATTCGAGTCGACAGCTGAATCATGGTCACCTATCGAATGATGACTAACTTTTTTTTGATTTTCAGATCATCGTATTACCTATCGAGAGTTGGCTGACGATTTTTTTCGATATGTAGGTATTCGATGAGACTATTGTCTAAATATGCACATAACTTTCTACATGTATATTAGATATGCATGGCCTTGGCATCTATGCATAGCTATGAAAAAGAGCTTTCTAATGTCATAAAGAAAGATTTATTTGGGCATGTTTTGTGGAAGTTATGAAGTTGATAATATCACCAGCCAACAATCGACCTACCAATCGGATGATGGCTGATTATGTGGCTCGAATACCAGACCATGAGGCTATTGCTAGCGATTAGAATCGAAAGTTGAATCATGGATCACCTATCGAATGACGGCTAATAAATTTGGTTGATTTTCAGATCATCGGATTACAAATCGAGACTGGCTGACAATTTTTATCGATATGTAGGCATTCGATGAGACTGTTGTCTAAATATGCACATAACTTTCTGCTAAGATCTGCATGATCTTGGTATCTATGCATAGCTATGAAAAAGAGCATTCTAATTTTATAAAGAAAGATTTATTTGGAAATATTTTGTGGAAGTTATGAGGTTCATAATATCACCAGCCAACAATCAATCTATCCATCGAATGATGGCTGATTATGTGGCTCGAATTCCGGACCATGAGGCTATTGCTGGCGATTCGAGTCAACAGCTGAATCATGGATCACATATAAATTGACGACTAAAAATTTTGGTTGATTTTTAGATCATCGATTACCAATCGAGACTTGCTGACAATTTTTATCGATATATGTAAGCACTCTATGAGACTATTGTCTAAATATGCATATAACTTTCTGCTTGTATATTAGATATCCATGATCTTGGCATCTATGCATAGCTATGAAAAAGAACTTTCTAATGTCATAAAGAAAGAATTATTTGGGAATGTTTGGTGGAAGTTATGAAGTTGATAATATCACCAGCCAACAATCAACCTATCCATCAAATGATGGCTGATTATGTGGCTCGAATTCCGGAACATGAGCTGATGGCTGGCGATTTGAGTCGAAGCTGGATCATGGATCACATATCGAATGACAACTAAAATTTTTGGTTGATTTTCAGATCATCGGATTGCCAATCGAGATTTGCTTACAATATTTATCGATATGTAATCACTCTATGAGACTATTGTCTAAATATGCACATAACTTTCTGTTCGTATATTAGATTTGTTAATCATAGCATCTATGCATAGATATGACAAAGAGCTTTCTAATGTTATAAAGAAATAATTATCTGGGCATGTTTTGTGGAAGTTATGAAGTTGATAATATCAACGGCCAACAATCGACCTATCCATCGAATGATGGCTGATTATGTGGCTCGAATTCCAGACCATGAGGCTATTGTTGGCGATTTGAGTCGAAAACTGAATCATGGATCACCCGCGCCATTAACATCTCCCAAAGTCGGACTTAGGCATTTCGGGACCAAAACAGAGGAGGAAGAGAAAGAGGGAGAAAGGGAGAGAAAGGAGACGAACCAGAGAGAAAGGAGCTTGGGGAGACCAAGAGGGACGTGCCCAGATGTGTCCCGAAGCTTCTTGTTGGTTTAGTGCTCTATGATGTACTGTTTGCGAGCTTTACTTGGACACATTTTATGTATTGACGCTTTCTATAATTATGGATGAGTGTTTTATTCATTATGTGTTTTGCATACTTGATATGTTATGAAATCCATGTATTGTTATGAACAATACTAAACTCCCTAGTCATGTATCATTGTGGGAATAATGATATACGAAGACTAGTATGATGTGTGATTGATGATAATATAGATGATCATAGGTATTCGTTGGAGAATGGAATACTGGATTGACCCGCATGAGATTGTCACATGGACTAGCGTCATGACTTGAATCTCATATGGCGGTTCCATGATTGGATCCTAAGACCAGAGGAGTTGCGTGCTTTGAATACGTTAAACGTCCTGCGTAACAGGAGGACTATAAAGGCCTCAGGTACGAAATGAATCATGTGTTGGATTGTAGATAGTCAAGACGGGATTTGTACCTCTCGTAAAAGAGAGAGATATCGCTGGGCCCCTCGTGTGAGCGAGACTGTAGAAATGTGTGGCCGCACTATAGACGAACATCGTCTATTTCAGACAGTCGAACTCAGTGAACGAGAAAGCAGTCGAATCAGATAAGGTGGCTTGTCCATGCCTTATGTTTGACATGTGATATCGTGATACAAAAGGATCATCAACTGGAATCATCATTGGTGTTCGTAAGATCACGAACAAACTCTATTCGAGATAGGTAGTCATAGTGTAGTCTTGCTAGAGACCGCCTATGACTTGCATAATTGAAATTGAGATTTTGGGTTATACTGCTATATCGATTGAGCCTACAGGGTCACACACACAGGAAAGGACGAATGCGCGAGAAGAGATGAGAAAATCCCGGTGGAGCACAGGCCAGACCGACCGGCCTAGAAGGTCTAGACCGATCGGTCCAGCCAGCCGAGACCGATCGGTCCAGACGTAGATCGATCGGTCCAGAGGTAACGTGTGAAAGTCACTCGGTCCAGAAATTGCTCCAGACCGATCAGTCCAGAAATGGACCGTTCGGTACCGATCGGTCCAGACGTTGGGATTTCCGAAACTCGCTCTAATTAGGGTTTTAAGTGGGATTACTTTGGGGAACGCCTCCTAATCCTCTTGCCACGACTTTCAGACCCTTAGGGGAGTTTTTGAGAGTGAAAAACCTAAGAGTTAGATCCCTGAAACCCTTGCGCATAGAAGAACGTGTTCTTCAGTCCTAGCAGACAAGTTCCAACTGTTGGAATCCTTTCCGCCGTGTGGATACGTGTAGAGGGCAAGGTATTCTTCCTGCCTAAAGTGATCGGACGAACACATTAATTGATACAGGCCCCGGATCGATTGAGGTAAACATTCTAACCCTAGAACCGATCTCTTAGGAATTAGATTCGCTCTTGAGATCCTAGGAAACCCAACATTTCTCACGTCGTGTGGAGCTACGAGGAACTTGCACAAGCTCGGACAAACTCAAGAACAAGGTGAGTGGCTTGAGTTGGATTTGTGAGATCTCATTTTCAATGTGTGATGGTGCAAATCGAGGTTTCCTTGCGTGTTTGAAGTTTAGAACATGTCTAGGGATGTCAAAGTATGTTTTAATAGCATTTGGAAGCAACCCCGAATCAATTACGGTGAGAAAACGCGAAACAGATCTCGGAAATAACGAAGGAGTAGAGAAGTCCCAGTTCCGATCCGCCGGACCAGACATTGGTCAGCTCCGGACCGAGAGTGGGAAAAACTAACGTCCACTCAGCCGAACCAGGAGAGATGAGGGCGGACCAAGAGGGAAGGAACGGGCTGGTCCGGGGCTGACCAACCTTGGTCCGCTGGACCAGACCCAGAAAGAGGAAATTTCCGTTTCGTCCGGAAAAAGAGGAACGACCAACGGGGTTGGCCCGGGCCTGATCAGACTTGATCATGGGCAGACCAAATTCCCACCAAAGGACAAAGCTTCGCGATTGAGATCAATCGAACCGAGTTTTCGCCAGGACATTGCGTGGCGTAGTGAGATGTGCGATATCGAAATACGAGTGACCGTTGCGTGATTATTTGCGGGTAGAATTTGCATGGTGTTAAACGGTAGCTCGGTAGGGACCGGATACCGTGATACGTATGGTTGTACTATGGGGATATTGCACGTTGTGTGCCATGTGTTTACCTTGCTCGTGCGTACGAGTTAAGCGTGTTTGTGTTTGTGGATGGTTGTGGACTCAACCATCACCGTCATGGACTTGACGGGCGTTTGAGACGCGTTTTAATCGTGTGCGACATGACGGCCAACGTCATAGATTTGACGGACGTGGACTCGCACCTAGTCATGGACTTGACTAGGGTATATGGCTGGACCCTATGGTGGACTCCATATGGGTATGATTGTATTTCCGTTGTGTCATGGACTTGACATCGGTAATCACGAGAGTGACGAGCGCAGAGACGCGCACGATCGCAAGCGATGCGATGGCCAACTGTTGGGGTTTTCTGAGATCTCTAGAGCGAATCCTATTCCTAAGAGATCGATTCTAGGGTTTACGCAGCGGATGTAAAACAAAAATTTATTAAACCCTAGAACCATGCTTCTTATGAATCGTAGAAAGGTAAGAACGCTTACCTCAATCGATCCGGGGCCTGTATCAATTGAGAACTCGTTTGATCACGAAAGGGAGGAAGACCACCTCGCCCTCTACACGTATCCACACCTCGGGATGGATTCCAACGGTTGGAACTTTTCTGCTAGGACCCGAATCTGCTATTCGGTTTTGTGCTTCGAGAAAACGGGACTTCGATCACACTCTTGAACCTCTTGGATCTCACCAAATTCTATCAAACGTGTTCTAAAGTCGACCATCCTTCATTAGGGTTTAACCTCCTTCTTATAAATTGATTTAACCCTAATTTCGGTTTGATTTTTGAAAAACCCGAAGGTCGGAACGGACGGTCCGGAATTGCACTTGGACCGTCCGTTCCAGCATGTAGAACGGACGGTCTGTCTTAACGTGAACCGTCCGGTCTGCACGTTCCGGTCTGTCCGGTCTGGACCCTTCCGACTCGGTTCTTCGTCGTTTCAATCCGTTGACGAAATCTAGACAACTGTGTATCCTCAACATGCTTCTTCAATCGAGAGTGTCTGATACGTGTGTACCGAGTCTAAAATCTATAACCCGATTCACAACTCACCGCAAGGATACGGATCGTCGTAACAAGGGGTCGAACACAAGGACCGGTTGCTAAGTCTAAACCCTAATCGAAACTAAATCAAAGCAAGCAAGTGAAAGTAATGGTGGAAGTATGTATCTAATCGAGACTAAATCAAAGCAAGTAGAAGTGGAAGTGACGGTGGAATTATGTATAAAGAATAGAAAATAAGGAAGCAAAGCAATAAGAATGTGTAAACTAGCAATCTAAGATGACCGTGGGTGCCGGGATCGTATTCGTGTGTATGGGTATATGCTAAGCATGCGAGAATCACGATATTGAATCTGTATTCGGGAATCGTCAAGCAACAAAGATAGAGAAATCACATCCCGACGTATAACTCACTATCTAAAGTTCTCTAAATCCATATCCCTATGTGATTTATCAAACTAGATGCATGAAGAACACTATTATCAATCCTAGATCGATCAAACCATATTCCTATGTGAATAATACGATCTATTCTATCGATTTCGATCCGAAACTAAACCCATATTCCTATGTAGTTCAGAATCTGTAATAATTGGCCAAGGGGTCAGCAAACACCAATCGAATAAAGTACAAATCAATAAAACCGAAACAAATCCAAATCGCAACCAAGTTAGGGTTCAAACATACCCAAAACACAAACGAATCCCTAACCCACAGCCGTGGATCTACTCAGGGTTCATGGAAAAACACTGAGCAAAACCAGAAACAGAAAGAAAAGAGGGAGAAGAAAGACTCATGTCGACAGCGAGCGATCTTCACATTCCAACTCTCCTTCTCCTTCCCGAAATCCCGTAAAACTCCTATTTCTCTCACCAAAGCTCTCCAAAGTCTGTATAAAGTCTGTCTCCCTCTCTAGGACGTCGTAGAGTCTTTTTATAAACCCTAGGTGGCGCTCCCAAAGTCCTACTCCCGTTCTAACTCTGAAAATACGAATCTGGGCTTTTTCTGGGTTTTGACTCGGACCGAGTCAGTACTCTGACTCGACCGGTCAAAATGGGACTCTTAAGAATTCAGCCCAGCCCATTCTTCTGCCTCGGGGTGTCTGACTCGGGTCTTCTGACTCGGGGTGTCTGACTCGGGCCTTCTGACTCGCGGTGTCTTACTTGGGCCGAGTCAAGGCGGGAAATTCTTGACTCTTTCATCCTTTTAGCTCCATATTGCTCCCGTCTTGCTCCAAATCGCATCCGAGACCTGTAATCCTATGAAAACACAACCAAACCGAGTTTCGTGGCCTAACACGCTTATAATGCCTTCAAATGAACATGATCCTCATATAAATCCTATAAAAACATCAAGGAAATATAGAGGCTAGTTTTCAGTCAGACCCGGATGACTACAGATCGCAGTCTGGCTATGTTTTCTGCTTAAACGGTGGCGCTGTTAGCTGGAAGAGTTCCAAGCAGGCGACCGTTGCAGATTCTACTACAGAAGCTGAGTATATTGCAGCGTCGGACGCATCAAAGGAAGCTGTTTGGATCAGAAAGTTTGTTGGTGATTTGGGTGTCATTCCGAGTGCTGATAGCCCCATTGCTCTGTATTGTGACAACAATGGAGCGATCGCACAAGCGAAAGAACCCAGATCCCATCAACGATCCAAACACATACTCAGACGATTTCACCTTATCAGGGAGATTATAGACAGAGGAGACGTGCACATTTGCAGAGTGTCGACAGATGACAACATTGTCGATCCGTTGACGAAGCCTCTCCCTTCGTCGAAGCATGAGGGTCATGTTAGGGATATGGGCATTAGATGTTTAGCAGTTCATGATTAGAGCAAGTGGGAGATTGTTGGTTTAGTGCTCTATGATGTACTGATTATGAGCTTTGTTCCGATACATTCGATGTATTGATACTTTCTATATGTTTTTTTATGAGAGTATTTTGTTCATTACATGTTCCTGCATGCTAGATCTGTTATGAAATCCATGTATCATTATGAATGATACTAAACTCCCTAGTCTTGTGTCGTTATGGGAATAACGACATAATAAGACTAGTATGATGTGTGATTGATGATCACATAGATGATCATAGGTATTGGATACGATCACTGTCATAGGTATTCGTTGGAGAACGGAATACTGGATTGACCTGCATGAGATTGTCACATGGACTAGCGTCATGACTTGAATCTCATATGGTGGTTCCATGATTGGATCCTAAGACCTGAGATATCTACGGAATCCCACATGAGGAGTTGCGTGCTTTGAATACGTCTAACGTCCTGCGTAACAGGAGGATTATAAAGGCGTGTATCAGGTACGAAACGAATCATGTACTGGATTGTAGATAGTCAAGATGGGATTTGTACCTCTCGTAAAAGAGATAGATATCGCTGGGCCCCTCGTGTGAGCGAGACTGTAGAAATGTGTGGCCGCCCTATAGACGAACGTCGTCTATTTCAGACAGTCGAACTCAGTGAATGAGAAAGCAGTCGAATCAGATAAGGTGGCTTGTCCATGCCTTATGTTCGACATATGATATCACGATACAAAAGAATCATCAACTGGAATCATCTCTGGCGTTCGTAAAGATCACGAACAAACTCTATTCGAGATAGGTAGTCATAGTGTCTTGCTAGAGACCGCCTATGACTTGTATATCCGAAATAGAGATTTCGGGTTATACTGTTATATCGAATGACCCTACAGGGTCACACACGCAGGGAAGGACGAAACGTGCGAGAAAACGACGGAAAAACCGAGACGGAAGGGTCTGGAATGGACGGACCAGAAGTCCGGAATGGACGGTCCGCCGTGCCAGACCCGACGGTCCAGAACGGACTGTCCGTTCCAGAAAGTCTGGAACGGACGGTCCACGTGAGTAGACCGTCCGTTCTACGTGCTGGAACGGACGGTCCACGTGCATTTCTGGACCGTCCGTTCCGGGCTTCAGTGTTTCCGAAATTAAACCGAAATTAGGGTTAAACCACTTTATAAAAGGGAGATTAAAAACCCTAATGAAAAAAAGAGGAAAAGAGCCGACTTCAGAACACTCTTAGCAGATTTTTGGAGAGATCCAAGAGATTGAGAGTGTGATCAAAGTCCGTTTTTCTCGAAGCACAAATCGAATAGTGGATTCGAGTCCTAGCAGACAAGTTCCAAGCGTTGGAATCCATCCCGAAGTGTGGATACGTGTAGAGGGCGAGGTAATCTTCCTCCCTTTCGTGATCAGACGTGTTCTTCGATTGATACAGGCCCCGGATCGATTGAGGTAAACGTTCTAACGTTTCTATGATTCATTAGAAGCATGGTTCGCGGATGCGATCTATCCTTATGAAGGATAAGACTCTAACCATGGCTTCTAGATCGATCATTGATGCTTATTGGAAGCATGTGGATGATGATTCGGACAAGTCTAGCTTGACGTTTGGAAACATGACCTCAGAATTGCGTAAGCGATTAGAGGACATGGACGATTCTTTGATATTGATCAGTTGAATGCGTCATTCCAAAAGAGAGCTGAGAGCCATGGAAAGAGGGAAATGGTAGTTGTTGGAAAGAGTTCCAGAAAAGGAAGCGTTCCAAGAGCAAGGGCAAGTGGAAAGTGACAAGCGTTGTCATTGAACCTAAGCCTAAGTCCAAAAAGGAAGAGTGTTATTTCTGTCATGCCGTTGGGCATTGGAACAGAAATTGTAGACTCTACCTGGAAGATCAGGAGAAGAAGAAGCTTAAAGAAGCTTCGACTTCTGGTGTCTTCGTTATAGAGGCTAATTTGTTTACTTCTACGTCGTGGGTAT
>NW_010964268.1:70246-75436 GCF_000463585.1 Tarenaya hassleriana | reverse complement strand
AACTTTCTCAAGTTCGATCCTACTCCCACTGACTCTTTTGGAGACGAACTCTCGCTCCATAAAAGTCGCATTCCTGGCAATGAACACTTTGTTCTCTGCCGGAATGTAGAAGTAGTAACCCTTAGTTTCCTTAGGGTAGCCTACAAATAAACACTTATCAGATTTGGAGGATAACTTATCAGTCATCTGACGCTTCACATAAGAGTCGCAACCCCAAATTCTGACAAACGATAACGCGGGACGCTTCCCTATCCATATCTCATATGGTGTCGTTTCAACCGACTTCGTTGGACTCCTGTTCAGTAGGTACGCAGCGGTCTCTAAAGCATAGCCCCAAAAGGACTTGGGAAGATCTGTCTGACTCATCATAGACCGAACCATGTCTAACAGTGTTCGGTTCCTCCGTTCTGACACGCCGTTCCATTGTGGCGTTCCAGGAGGAGTTAATTGTGATACAATACCACAATCAACCAGATAGGCAGTAACAGGAGTCCAACGAAGTCGGCTGAAACGACGCCATATGAGATATGGACGGGTAAGCGTCCCGCGTTGTCGTTTGTCCGAATTTGGGGTTGCGACGCTTACGTGAAGCGTCAGATGGCTGATAAGTTATCCTCCAAATCTGATAAGTGTTTATTTGTAGGCTACCCTAAGGAATCTAAGGGTTACTACTTCTACATTCCGGCAGAGAACAATGTGTTCATTGCCAGGAATGCGACTTTTATGGAGCGAGAGTTCGTCTCCAAAAGAGTCAGTGGAAGTAGGATTGCACTTGAGGAAGTTCGAGAGCAGCAAGTAGACGCTGAGCCGAGTGAACAAGTTGAAGAAGTTCAACCTGTTTCACTGCCCGTTGTGACTCAACCTTTGACGAGTGAACCTCGGAGATCAGGCAGGATTCGCCAAGAGCCAACGAGATATGGATTTCTCGTCACTGGGAATGAGGAACTCATGTTATTAGAACATGACGAGCCTACCACATACCCAGAGGCAATGGCGAGTCCGGACTCCGAAAAATGGCGCGAGGCTATGAAGTCCGAGATGCAATCCATGTCAGACAACCAAGTATGGACTCTGGTTGATACATCTGAAGGGATAATGCAATCTATGTCAGACAACCAAGTATGGACTCTGGTTGATGCATCTGAAGGGATAAAACCCATCGGATGCAAGTGGATCTTCAAGAAGAAGACCGACATGGATGGCAACGTGCACACGTACAAGGCACGACTTGTGGCGAAAGGATTCCGTAAAATTCATGGTATTGACTATGATGAGACCTTTTCGCCCGTAGTTATGCTGAAGTCCATCAGGATCCTACTTGCCATAGCCGCATATTACGATTATGAGATATGGCAAATGGATGTCAAGACCGCGTTCCTTAACGGGAACTTGACCGAGGATGTGTACATGACACAACCCGAAGGTTTTGTCAATCCAAGGAACCCGAGGATGGTGTGCAAGCTTCAGAGGTCCATTTATGGACTGAAGCAGGCTTCGAGGAGCTGGAACCTTCGCTTTGATGAGACAATCAAAAAGTTTGGTTTCTCACAGAACGAAGACGAGCCATGTGTTTACAAGAAGGTTAGTGGGAGCACAGTAGTTTTTCTGGTGCTGTACGTGGATGACATTCTCCTTATAGGTAATGACGTTCCTACCTTGCAAGACGTTAAGTCTTGGCTAGGAACGCATCCATGCGTTCTCGCTCATCAGGTGTCGTAGGACACTGACTCCTGCAGAGAACTGTGCCACTACTCATCGGTAAGGTTCCTTTCTTGGAATCTTGCATCTTGAACCGTTTCAAGACCTTATCGATGTAAGTACTCTGACACAATCCTAGAAGACGCCTCGATCTATCTCTATAGATCTTGATGCCTAGAATATAGGCCGCTTCTCCTAGGTCCTTCATAGAAAACTGCGTTCCTAGCCAAGACTTAACATCTTGCAAGGTAGGAACGTCATTCCCTGCCTGCTTGGAACTCTTCCAGCTAACAGCGCCTCCGTTCAAGCAGAAAACATAGCCAGACTGCGATCTGTAGTCATCCGGGTCTGACTGGAAACTAGCATCGGTGTAACCTCTTACAGCGAGCTCGTCTTCCGACCCACCGTATACCAAGAATACATCCTTAGTCCTTCTCAAGTACTTCAGGATGTTCTTGACGGCATCAATACATCGAATGTATCTGAACAAAGCTCATAAACAGTACATCATAGAGCACTAAACCAACAATCTCCCACTTGCTGTAATCATGAACTGCTAAACATCTAATGTCCATATCCCTAACATGACCCTCATGTTTCGACGAAGGGAGAGGCTTCGTCAACGGATCGGCAATGTTGTCATCTGTCGACACTCTGCAAATGTGTACGTCTCCTCTGTCTATAATCTCCCTGATAAGGTGAAATCGTCTGAGTATGTGTTTGGATCGTTGATGGGATCTGGGTTCTTTCGCTTGTGCGATCGCTCCATTGTTGTCACAATACAGAGCAATGGGGCTATCAGCACTTGGAATGACACCCAAGTCGCCAACAAACTTTCTGATCCAAACAGCTTCCTTTGCTGCGTCCGACGCTGCAATATACTCAGCTTCTGTAGTAAAATCTGCAACGGTCGCCTGCTTGGAACTCTTCCAGCATTCATTACATGTTCTTGCATACTAGATCTGTTATGAAATTCATGTATCATTATGAATGATACTAAACTCCCAAGTCTTATGTCGTTATGGGAATAACGACATAATAAGACTAGTATGATGTGTGATTGATGAGATTTGTACCTCATCAAACGTTCTGCGTAACAGGAGAACTATAAAGGCGTGTATCAGGTACGGAACGAATCATGTACTGGAATCCAACATGAGGAGTTGCATGCTTTGAATACGTCAAACGTTCTGCGTAACAGGAGAACTATAAAGGCGTGTATCAGGTACGAAACGAATCATGTACTGGATTGTAGATAGTCAAGACGGGATTTGTACCTCTCGTAAAAGAGAGAGATATCGCTGGGCCCCTCGTGTGAGCGAGACTGTAGAAATGTGTGGCCGCACTATAGACGAACGTCGTCTATTTCAGACAGTCGAACTCAGTGAACGAGAAAGCAGTCGAATCAGATAAGGTGGCTTGTCCATGCCTTATGTTCGACATATGATATCACGATACAAAAGGATCATCAACCGGAATCATCTCTGGCGTTCGTAAAGATCATGAACATGTACTGGATTGTAGATAGTCAAGACGGGATTTGTACCTCTCGTAAAACCGAGACGGAAGGAAACCGAGACGGAAGGGTCTGGAACGGACGGACCAGAAGTCCGGAACGGACGGTCCGCCGTGCCAGACCCGACGGTCCAGAACGGACTGTCCGTTCCAGAAAGTCTGGAACGGACGGTCCACGTGAGCAGACCGTTCCTTCTACGTGCGGGACCGGACGGTCCACATGCATTTCTGGACCGTCCGTTCCGGGCTTCAGTGTTTCCGAAATTAAACCGAAATTAGGGTTAAATCACTTTATAAAAGGGAGATTAAAAACCCTAATGAAAAAAAGAGGAAAAGAGCCGACTTCAGAACACTCTTACCAGATTTTTGGAGAGATCCAAGAGATTGAGAGTGTGATCAAAGTCCGTTTTTCTCGCAGCACAAATCGAATAGCGGATTCGAGTCCTAGCAGACAAGTTCCAAGCGTTGGAATCCATCCCGATGTGTGGATACGTGTAGAGGGCGAGGTAATCTTCCTCCCTTTCGTGATCAGACGTGTTCTTCGATTGATACATGCCCCGGATCGATTGAGGTAAGCGTTCTAACGTTTCTACGATTCATTAGAAGCATGGTTCTAGGGTTTATTAAATTTTTGTTTTATATCCTCTGTGCAAACCCTAGAACGATCTCTTAGGAATAGGATTCGCTCATGAGATCCCAGGAAACCCAACAAAACTATATATAGAAAGTCTGGAGAACTATCAATTCGACACGGTTCAACCACGTTCTACAAAGTCACTAGATCATCAAGATGTTCCTACTCTATCATTTCACAAATCTTCCAAATGATGTTCAAAACGGGTGTCCGAGGTATGCACGTGAACCTATATGAACCTATATCTATATGTCATATGCAATCATGCAAACCTAACAAAAATCAACTATATGGAAAAAAGGGAAGAAGAAAACATGAATGCAACTAATGCAAAGTGATATGCAAAAGTGAAAATTTTCCTAAGTCTATATGCCGTGATAAAATGCACCTAAACTAAATGCAATCCTACGTAGATAGGCCTGAATGGGTGAAGGATCTATCCACCCCCCAGACTTGAACCATACACCGTCCACGGTGTAGACTCTCATCCGGAAGAATAGAATCGAAAATAACGTATGAAGAAACCAGTAAAGGGTAGAGAAGGCTTAGCTCTGCGAAATTCGTTCGCTCGCAATGAAGTTAACTCACGTCAAACGCCAGAACTCTCACGCACTCTGTGAACTGGGATCTATCCAATCGTCGTCACTCGGAAACTGATACTCATCTCTCATGTATCGGTATGAACGCTCATAGAACAACAAACGTTATCCGAAAAAAAACATAGAGGCTAGCATATATATAAATAAGTCCAGAGTATGCAAAATCCGAGTCTCCGAAAAACATCCGAAAGGCCTACTACATCTCTACTAAAATAGAAAAGGGAAGACCTACCTGAACTATGGTCTAGTCGTCTGCTGGTGCATCGTCTCTGTCGTCCTCCATGGGTACTGGTGGCTGCTCATCTGGGAATAGTCGGTTGCGGAACCCGCGAAACTCCCCGTATAGTGCATCATGTTGTATCCTGAGTGCCTGCATCTGATCAACCTGCTGTGATGAAGTCCCGCACCACCTGATGTACATGCTCGTCAGCTCGGAGTCGACATGGCTCCGCATGTCCGTCATAGCGCTCTCGACCGAACTCCGAATGTCAACCACTGCTCTGTCTACCGAACTCCGCGTGTCCAACATCGCCTGATACATGAAGCGCTGGAAGTCGTCTTGTGGCTGGAATGTGTAACCATAGCTGTCTGGGCCACAAGTAGGTGGTGGCGGTGATGATCGCGTGAAGTCCGGCTCTGGAAATGAAGTTGTGGCCGGTGGCAGTGGAGATGACTGGAGCAAGTCATGGGTGGTCGGGATGTCTCTGCCTCTGAAGTGTGGTGCTCCGAATGTGTGGGCGGTGC
>NW_010964268.1:68504-69886 GCF_000463585.1 Tarenaya hassleriana | reverse complement strand
GCGCTCATAGTATAGCAAGGTAAAGTCGCGACCCTCGATATCGATAGAGGACTTCTGTCGCAGCACCTTGATGGTCAGAGTGGAGGATGGGCTGCATCGAGTCCTCTCGTATCTGCCGACGTTGACTCCCACTCGTCTAGCAATCCGGGTGATCATACCTCCGACAAACACTTCGACTCCAGAGTCTGCCTGTTGGATCAAGTATAGCTGGAGTGCTACTCGGGAGGCTAGATCAACGCGAGACATTCCCCAGTCTGACCCATCGTAAAGTGGACTTAGGGCCTGTCGGATGAACTGTAGCTTCGTCTGGGATACTGACCCTGGATCTTTCCTAGCAAACAGTGTGTTAGCTAGGATCATGTGGAAGTACCTAACTGCAGGGTGTCGGATCCATGTAGACTTCAGACGACTGGGTATGTAGTCGCGGGATCCTATCTCTGACTAGAACTGTCGTAGTACGGAGCCACTTACGGATGAATGTTCGGCTGTCTCCCTGGGTGTAACACCGAGGATCTCAGAGAACTGAGCCATTGTGAGGTGGTAGTGACGCCCGGCTATCCAAAAGGCCATGTAAGCTCTGTGAGTGTCGCCGTCTTGGGGAATGTACAGGCGGTATGATGCTAGAAATTCCGCCGTCAGCTGCCTATATGTCGATTCGCGAGCCTCGAGGATGCTGAGCCATCCTAATTGGTCGCACAAGCCGTGGACCTGCTCGTAGAATCCTAGCTCGATAATCTCCTCGTCTGGAAATTTCGTGCAGTAGATCAGGTTGGAGAAGTAGATCGCTGTCTGCTGCATGTCAGGGTTAGGTAGGCGGAAACGAGGCTCGTGATCGGTGTCACTGACTACGATCGTCGAAGGGGTCAGGGTCATCACTGCGTCCGCCCGTGGTTGGAAGGGAGCAAGAGGTGGAATGTGATCCTCGCGAACGTCAGATGCTCTAGATTTGGTTTTGCGGGTGGCCATCTGAAACTCAAGAAAAAGACAGGTGAGTGCGACCGGGATTGCCAATACGCGTGGGAAACGGCCCGGATATCGCACAGATGACTGACTCGGCCGAGTCAAGACTGCCAGGGCCGAGTCAGAACGTGCTATCAGTGTAAGGGATGTTGCCTCGGTCGAGTCAACATGTGACTCGGACCGAGTCAACACGTGTTCGTCATTGGAATTCTGCGTTTTGCCTCGGTCGAGTCAGAACGCTGTTCGTTCCGCCAGACGAAGAGCTGCACTCAAAATCCCCGAAATCACTGAAATCAACCGAAAAAACTCATGGATAATCAAGAATAAGCATGTATGTGCAAAGATCTGTGTCCTAATCACTCAAAAACTCATAAAAACTTTCTGATTTGGTGAAAATCACAAATCTCACTCTTAACCCAAAA
>NW_010964268.1:63037-68367 GCF_000463585.1 Tarenaya hassleriana | reverse complement strand
CCTGTTACGCAGGACGTTTGACGTATTCAAAGCACGCAACTCCTCATGTTGGATTCCGTAGATATCTCAGGTTTTAGGATCCAATCATGGAACCACCATGTGAGATTCAAGTCATGACGTAGTCCATGTGACAATCTCATGCGGGTCAATCCAGTATTCCGTTCTCCAACGAATACCTATGCCGAGTCAGAATTCTGAACTCCGTTTCTGCGCTAAATGACCTGCGAATCAAGTTCTATATCCCTGTACCCAAGGGAAAACACCATGTAGGCTCCCAAATCCAAAAAGAAAAGTCTAAAACCCAAATAACATCTCAAACACAAAACAAAAACCCCGGGTTGCCTCCCGATAAGCGCTTCTTTATGGTCATTAGCTAGACCGTGCGTGAACTCAGGCTGATGGTGGTATTGTGAGAGGAAGAACGCCTCTCTCACCTGCAGGGTCGGTCGGGTTATACAGCTTCAGACGCTGTGCATTTACCTTGAACGTACCACCCGTGCCGTTATACAGCTCAATTGCGCCGTGGTCGTAAACTCGATGGATCTTGAATGGACCGGACCACTTAGACTTCAGCTTACCTGGAAACAATCGCAAACGAGAGTTGAAGAGAAGGACAAGATCACCTGAGTGGAATGATCGCTGAATGATGTGTCGATCGTGCCATTTCTTCGCTCTCTCCTTGTAGATTTTCGCGTTCTCGTACCCGTCAAGTCTGATTTCTTCGAGATGGTGAAGTTGGAGCTCACGTTTCTCTGCAGCGGTCTTCATGTCATAGTTGAGCCCCTTGATTGCCCAATACGCTTTGTGTTCGAGCTCAACCGGTAGATGACATGCTTTGCCATAGACTAATTGGAACGGAGTCATACCAATCGGCGTTTTGAAAGCCGTTCGGTAAGCCCATACCGCATCGTCTAGCCTCTGTGACCAATCCTTCCGTGATTTAGCGACAGTCTTCTCCAGAATGGACTTGATCTCCCGGTTAGAAATCTCCACCTGTCCACTAGTCTGAGGATGATACGGAGTAGCAATCCGATGATGAACCCCGTACTTCTTCAGTAGTGTCTCGAAGATCCGGTTGACAAAGTGTGCGCCACCATCGCTAATCACAACACGAGGAACACCAAAACGTGGAAAAATAATCTGTCTAAATAGCCTAACCACAGTCTTAGCATCATTCCTCGCGCTAGCCAATACCTCTACCCACTTAGTCACATAATCAACCGCAACTAAGATATACACGTTCCCACAAGATGATGGGAAAGGTCCCATAAAGTCTATGTCCCAAACATCAAAAGGTTCCACTTCTAGAATATAATTCTGAGGCGTCTCATGGCGTCTAGAAATGTTACCTGTGCGCTGGCAAGAATCACATGAGGCGACATACCTATGGACATCCTTGAACATCGTAGGCCAATAGAATCCCGCTTGTAGAATCTTTGTTGTGGTCTTCGAAGCGGCGAAATGACCTGCATAATCAGAAGAGTGGCAATGGAAAATTACCTGTTGCACTTCTTCCTCGGGAATACATCGTCTGAACATCCCACCGGTACCACGCTTGAACAAGAACGGATCGTCCCAAAAATAATCTCGTACGTCATGGAGGAACTTCTTCCTTCCATTATAGTTAAGTTCGGACGGGATCACTTGAGAGACCAGATAGTTCACTTAGTCTGCGTACCATGGGTCTTCGTGTCGGGTACTGCCATAATCTGTTCCTCTCGCAAAGAATCATCGATCGGGAGAGGATCGGGTATCGCAAGGCCTGAAAGGTGGTCTGCAACTGTTTCTCTGTGCCTTTGCGATCCCGAATCTCAACGTCAAACTCTTGTATGAGTAGCATCCATCGAATCAGTCGAGGTTTGGCGTCTTTCTTCGTCAGCAAGTACTTCAAAGCCGCGTGGTCTGAGTATACTATCACCTTCCGCCCCACCAAGTACGACCTAAACTTCTCAAAAGCAAACACCACAGCAAGTAACTCTTTCTCAGTAGTAGTGTAATTTACCTGCGCATCATCAAGAGTCCGACTTGCATAGTAGATGGCGTGGTGTTTGTGATCCTTCTTTTGCCCCAGCACTGCTCCAACCACATAATCGCTAGCATCGCACATCAGCTCACACGGTAAAGTCCAATCGGGGGGCTGTATGATCGGTGGTGAGATCAGAGATGCCTTCAAAGTCTGGAAGGCCTTCAAGCATTCTGCAGTGAACTGGAATGGTACATCTTTCGCCAACAGCTCGGTAAGTGGTCTAGAGATTTTGGAGAAGTCCTTGATGAACCGTCGATAAAATCCCGCATGTCCTAGAAAACTGCGGATGCCTTTGACGTTCACTGGCGGTGGTAGCTTCTCAATAACCTCTATCTTCGCTCTGTCTACCTCGATTCCCCTAGAAGACACCTTATGTCCTAAAACAATCCCTTCTTGCACCATGAAGTTGTTGGGGAATCTACGGGTTCCTAGCATGCGATCATATCGATCTAGGGTTTGGTTTACTAGGTTTCATGCAGCGGAAGAAAAATCTAAACCTAGTCAAACGTCACACGCAACCAAACTCGTAGAACCCAAAAGATCGTGTATATCACCGAGGGAATCGTTACTTACCTCGTTCTCGATGAGTCTTGAAGTTTATTTCGATCCGGGGCCTGTTCTAAATCACCAAGAGCTGAAAGTACAGCTCCTCTACACGTATCCACACCGACGGGAAGGATTCCAAACGATTTGGAACGAATCTGCTAGGATTAGTGAAGAAAAGGGTAACTCAAGAGACGAGATCCAATCCCGGGACAATAGAAATCCAAGAGAACAGCTTCTCTAGGGTTCTAGGGTGTTTTTCTGAGTTTTAGGTCGGCTCTTATTAAGTTTAGACGAAACCCTAAACTTAAATAAGATTAGAAAACCCTAAAATTCGAATTTTGGAAATATTCCGGATCCCGGTCCGCCGGAATCATACAGCCCCCCGATTGGACTCTACCGTTTGAGCTGATGTGCGATGCTAGCGATTATGCGGTTGGAGCGGTGCTGGGGCAGAAGAAGGATCACAAACACCACGCCATCTACTATGCAAGTCGGACTCTTGATGATGCGCAGGTAAATTACACTACTACTGAGAAAGAGTTACTTGCTGTGGTGTTTGCTTTTGAGAAGTTTAGGTCGTACTTGGTGGGGCGGAAGGTGATAGTATACTCAGACCACGCGGCTTTGAAGTACTTGCTGACGAAGAAAGACGCCAAACCTCGACTGATTCGATGGATGCTACTCATACAAGAGTTTGACGTTGAGATTCGGGATCGCAAAGGCACGGAGAACATTCGCAAGAACCTGCTCTCTGGATCTGTGATGTCAAAGAAATGCTTTAAGCTTGTGTTTGAATCTGAGAGAGTTGTAGTGCCAAAAGATGGTGTGTATCTAGGTATAGGTTATCTAGCAAATGGTATGTTCAAGATGAATGTAATGACCATTTGTAACACCAATGCGGCAAACAATATAACCGCAAATGATATTAATAAAGCTTCTACTTCTTCTGCTTACTTGATTGAGTCAAGATTATGGCATGGTAGATTAGGATATGTGAATCCTAAGTCTATGCAAAGATTAATGTCTTGTAATCTACTGCCAAAATTTAAATTAGACAAAGACCACAAGTGTGAAGTCTGCGTTGAAGCGAAATTTGCTAAGTCTTTGTTTAAAAATATTGAACGAAGTACTGAACCTTTGGAATTGATACATACAGATGTATGCGATTTGAAATATGTGCAAACCAGAGGCGGAAAGAAGTACTTCATTACATTTATTGATGATTGTACTCGATATTGTTATCTCTACTTAATGAGAAGTAAAGATGAGGCAATAGAGATGTTTAATCTCTATAAAAACGAAGTTGAAAATCAACTTGGAAAGAAAATCAAAGCTTTGAGAAGCGATAGAGGAGGTGAATATGAGTCACCTTTTGCGCAATTGTGCGCAGATCATGGCATCATCCATCAAACTACAGCCCCTTATACGCCAGAACAGAATGGCATTGCTGAACGCAAGAATAGAACGCTGAAAGAGATGATGAATGCTATGTTAATAAGTTCTAGATCTCCTCAGAACTTGTGGGGGGAAGCAGTGATTTCTGCTAACTTTGTATTAAACAGAGTGCCCCATAAAATGCTCGACAAAACGCCCTATGAGTTGTGGAAAGGCAAATCACCTAGCTACAAATACTTGAGAGTATGGGGTTGTCTGGCTAAGGTTCCTATCCCTATTCCAAAACGAACTAGGTTAGGACCAAAGACAATAGATTGTGTGTTTGTTGGTTATGCACACAATTCGAGTGCTAGAACAAATCCTTAGTCCTTTTCAAGTACTTAAGGATGTTCTTGACCGCAATCCAGTGAGCCTCACCTGGTGTAGATTGATATCTACTAGTCATGCTCAATGCATATGATACATCTGGACGAGTACACAACATGGCGTACATGATGGATCCAATTGCCGAGGCATATGGAATCCTACTCATGCGCTCTTGCTCATCCTGTGTCTTTGGACACTGAGTCTTGCTAAGAGCAACGTCATGTCCCATTGGCAAGGCACCCCTCTTGGAGTCTTGCATCTTGAACCGATTCAAGACCTTGTCAATGTATGTACTCTGACTTAGACCAAGAAGCCTTCTCGATCTATCTCTATAGATCTTGATTCCTAGAATATAGGCGGCTTCTCCTAAGTCCTTCATCGAAAAGACCGATCCTAGCCAGGATTTTACTCCTTGCAAGGTAGGAATGTCATTTCCGATGAGCAATATATCATCTACATAAAGCACAAGGAAGACTACTGCGCTCCCACTGACCTTCTTGTAAACGCATGGCTCATCTTCGTTTTGCAGGAAGCCAAACGTTTTGACTGTTGGGGACAGCGGTTGTTGACGACGGCAAAACTCCGGCAATTCGAGCGACTGGAGAGTAAACATCGAAGTAATCGACACCCTCAGTTTGCCTATAGCCTTTGACTACAAGTCTTGCCTTGTATTTTTCAATAGAACCATCCGGTTTCATCTTTCTTTTGAAGACCCATTTATAACCCAATGGTTTACATCCTTGTGGAAGATCCACAAGTTCCCAAGTGTGATTTTGTCGGATTGATTCAATCTCACTCTTCACTGCTTCCTTCCAATAAGGAGCTTCGGGAGATGACATAGCCTCTTGATATGTCTGTGGTTCTTTATCCAACATAAACGTTAGATAATCAGAACCAAAAGAAGTCGGTTTCTTTGCCCTTTTACTTCTTCTAGGCTCTTCATCTTCTTCCTCTAATTGCTTAGAAGATTCATGAATTCTTTGAGATTCCATACCAC
>NW_010964268.1:61322-61707 GCF_000463585.1 Tarenaya hassleriana | reverse complement strand
ATGGTGGTAGCCAAGCTCCTAAACTACCGTATGGTAGATACAAGGAGTGTTGTGGAACAAGTAGATGAATTACAAATCATCTTCCACAACTTGGCGGGAGAAGACATCATGGTAAATGAACGGTCAGACTCCCCATCTTCTACTTCAGCTACATGAGCTTGGGTTTTATTCCCAATTTTCTTCTGGGCACCTTCCTTGCGATGGTAGCAGTCCTTCGCTAGATGTCCAGTCTTGCCACAGACGTAGCAATTCCCCTTGAATTTCTTGGAGTTGACATTCTTATCAATCTTCCGCTTCTTAATCCCTTTGGCCTTAGTCGTCTCAACGACATTTGCCTTGGATCCAAACTGCCCATTCATTTTAAGAATAGGTTGAGATTCCTGCC
>NW_010964268.1:55851-60978 GCF_000463585.1 Tarenaya hassleriana | reverse complement strand
ATGTCTTCTCCCGCCAAGTTGTGGAAGATGATTTGCAATTCATCTACTTGTTCCACAACACTCCTTGTATCTACCATACGGTAGTTTAGGAGCTTGGCTACCACCATTCGCCCTTGGCTAGCCTCTTCGACCCGATATTTATGTTTGAAATTTTGACCCTTAAATTGTTCAGGTCTCTCAGCCGGGCCGATAGGCACAATAGGAATTGCCTGGTTTTCGGAGTTCGCAACAACCGAAGGCATTCCTAGTGGGACAACGTTCGCAACGTTTGGCACTTGATTATTCATATCTGTGCCAGCAACATCATGATTAACGGGGTTCGTAACCTCCGCTATATGAGGATTCTCATCGATATCCATAGCAGGAATCTCATTCTCTGGAGCAGTATTTGAATCCATGGGATTTCTTGGATTATCAATGATCTGTTGAATAAATTCAATCATTGTTAGCTTTCACAAAGCTTATAAACTAAACCGAGTTTCACTTAACTTATAAATTGGTTTTGCTCGCTTCCAGTGATAGCCGGAGGGTTCACCCCGATTCCCACGTCCTTACTATGAGGAGGGTATAAAGGGCTTCCTCTTCAAACCCGGCCCGCTAAGACAAAGCTTGCTTCCCCAATTTACAGGAAAAGTTACTTCCGATTTTGTGTAACTTTTTTTATTTTCTTCCAAAAAAGGTAAATAATAATATTCCCTTTTTTTTTTTCCCAACAAAACACTTTTAAATATATTGGGCTTTCTCTTATGGGCTTTTAGATTAATATCTTCAAATTGGGCCAAGACTAAACTTTTTCAATTTGGGCTTTCTCTTTTGGGCTTTTCAATTAATCTCTTTGAATTTGGGCTTCAATTTTAAATTTGGGCCTTAAACTCAATTTGGGCTTCACAAAACAACTATTTGATTTTTTTTTTTTTCCAACACTTTTTTTTAACCTAGTTGGTTTTAGATCCAAATTCGTGTGAGATTTTATACCGAAATTAAAAGGAGATTTAGGCACTTACCCGAGAAGTTTGTCTCGTGTTAACCATGTCGAACTTAAGATTGTTGGGGACAGCGGTTGTTGACGACGGCAAAACTCCGGCAATTCGAGCGATTCCAGATAAGTACCTGAAATTAAAAATTATTTTGTCGAGGCCTGTGAAACACAGTTTCCTTAAGTTCGATTTCCGTGCCACCTCTAAAGCTTCGAGGCTATTGGAGCACGGTGAACTCCCAGGATACAACGACCGCGTATTTGGAAGAAGCTTTCCAAATACCAAGCGAACTCAGAGAGAGATATGAGCAAATATGTGAATGCTCTTTTTCTCTAGAATGCTTGTTTCTTTTCTGTGTGTTTTATGAGCTAACCCAAGACCCCTATTTATAGTAGAGGGGAGAATCTCAAAACAAATCAATTTGAATTTCAAAATTCAAATTTGATTTTATCTTGATATTATCTCAATCTTATCTCGACGCAAGACTAGGGAGTTTAGTATCATTCCTAATGATACATGGATTTCATAACAGATCTAGCATGCAAGAACATGTAATGAATAAAATACTCTCATAAAATCACATAGAAAATATCAATACATCGAATGTATCTGAACAAAGCTCATAATCAGTACATCATAGAGCACTAAACCAACATTGACTGCCTCGTCAAATCGAAGATTCCAGCTCCTCGAAGCCTGCTTCAATCCATAAATGGATCTCTGAAGCTTGCACACCTTCCTCGGACTCTTAGGATCAACAAAACCCTCGGGTTGTGTCATGTACACATCCTCGAGCAAATTCCCGTTAAGGAATGCGGTCTTGACGTCCATCTGCCATATCTCGTAGTCATAATACGCAGCTATGGCTAGCAGAATCCGTATGGATTTAAGCATCACAACTGGTGAAAAAGTTTCATCATAGTCTATACCATGAAGCTACCGAAACCCTTTCGCGACGAGTCGTGCCTTATAGGTACGCACGATGCCATCCATGTCGGTTTTCTTCTTGAAAACCCACTTGCATCCAATGGTCTTAATACCATTGAACGAATCGACCAAAGTCCACACTTTGGTGTCGTACATGGATTGCATCTCAGGCTCTATGGCCTGGGGCCATTTCTCGGAATCGGAACTCGCCACAGCCTCTGAATACGACATAGGCTCGTCATGTTCTAACAACATGAGTTCGTCGTTTCCAGTCACAAGAAAACCGTATCTTGTAGGCTCTTGGCGAATTCTACCAGATCTCCGAGGTTCACTAGGAGGTGCTGTCTCAACAACTCGTGATACAGGTTGGACTGTTTCGACCTGTTCGTTCGGTTCTTCGACTATTTGTGGTTCTCGAACTTCTTCGAGATCTATTCTACTCCCACTAAATCTCTTGGAGACGAACTCTCTCTCCAAGAAAGATCCATTCCGAGCAACAAACACTTTATTCTCAGATGGGTTGTAGAACCAGTACCCTTTAGTTTCCTTAGGGTAACCCACAAATATGCATCTATCAGACTTGGCGGATAGCTTATCAGAAGCAAGACGTTTCACGTAAACGTCACATCCCCAAATCTTCATGAATGCTAACCTGGGACGCTTCCCAGTCCATATCTCATATGGAGTCTTCTGAACCGACTTTGTTGGACAGTTGTTCAGTATAAGCGCTGCCGTTTCCAAAGCATATCCCCAGAAGGATTTAGGAAGATCGACCTGACTCATCATAGACCGTACCATATCTAATAGGGTCCGGTTCCTCCTCTCAGACACGCCATTCCACTGTGGCGTTCCAGGTGGAGTCAGCTGTGAGACAATCCCACAATCTGCCAGATAGTCAGTGAACTCTTGGCTCATATACTCGCCACCTCGATCAGATCGAAGCAACTTGATCGTCTTGCCAAGTTGGTTCTGTACCTCGTTTCTGAAAATCTTGAACAATTCAAGCGTTTCAGACTTATGTCTCATCAAGTAGACATAACCGTACCTACTGAAATCATCAGTAAACGTAACAAAGTACAGATAACCTCCTCTAGCGGGAGAGCTCATAGGACCGCATACATCACTATGTATGAGTTCTAGCAACTCTGTAGCCCGTTCTCCTTTTCCAGAAAAAGGAGATTTTGTCATCTTGCCCATCAAACAAGAATCGCACGATTCAATTGACTCATAATCAAAAGAATCAAGAAGTCCATCAGAATGAAGCTTCGCTATGCGTTTCTCGTTGATGTGACCAAGTCGACAATGCCAGAGATAGGTCGGATTTAAGTCGTTCGGCTTAAACCGCTTGGTACTAACATTATAGATCGACCTGTATCCAGATGGTTCATCTTCCAAAATATAAAGGCCATTAAACTGGTAACCCTTACCATAGAATAAATCGCCTCTATAAATGGACAGACATTTGTTCTCAATAACAAATCTGAAACCATCTGAGTCTAAGCATGAAATCGATATGATGTTCCTACTGATAGCAGGTACAAAATAACAATCATGCAACTCCAATACAAGGCCAGAAGGTAAAGTCAGATCATAAGTCCCGACGGTCAATGCAGCAACTTTTGCTCCATTCCCGACACGGAGATCTACTTCTCCCTTTGCCAATTGTCTACTTCCTCGCAGTCCCTGCACATTTGCACAAATGTGCGAGGCACATCCGGTATCTAATACCCATGAAGAAGAAGTACACAAGTTGGCCTCTATAATGAAGATACCGGAAATTGAAGCTTCTGCAAGCTTCTTCTTCCTCTGATCTTCCAGGTAGAGTCTGCAATCTCTATACCAATGCCCAATGGCATGACAGAAATAACACTCTTCCTTCTTGGGTTTGGACTTAGGCTTAGTGACAACACTTGTCAATTTCCTTTTGCCCTTACCTTTGGAACGCTTCCTCTTGCTGGAACTCTTTCCAACAATCACCATATCATTCTTCCCTTGGCTCCCAGCTTTCTCTTGGAACGACATATTCAATTGATCAACCATCAATGAATTGTCCATGTCATCTAATTGCTCACGCAATTCCGAAGACATCTTTCCAAGCATCAAGCTGGACACGTCCAGATCATCATCCACATGCTTCCAATAAGCATCAATGATCGATCCAGAAGCCTTGGTCAGAGGCTTATCCTTCATAAGGATAGATCGCATGGTGAGATTAACCAGATTCCTGCAACAGATATACACTACAGAAAAAGACAAACAAACAGACAGAAAATATGCAAGTCACTTAGTACACTTACTAACACAGATAATAGATGCAATATGACAGGCTCCCACTAAGAAAAACACCCTCAATGAGTTTCCAAGTGAGCTAGGATCCATATTTCACATGCTTCTGAGTCAGCTAGGGCATGACACTCAAAACCATGCTATTTAGGTAGACAACACTTTGTCAATCACATCCTATGTGATTCCTAGATGAGTATGGGATAGTGATACGCTATCACTGCATGTTCCTCATCCCATCCTTACCATCAGGTCCAAGTCCGACTTGATAACCCAATTCAAGCTCAACCATATTTGAGCTATGAGAATCACGATTTCTCCATACTGCCTCACCAAGATAGTCAGGCACGCTCAGCTAGGGCATGACCCGTAACCATGACGATCGAGGCCTTGACAGTTGCTCTACTAATGGGCGGTAATAGCTTGAGATTAAAACATGAGGCTTCATTTGTCTTGAACACCAGGATACCTTGACTGAATTCAAGTCATTCCAGTCAAGTTGTTCTGATCAACTCGGATGAACTACTCTTAGTTCGTTTGAGTCGTCCATATACAGAATCTCTGGGCCAAACAATATTTGTTTGCCTTAGATTCGATACCAGAACCCTCTCAATATCCTAATTCAGATATTTGATTCGAGACAACGATTGCACAATCAAAACTCTGAATTCTGGATTGTCATCAAGCTTGGTCTTAAGTGAGGCTTTGATTCCGATTCTGATAATCGATCCAACACAACAATTGTTCGATCAAAATCTGAATTCTGCAGAATCACGGATTGTCCAAGGTCCAAACCGACCGTCGGTTTAACTTTGGAAAAACCTGAACACTGGAACGGACGGTCCAGAGAAACACGTGGACCGTCCGTTCCAGACCTTCTGGAACGGATGACCGAATGCAGACCGACCCCGAAGACCGAACGTTCCAACAGACCCAGAAC
>NW_010964268.1:42396-44407 GCF_000463585.1 Tarenaya hassleriana | reverse complement strand
CGGGAATGCATCGTCGGAACATCCCATCGGTACCACGCTTGAACAAGAACGGGTCGTCCCAAAAATAATCCCGTACGTCATGGAGGAACTTCTTCCTTCCGTTATAATTAAGCTCGGACGGGAGTATTTGGGAGACCAGATTGTTCACGTAGTCTGCGTACCATGGGTCTTCGTGTCGGGTAGTGATTGCCATAATCTGTTCCTCTTGCAGAAAATCATCGATCGGGAGAGGGTCGGATATTGCAAGGGGTGAAAGGTGGTCTGCAACTGTGTTCTCCGTGCCTTTGCGATCCCGAATCTCGACGTCAAACTCTTGTATGAGTAGCATCCATCGAATCAGTCGAGGTTTGGCGTCTTTCTTCGTCAGCAAGTACTTCAAGGCCGCGTGGTCTGAGTATACGATCACTTTCCGTCCCACCAAGTACGACCTGAACTTTTCAAAAGCAAACACCACAGCAAGTAACTCTTTCTCAGTAGTAGTGTAATTTACCTGCGCATCATTAAGAGTCCGACTTGCATAGTAGATGGTGTGGTGTTTGTGATCCTTTTTCTGCCCCCAGCACTGCTCCAACCGCATAATCGCTAGCATCGCACATCAGCTCAAACGGTAGAGTCCAATCGGGGGGTTGTATGATCGGTGGTGAGATCAGAGCTGCTTTCAAAGTCTGGAAGGCCTTCGAGCATTCTGCAGTAAACCTGAAAGGTACATCCTTCGCCAATAGCTCGGTAAGTGGTCTAGAGATCTTGGAGAAGTCCTTGATGAACCGCCGATAAAATCCCGCATGTCCTAGAAAACTGCGGATGCCTTTGACGTTCACGGGCGGTGGAAGCTTCTCAATAACCTCTATCTTCGCTCTGTCTACCTCGATTCCCTTAGAAGACACCTTATGTCCTAAAACAATCCCTTCTTGCACCATGAAGTGACACTTCTCCCAGTTGAGGACAAAGTTGGCTGCTGGACGCCTGTCTACAACTCGCTGCAAATTGGCCAAACAAACGTCAAATGAGGGTCCATGGACAGAGAAATCGTCCATGAACACCTCCGTAATATCCTCAATCACATCATAAAATATAGCAGTCATGCATCTCTGAAAAGTGGTAGGTGCATTACATAATCCAAAGGACATACGACGATAAGCAAACGTGCCATAAGGACAAGTAAAGGTGGTCTTCTCCTGGTCGCTCGGGTGAATGGGGATCTGAAAGAATCCAGAGTAACCGTCTAGAAAGCAAAAGTACGAGTGGAGTGCAAGTCTCTCTAACATCTGATCAATAAAAGGCAAAGGAAAGTGATCCTTACGGGTGTTGGAGTTCAACTTACGATAGTCGATGCACATCCTCCATCCCGTGACCGTCAGTGTAGGAATAAGCTCGTTCTTCTCGTTCTGGATCACGGTCATGCCTCCCTTCTTGGGTATAACCTTCACAGGACTCACCCACGTACTATCCGAAATAGGGTATATAATACTCGCATCTAACAGCTTCATCACCTCTTTCCTAACTACCTCTTTCATCGTCGGATTCAACCTACGCTGATGCTCAACAGAGGATTTCGACTCATCATCTAAGTGAATACGATGCATGCATAACGAAGGGCTAAGTCCCTTAATATCATCCAAAGTATATCCAAGAATACCCCTATAACGTCTAAGCAAATCACTCAACTGTTCTACCTGGGGTTCTAGCAACGCAGCATTCACTATAATCGGATAAGTCGAGTTAGGTCCAAGGAAAACATACCTAAGCCCTTCGGGTAATGGCTTCATCTCCACCTTCGGGGCGTTCTCTAAATTCCAATCCGCTTTATTCAGCGTCCCCGTGCTAAGTGGTGGCTCTCTGGACTCTAGAACGTCTTTAAAGTCATCGTGGAGGGTTCGGAGACGTTCCGGGCTGGCTCGGTGTCGGTGGTGGGGCTCAGAGAACTGACTCGGTCCGAGTCAGAACGAAGGAAGGCCGAGTCAACACTTGACTCAGTCGAGTTAGAACTCTGCGACACCGAGTCTGAAGCTAG
>NW_010964268.1:41639-42266 GCF_000463585.1 Tarenaya hassleriana | reverse complement strand
CCTGTGTGAGCTCCCGAATATCCTCCCAATTGCTGTATATACTCGCATCTGATGCCAGGAGGGATATTTCAAGTGGATCAATGTCTCGGAACTGATCGAAGACCCCCTGCATCAAGATCTCGTGTACATCAACATAACACGCTGAATCGGTAGTGGATGGCTGCTTCATATTGTGATCTAAGGTGAACTCAACAGTCTCGTCACCTATCTTCATGGTAAGACGACCAGCTCGGACGTGTACAACCGCATCAGCCATGTTCAGAAACGGTCGACCCAAAATAATCGGTATCCTCGAGTCCTCGTCCATGTCTAAAACAACAAAATCAACGGGAACATAATAATCCCCGCTTTCAATGGGACATCCTCGAGAATATCTGCAGGATATTTGATGGATCGATCCGCTAGCTGTAGCGCCATCCGTGTCGGCTTAAGCTCACCAATATTAAGCTTCTTGTAAATGGACAACGGTAGTAAACTGATGCTAGCACCAAGGTCGCACAATGCACGATCTATCGCAATGTTTCCGATTTTGCAGGGAATCGAAAAACTACCAGGATTTGATATCTTCCGTGGCAACTCATGCTGTAGAATCGCAGCGCTCACCTCTGTGCTCAAGGCTACTGTCTC
>NW_010964268.1:39259-40991 GCF_000463585.1 Tarenaya hassleriana | reverse complement strand
TGTGCATTCAATGCTCCGCTCGGGTTTCCGTAGGAGAAACCAGGATGGTTCCTAGGCACGTTCGGGTTGTAGAGATTGGAAGGATTCTGGTACTGATTCCTTCCTACGTAGTTGACATCCTCAACCGGTTCTTCCTCTGATGTGGCCTGATCAACCAGAAACATGCCAGGCTGGACTTTCTGTGGGATAGGCGTACTCTTGAGTCCCATGTGCTGCTTAATTGTCGATAAATCTGACATGACCGCTTTCAAAGAAGCGGACTCACCCAAATATACCCGTCCTGTAGAGCGTCTGATGCTATCTCCTGACATCCCTCTTGCTTTAGCCATCTTCGCAATCTGCATCTCTAGGGTGTCAAAGGGAATGTCGTATACACTCCCTCCACAAGCTGCATCCATCCATGCTCTAGTATCATCTCTCAGTCCGTGGATGAATGTGGAAAGCAACAGTCGTTTATCCATGCTGTGGTGTGGACAAAGGCGTTGGTAGCCTTTGAATCTCTCCCATGCGTCGTATAGACTCTCATCACTCTCCTGAGTGAAGCTGTGTATGGCTCTCTGTGCAGCTCGGGTCTTCTCTGGGGAGTAGTATTTCGCCATGAACTGCTCCTCTAGCTCCTCCCATGTCGTGATCGAGTTCGGCTCAAGAGTGTAGAGCCAATCTCTCGCCCGGTCCATCAGTGAAAAAGAAAAGGCCTCCAAATATATATCCTCGATGGTCATTCCTCGTTCCTTCCTAACTGATCTGCACAGCATCTTAAACTGAGTCAAGTGAGCAATGGGATCCTCTGTAGGCCGCCCTCTGAAGCTCGCCTGACTGAACATCGTGACGCACTGTGGCGGTAGCTCAAAGCTGTCTATGGGCGGTCTGTTGATGCAAGATAGGAGTTGGGTGTGCTTCGTGCAATGTAAGAACCCAAAGTCTCCTCTGCAACATAGGTAGCTTCGCCCTCGGTCTGCTGATCATAGAGCGGATTCATGTGCTCTTGATTCTCTTGATACTCCTCATCATGAACCGCATGGTCGTGTTGATGGTCGTGCGAACTACTCGACCTCGACATAGCTTCTCTTCTCTGCTGCTTTCGGATGTCTCTCAAGGTACGCTCAATCTCTGGATCGTAGACTAGTCTTCTTTCCGTGTAGAGCTCCGTGTCATGCACTAGAATCATGCAAATCGCAAAGAAAAAAGAAGAACTCGAAACCAAGTGAATCCGCAAAAACCAAAGAGACAAAAAGAAAAAGAAAAAGAAAACAAGCTAAGATCTAGAATCAATAAAGACCTAGAAATAGGCTAACCAGTCCCCGGCAACGGCGCCAAAAACTTGATACGTGTGTACCGAGTCTAAAATCTATAACCCGATTCACAACTCACCGCAAGGATACGGATCGTCGTAACACGGGGTCGAACACAAGGACCGGTTGCTAAGTCTAAACCCTAATCGAAACTAAATCAAAGCAAGCAAGTGAAAGTAATGGTGGAAGTATGTGGAATCTAAAATAACTAAAATAAGAAAGCAAATAAAAACGTGTAACTATCAAGCAAAGATGACCGTGGGTGTCAGGATCGTATTTGCGTGTATGGGTATATGCTAAGCATGCGAGAATCACGATATTGAATTTGTATTCGGGAATCGTCAAGCAACAAAGATAGAGAAATCACCTCCCGGCATATAACTCACTACCTAAAGTTCTCTAAATCCATATCCCTATGTGATTTATCAAACTAGATGCAT
>NW_010964268.1:35260-39090 GCF_000463585.1 Tarenaya hassleriana | reverse complement strand
CAAATCGCAACCAAGTTAGGGTTCAAACATACCCAAAACACAAACGAATCCCTAACCCACAGCCGTGGATCTACTCACGGTTCATGGAAAAACACTGAGCAAAACCAGAAAAAGAAAGAAAAGAGGGAGAAGAAAGACTCATGTCGACAGCGAGCGATCTTCACGTTCCAACTCTCCTTCTCCTTCCCGAAATCCCGTAAAACTCCTATTTCTCTCACCAAAGCTCTCCAAAGTTTGTATAAAGTATGTCTCCCTCTCTAGGACGTCTGTAGAGTCTTTTTATAAACCCTAGGCGGTGCTCCCGAAGTGCTACTCCCGTTCCAACTCTGAAAATACGAATCTGGGCTTTTTCTGGGTTTTGACTCGGACCGAGTCAGTACTCTGACTCGACCGAGTCAAAACGAGACTCTTAAGAATTCGGCCCAGCCCATTCTTCTGACTCGGGGTGTTTGACTCGGGTCTTTTGACTCGGGGTGTCTGACTTGGGCCGAGTCAAGGCGGGAAATTCTTGACTCTTTCATCCTTTTAGCTCCAGATTGCTCCCGTCTTGCTCCAAATCGCATCCGAGACCTGTAATCCTATGAAAACACAACCAAACCGAGTTTCGTGGCCTAACACGCCTATAATGCCTACAAATGAACATGATCCTCATATAAATCCTATAAAAACGTCCAGGAAATATAGAGAGAATTAGGAGTTATCAGTGTCGACAGAGGACAACAGTGTCGATCCGTTGACGAAGCCTCTCCCTTCGTCGAAGCATGAGGGTCATGTTAGGGATATGGGCATTAGATGTTTAGCAGTCCATGATTAGAGCAAGTGGGAGATTGTTGGTTTAGTGCTCTATGATGTACTGTTATGCGAGCTTTATTATGATACATTTGATGTATTGACACGTTCTATGGTTTTATGGATGAGTGTTTGATTCATTACGTATTGTGCATACTTGATATATTATGAAATCCATGTATTGTTATGAACAATACTAAACTCCATAGTCATGTATCATTGTGGGAATAATGATATACTAAGACTAGTATGATGTGTGATTGATGATCATATATATAGATGATCATAGGTATTGGATACGATCACAATCATAGGTATTCGTTGGAGAACGGAATACTGGAATGGCCCACATGAGATTGTCACATGGACTAGCGTCATGACTTGAATCTCATATGGCGGTTCCATGATTGGATCCTAAGACCTGAGATATCTACGGAATCCAACATGAGGAGTTGCGTGCTTTGAATACGTCAAACGTCCTACGTAACAGGAGGACTATAAAGGCGTGTATCAGGTACGAAACGAATCATGTGTTGGATTGTAGATAGTCAAGACGAAATTTGTACCTCTCGTAAAAGAGAGAGATATCGCTGGGCCCCTCGTGTGAGCGAGACTGTAGAAATGTGTGGCCGCACTGTAGACGAACGTCGTCTATTTCAGACAATCGAACTCAGTGAACGAGAAAGCAGCCGAATCAGATAAGGTGGCTTATCGATCCATAATCCCACAATCTGCCAGATAGTCAGTGAACTCTTGGCTCATATACTCGCCGCCTCGATCAGATCGAAGCAACTTGATCGTCTTGCCAAGTTGGTTCTGTACCTCGTTTCTGAAAATCTTGAACAATTCAAGCGTTTCAGACTTATGTCTCATCTTAGACATAACCGTACCTACTGAAATCATCAGTAAACGTAACAAAGTACATATAACCTCCTCTAGCGGGAGAGCTCATAGGACCGCATACATCACTATGTATGAGTTCTAGCAACTCTGTAGCCCGTTTTTCTTTTCTAGTAAAAGGAGATTTTGTCATCTTGCCCATCAAACAAGAATCGCATGACTCAATTGATTTATAATCAAAAGAATCAAGGAGTCCATCAGAATGAAGCTTCGCTATGCGTTTTTCGTTGATGTGACCAAGTCGACAATGCTAGAGATAGGTCGGGTTTAAGTCGTTCGGCTTAAACCGCTTGGTACTAACATTATAGATCGACCTGTATCCAGATGGTTCATCTTCCAAAATATAAAGGCCATTAAACTGGTAACCCTTACCATAGAATAAATTGCCTCTATAAATGGACATACATTTGTTCTCAATAACAAATCTGAAACCATCTGAGTCTAAGCATGAAATCGATATGATGTTCCTACTGATGGCAGGTACAAAATAACAATCATGCAACTCCAATACAAGGCCAGAAGGTAAAGTCAGATCATAAGTCCCGACGGTCAATGCAGCAACTTTTGCTCCATTTCCGACGCGGAGATCTACTTCACCCTTCGCCAATTATCTACTTCCTACCAGTCCCTCCACATTTGCACAAATGTGCGAGGCACATCCGGTATCTAATACCCATGATGAAGAAGTACATAAGTTGGCCTCTATAACGAAGATACCAGAAGTTGAAGCTTCTGCAAGCTTCTTCTTCCTCTGATCTTCCAGGTAGAGTCTGCAATTTCTGTACCAATGCCCAATGGCATGACAGAAATAACACTCTTCCTTCTTGGGTTTGGGCTTAGGCTTAGTGACAACACTTGTCAATTTCCTTTTGCCCTTACCTTTGGAACACTTCCTTTTGCTGGAACTCTTTCCAACAACCACCATATCATTCTTCCCTTGGCTCCCAGCTTTCTCTTGGAATGACATATTCAACTGATCAACCATCAATGAATTGTCCATGTCATCTAATTGCTCACGCAATTCCGAAGACATCTTTCCAAGCATCAAGCTAGACAAGTCCAGATCATCATCCTCATGCTTCCAATAAGCATCAATGATCGATCCAGAAGCCTTGGTCAGAGGCTTATCCTTCATAAGGATAGATCGCATGGTGAGATAAAACAGATTCCTGCAACAGATATGTTCTACAGAAAAAGACAGACAAACAGACAGAAAATATGCAAGTCGCTTAGTACACATACTAACACAGACAATAGATGCAATATGACAGGCTCCCAATAAGAAAAACACCCTCAATGAGTTTCTAAGTGAGCTAGGATCCATATTTCACATGCTTTTGAGTCAGCTAGGGCATGACGCTCAAAAACATGCTATTGAGGTAGACAACACTTTGTCAATCACATCCTATGTGATTCCTAGATGAGTATGGGATAGTGATAAGCTATCACTGCATGTTCCTCATCCCATCCTTACCATCAGGTCCAAGTCCGACTTGATAACCCAATTCAAGCTCAACCATATTCGAGCTATGAGAATCACGATTTCTCCATACTGCCTCACCAAGATAATCAGGCACGCTCAGCTAGGGCATGACCCGTAACCATGACGATCGAGGCCTTGACAGTTGCTCTACTAATGGGCGGTAATAGCTTGAGATTTCAAAATTGAGGCTTCATTTGTCTTGAACACCAGGATACCTTGACTGAATTCAAGTCATTCCAGTCAAGTTGTTCTGATCAACTCGGATGAACTACTCTTAGTTCGTTTGAGTCGTCTATATATAGAATCTCTTGGCCAAACAACATTTGTTTGCCTTAGATTCGATACCAGAACCCTCTCAATATCCTAATTCAGATATTTGATTCGAGACAACGATTGCACAATCAAAACTCTGAATTCTGGATTGTCATCAAGCTTGGTCTTATGTGAGGCTTTGATTCTAATTCTGATAATCGATCCAACACAACAATTGTTCGATCAAAATCTGAATTCTGCAGAATCACGGATTGTCCAAGGTCCAAACCGACCGTCGGTTTAACTTTGGAAAAACCTGAACACTGGAACGGACGGTCCAGAGAAACACGTGGACCGTCCGTTCCAGAAAGCCAGAACGGATGACCGAATGCAGACCGACCCCGAA
>NW_010964268.1:33253-34980 GCF_000463585.1 Tarenaya hassleriana | reverse complement strand
CGGCGAGGGGACCAGTGGTATGTTATCGTTGCGACCAGCCCGGACAGAGGCCTACGGGACCACCGGCGAGGCCTACGGGACCACCGGCCATGGCACCGAGACCACCGCGACCACCGGGCCAGGTGGACCGACCGCCCCGACCCCCAGCGAGGACTGGTGCTGCCCCGAGAGTTTACGCTCTCGGTGCTGAGCAGGAGATCCAGGAGGAAGAAGAGGAGGAGGCTCACCCTGCTGGAGCCGAGGCTGCCGCGATCGCAGGTACTCTATATATCCATGGGGTTGCATGTTACACCCTATTCGATACCGGGGCGACCCATAGTTTCGTGAGTGTGGAGGTAGCAGTGAGACTAGAGACAGGGGAGATCGAACCGAGAAGCGATTTCACCGTGCGAATACCCACGGTAGAGACATTAGCAGTGCATGGGATCCTGCGAGGGGTGCCCCTCGAGGTTTGCGGTCGCTTATTAGCCGCAGATTTCATCGTGGTACCCATCGGGGGATTCGACATTATATTGGGTATGGATTGGCTGATGAGATATCAGGCCTACATTGATTGTCCCAAGAGGACGATCTGGTTCGCGGACGATTTCGGAGGGTTTGAGTTCAGGGGTAGAGGAGCGCCAGCAGCAGACACGATCATCTCGACACTGAAGGCCGAGAAGATGATCAGGAAGGGCAATGAGGCTTTCCTAGTAGTTATTACGGCTACACGGGAGTAAGAGAGGAGACTGGAGGATACGCCGGTTGCCCGGGAATTTCCAGACGTCTTTCCCGATGACCTTCCGCGATTACCACCGGGTCGAGAGGTTGACTTCAGCATAGACGTGCTACCTGGTACTGAGCCTATCTCCAAGGCTCCGTATCGGATGGCACCTACGGAGATGGCCGAGCTGAAGAAATAGCTGAATGAGTTGGTGGAGCAGGGTTTCATCTGCCCTAGCGTTTCACCGTGGGGAGCACCAGTACTCTTCGTGAAGAAGAAGGACGGGAGTATGCAATTGTGCATTGATTACCGGGGGTTCAACCAGGTAACCATCAAGAATCGGTACCCGTTACCGAGGATTGATGAGTTACTAGACCAGCTACAGGGAGCCCAGTGGTTTTCGAAGATAGATTTGCGATCCGGATATCATCAGATTCGGGTCAAGGAGGATGACATGCAGAAGACAGGGTTCCGGACGAGATATGGACACTTCGAGTTCGTGGTTATGCCTTTCGGGCTCACGAACGCGCCTGCGGTTTTCATGCAGCTTATGAACCGCGTGTTCATGGACTATCTAGATGAGTTTGTCATCATCTTCATCGGTGACCTTCTCATCTACTCACCGGATCTGCAAACGCATGAGGAGCATCTGCGGAAGATATTGTGGAGGCTGCGAGAGAATCGGCTGTACGCTAAGTTCAGCAAGTGCAGCTTTTGGCTACAGGAGATTGGGTTCCTGGGATATGTGGTATCAGCCCAGGGTATTCAGGTCGATCCAGCCAAGATCGAGGCCGTCACGGAGTGGCAATCCTATTCAGGTCGATCCAGCCAAGATCGAGGCCGTCATGGAGTGGCAATCTCCGACTTCCGGGACGGAAGTCAGGAGTTTTCTGGGACTAGCGGGCTATTATCGGCGGTTCGTTGAGGGGTTCGCCAAGATAGCTCGGCCTTTGACGAAGCTGACGGGAAGAACGTCAGGTTCTGACTGGACAACTGAGTGCGAGGAGAGCTTCAGAGAGTTGAA
>NW_010964268.1:29725-30947 GCF_000463585.1 Tarenaya hassleriana | reverse complement strand
GATCGGCAGAAGTCGTATGCCGATCAGCGGAGACGAGACTTTGCGCTTGAGGTTGGAGATTATGCCTTTCTCCGAGTGCTGGCGATGCGGGGTCATGCGAGTTTGGGGCAGAGCGGGAAGCTGAAGCCGCGATACATCGGACCTTACCCCGTGATCGCGAGAGTGGGAGCTGTTGCATACCGTCTTGGATTACCGCAGGAGTTGGGCAACGTCCATGACGTGTTCCACGTGTCGATGCTGCGGAGGTACGTAGCGGACCCTTCTCACGTACTACAGCCACAGGAGTTGGAGTTTACAGAGACTACGCGTTTCCGCGATGAGCCGCTCCAGATCGTGGACCGGAAGATCAAGAAGCTGCGGACGAAGGAGGTGCCACTCGTGAAGGTCTTGTGGCGAAGCCAAAGGGTCTCTGACATGACTGGGAACCCGAGGCAGAGATGCGTAGTAGTTATCCGCACCTTTTTACTTGAGCGTTGTACGAACTCCTTCTATATGACGTTCGGTTGTATCAGACTTATGCTTCGGATGACGTTGGCAATATGGATTGTGTTTTGGTGATAATATCCAGTACGAGAAAGTATTGATGATATTATGCGATTCCGAATTCGAGGACGAATTCTTTTTAAGGGGGAAGGATTTGTAATACCCCGAAACCCGATTTGAATATTTAATTATTAAAAATGAGTAATTAAATAGAGATATCACGAAATCACCAAAAGTGATGATACAATATCGGGGAGAGGCACGAGGATCGTCACGTGCGGAAAGGACCGAAAAAGAATGAAAAAAAAAGAAAAAGAAAAAAAAACAGGGCCGGTCCGCCGGACCAGGAACGGTCTGCGGCGGACCAACCGCTCAGGCGGACTCGGACTGGACAGCGCGGACTGGGGAGAAAGGTTCGAAGAAAAAAAAAATAATAAAAGTGTGTCCGGTCCGGCGGACCGGGATCGACAGAAAACGCAAGTTGCCAACTTGCAGTCTTGAGACGCGAACTTCGCCGGAGTTTGGGCCCCACTCGCCGCCCAGCCGCCTCCCACGCCTCGAGGACATTGCAGGCTCGCCTATGAGCTTGGGCTTGAGCCCACGAACTCCCTATCTCGCACCATAAACACCTCCCAACCCTTGCACTTAGGCATTTTCGGACAAAAACAGAGGAAGAAAGAAAAGGGGAGAAAGGGGGAGAAAGGGGGAGAAAGGGAACGAACCAGTGCAAGGGGAGCTC
>NW_010964268.1:29052-29684 GCF_000463585.1 Tarenaya hassleriana | reverse complement strand
CGCCGGACCAGAATCTGGTCCGCCGGACCAGACGTGTTCCGAAGCCTCACGGTCCGCCGAGCCAGGAAGAAGCGAACGGACCAATGGAAGAAGGCGTCTGGTCCGGGGTTGACCAGTCCTGGTCCGACCGTGGACAAACCAACCCCCACCAGAGGACAAGACTTCGCGATTGGGATCAATCGAATCGAGTTTTCGCCAGAACGTTGCGTAGCGTAGTGAGATGTGCGATATCGAAATATGAGTGATCGTTGCGTGATTGTATGCGGGTAGAATTTGCATGGCGTTAAACGGAAGCTCGGTAGGGACCAGATACCGTGATACGTATGGTTGTACTATGGGGATGTTGCACGTTGTGTGCCATGTGTGTAGCTTGCTCGTGCGTACGAGTTAAGCGTGATTGTGTTTGTGGATGGTTGTGGACTCAACCATCACCGTCATGGACTTGACGGGCGTTTGAGACGCGTTTTAGTCGTGTGCGACACGACGGCCAACGTCATGGATTTGACGGGCGTGGACTCGCACCTAGTCATGGACTTGACTAGGGTATATGGATGGACCCTATGGTGGACTCCATATGGGTATGATTGTATTCCGTTGTGTCATGGACTTGACATCGGTAGTCACGAGAGTGA
>NW_010964268.1:17898-19278 GCF_000463585.1 Tarenaya hassleriana | reverse complement strand
TCAAGTGTCGAAGCCGAGATTCTGATTCTACCGACATGATCGGAACAACTTGATTGAACTAACTTGAATTCAGTCAAGATTTCATTGTGTTCAAGTCACATATTTTTCGTCGTTTTCTCTCGTGCATTTGTCCTTCCCTGCGTGTGTGACCCTGTAGGCTCATTCGACATAGCAGTATAACCTGAAATCCCTATTTCGGGTATACAAGTCATAGGCGGTCTCTAGCAAGACACTATGACTACCTATCTCGAATAGAGTTTGTTCGTGATCATACGAACGCCAGTGATGATTCCGGCTGATGATCCTTTTGTATCGCGATATCATATGTCGAACATAAGGCATGGACCAGCCACCTTATCTGATTCGACTGCTTTCTCGTTAACTGAGTTTGACTGTCTGAAATAGACGACGTTCGTCTATAGTGCGGCCACCCATTTCTACAGTCTCGCTCACACGAGGGGCCCCGCGATATCTCTCTCTTTTACGAGAGGTACAAATCCCGTCTTGACTATCTACAATCCAGTACATGATTCGTTTCGTACCTGATACACGCCTTTATAATCCTCCTGTTACGCAGGACGTTAGACGTATTCAAAGCACGCAACTCCTCATGTTGGATTCCGTCGATATCTCAGGTCTTAGGATCCAATCATGGAACCGTCATATGAGATTCTTGTCATGACTCTAGTCCATGTGACAATCTTATGCGGGTCATTCCAGTATTCCGTTCTCCAACGAATACCTATGATCGTGATCGTATCCAATACCTATGATCATCTATGTGATCATCAATCACACATCATACTAGTCTTATTATGTCGTTATTCCCATAACGACATAAGACTAGGGAGTTTAGTATCATTCATAATGATACATGGATTTCATAACAGATCCAGTATGCAAGAACATGTAATGAATAAAATACTCTCATAAAACACATAGAAAGTATCAATACATCGAATGTATCTCAATAAAGCTCATAATCAGTACATCATAGAGCACTAAACCAACAGAAACCTAGTAAACCAAACCCTAGATCGATATGATCGCATGCTAGGAATCCGTAGCGAAACTCAACTGTGGTATCAGAGTCTGGTTCTCTGTATATCGCCGTGCTTGTTGCTTGCCTACATGATTTTAATGGTTAGAATTGCATGATAGGCTTGATCTATGCATGTTTAATAATATTATGAATGTTATTTGATGCATGGATGAGTTTCTGGAAGGAGACGGCTTGATGGCGCATCGAAATAGGGTGAATTCCTAATTTTCGTAGTTTGAAAGTGTCTCTCAGAGTTTTGACTTGGACAGACAGAGTTTTGACTCGACCGAGTCAAAACGACAGAGTCAAGATGAGAAATCAGAGTTTTGACTCGGGCA
>NW_010964268.1:16812-17841 GCF_000463585.1 Tarenaya hassleriana | reverse complement strand
GAGCCTCCTGACTCGGACCGAGTCAAGTGTTGACTCGGACCGAGTCAGTACAGAAGGTTGTCTAGTTCGTCACGTTTTGCTTCGGACTGATTTGGGGAGATTTCGGCTTCTGACTCGGACCGAGTCAAGTATTGATTCGGACCGAGTCAAGTATTGACTCGTACCGAGTCAGTTCGTCAGACATTGTTAGATGCAATTGTTGCATCGTTTCAAGTGTCTAAGCCGAGATTCTGATTCTACCGACATGATCGGAACAACTTGATTGAACTAACTTGAATTCAGTCAAGATTTCATTGTGTTCAAGTCACATATACCTTATGAAATCTTAAGCTATTACCGCCCATTAGTAGAGCAACTGTCAAGGCCTAGATCGTCATGGTTACGGGTCATGCCCTAGCTGAGCGTGCATGATTATCTTGGTGAGGCAGTATGGAGAAATCGTGATTCTCATAGCTTGAATATGGTTGAGCTTGATTTGGGTTATTGATAACTCCTAATTCTCTCTATATTTTCAGGGCGTTTCTATAGGATTTATATGAGGATCATATTCATTTATAGGCATTATAGGCGCATTAGGCTAGGAAACTCGGTTAGGTTGTGTTTTTATTGGATTACAGGTCTTGGATGAGATTTGGACCAAGATGGAAGCAATCTGGAGCTAAAAGGATTGAAATACATCAAGAACTTCCTACCTTGACTCGGCCAAAGTCAACAACAGAAATTGGGCCGAGTCAACATGCTGAAAAGGGCCCAATTCAAGCCTGTTACGAGGAGACCGAGTCAGAACGTCTGAGTCAGTTTACCCCGAGTCAACATGCCCGAGTCAGAAGGTCCGAGTCAGAAGATTGGGCTGGGCCGAATTCATTATGTCTCGTTTTGACTCGGTCGAGTCAGAGTCCTCTATCGATCCGAGTCAAAACCCAGAAAAAAGCCCAGATCGAATTTTCAGAATTGGAACGGGAGTAGGACTTCGGGAGCGCCGCCTAGGGTTGATAAAAGGACTCTACAGACGTCCAAAAGAGACAGACA
>NW_010964268.1:13636-16709 GCF_000463585.1 Tarenaya hassleriana | reverse complement strand
GGAGTTCGGTCGACAGGGCAGTAGTCGACATCAGAAGTTCAGTTGATAGCGCTATGACAGACATGCGGAGCCATGTCGACTCCGAAATGACGAACATGTACACCAGATGGTGCGGGACTTCATCACAGCTGGTTGATCAGATGCAAGCACTCAGGATACAGCACGATGCATTATATGGGGAGTTTCGCGGGTTCCGCAACCGACTATTCCCAGACGAGCAGCCACCATTACCCATGGAGGACGACAGAGACGATGCACCAGCAGACGACTAGACCATAGTTCAGGTAGGTCTTCCTTTTTCTATTTTAGTAGAGATGTAGTAGGCCTTTCGGATGTATTTTGGAGACTCGGATTTTGCATACCCTGGACTTATTTATCTATATGCGAGCCTCTATGCTTTTTTTTGCGGTTAACGTTTGTTGTTCTATGAGCGTTCATACCGATACATGAGAGATGAGTATCAGTTTTCGAGTGACGACGAGTGGATAGATCCCAGTTCACAGAGAGTGTGAGAGTTCTGGCGTTTGACGTGAGTTAACTTCATTGCGAGCGAACGAATTTCGCAGAGCTAAGCCCTCTCTACCCTTTTACTGGTTCTCTTCATATGTTATTTTCGATTCTATTCTCCCGGACGAGAGTCTACACCGTGGACGGTGTATGGTTCAAGTCTGGGGAGGTGGATAGATCCTTCACCTATTCAGGCCTATCTATTTAGGATTGCATTTAGTTTAGGTGCATTTTATCATGGCATATAGACTTAGGAAAATTTTTCACTTTTGCATGTCACTTTGCATTAGTTGCATTCACGTTTTCTTTTTCCTTTTCCCATATAGACGATTTTTGTTAGGTTTGCATGATTGCATATGACATATAGATATAGGATCATATAGGTTCACGTGCACACCTCGGACACCCGTTTTGAACATCATTTGGAAGATTTGTGGAATGATAGAGTAGGAACATCTTGATGATCTAGTGACTTTGTAGAACGTGGTTGAACCGTGTCGAATTGATAGTTCTCCAGACTTCTATATATAGTTTGTGGGATAAGGTTGTTGTTTGGGACCTACGGAGTTGAAACGACTATATCCAGGTTATATGTTTCGTTTAGAACCTTTTTCGAGTCTTGCAGGTCGACAAAATCTAGTTCAACAAACGTCTTGGGAAAATAAAGCATCTCGACACTCCGCTGTCAAAATCTCGGTAACGAAAATCGTTCGAGGACATGAGTGCATCGATCGATGGTTCAGGTCTAAGTTGTGGGTCGGACATTGCATTGAAAAGAAAAAAAAGAGAGAAGAAAACCGATGTCCTTCAACTTCAACATCCTAGAAACCCGAGATGCGTGCGTTTGACAGAAAAACCCTACAAAAATGGTAAAAATCCAGGCATGAAGTAGAACTAAGATCGAAAAGGCAAAAGTTGAGATAAGGATAGGTTCAGAAATAGGCTTGATGAGTTGTAGAGATTCTAATGGGTTCTAGGTGACAATAAAAGTCCCATGACTAGGTAGATTAGTCTTTGATAGAAAGATCATAGTAGACCGGTTTGGGTACGATTCACGGGGAGCTAGCATTGGATGGATGTTTCGCTTTTGAGTTTCATGATGATGCTATTTGATGTTCGTCATCCCTGTTTTGCAGATTTTATTCCTTCGTTCTTTACTCGGCGTTTGATGTGAGTTAACTTCATTGCGAGCGAACGGATTTCGCAGAGCTAAGCCTTCTCTACCCTTTTACTGGTTCTCTTCGTACGTTATCTCCGATTCTATTCTTCCGGGTGAGAGTCTACACCGTGGACGGTGTATGGTTCAAGTCTGGGGGGTGGATAGATCCTTCACCTATTCAGGCCTATCTACTTAGGATTGCATTTAGTTTAGGTGCATTTTATCATGGCATATAGACTTAGGAAAATTTTTCACTTTTGCATATCACTTTGCATTAGTTGCATTCACGTTTTCTTTTTCCTTTTCCCATATAGACGATTTTTGTTAGGTTTGCATGATTGCATATGACATATAGATATAGGTTCATATAGGTTCACGTGCACACCTCGGACACCCGTTTTGAACATCATTTGGAAGATTTGTGGAATGATAGAGTATGAACATCTTGATGATCTAGTGACTTTGTAGAATGTGGTTGAACCGTGTCGAATTGATAGTTCTCCAGACTTCTATATATAGTTTGTGGGATAAGGTTGTTGTTTGGGACCTACGGAGTTGAAACGACTATATCCAGGTTATATGTTTCCTTTAGAATGTTCTCCGAGTCTTGCAGGTCGACAAAATCTAGTTCAACAAACGTCTTGGGAAAATAAAGCATCTCGACACTCCGCTGTCAAAATCTCAGTAACGAAAATCGTTCGAGGACATGAGTGCATCGATCGATGGTTCGGGTCTAAGTTGTGGGTCGAACATTGCATTGAAAAGAAAAAAAAGAGAGAAGAAAACCGATGTCCTTCAACTTCAACATCCTAGAAACCCGAGATGCGTGCGTTTGACAGAAAAACCCTACAAAAATGGTAAAAATCCAGGCATGAAGTAGAACTAAGATCGAAAAGGCAAAAGTTGAGATAAGGATAGGTTCAGAAATAGGCTTGATGAGTTGTAGAGATTCTAATGGGTTCTAGGTGACAATAAAAGTCCCATGACTAGGTAGATTAGTCTTTGGTAGAAAGATCATAATAGATCGGTTTGGGTACGATTCACGGGGAGCTAGCATCGGATGGATGTTTCGCTTTTGAGTTTCATGATGATGCTATTTGATGTTCGTCATCCCTGTTTTGCAGATTTTATTCCTTCGTTCCTTACTCGAGGACGAGCAAAGGTTTAAGTCTGGGGGATTTGATAACTCCTAATTCTCTCTATATTTTCAGGGCGTTTCTATAGGATTTATATGAGGATCATATTCATTTATAGGCATTATAGGCGCGTTAGGCTACGAAACTCGGTTTGGTTGTGTTTTTATAGGATTACAGGTCTCGGATGCGATTTGGAGCAAAACGGGAGCAATCTGGAGCTAAAGGGATGAAATACATCAAGAGCTTCCTTCTTGATTCGGCTGGAGTCAGT
>NW_010964268.1:11240-13029 GCF_000463585.1 Tarenaya hassleriana | reverse complement strand
CGGATATACAAGTCATAGGCGGTCTCTAGCAAGACACTATGACTACCTATCTCGAATAGAGTTTGTTCGTGATCTTTACGAACGCCAGAGATGATTCCGGCTGATGATCCTTTTGTATCGCGATATCATATGTCGAACATAAGGCATGGACAAGCCACCTTATCTGATTCGACTGCTTTCTCGTTAACTGAGTTCGACTGTCTGCGAGACGGAAGGGGCTGGAACGGACGGACCAGAAAGTCTAGAACGGACGGTCCGCCCGAACCAGACCGGACGGTCCACGTGAGCGGAACGTCCGTTCCACGTGCTGGAACGGACGGTCCGTGTGTATCTCTGGACCGTCCGTTCCGGGCTTCAATTTTTCCGAAATTAAACCGAATTAGGGTTAAATCACTTTATAAGCAGGAGATTAAGAACCCTAATGAGGAAGAGACTTTTGGAGAGCCGACTTTCAGAGAATTCTAAGAGCTTTTGGTGAGATCCAAAGAGTTCAAGGAATTCAAAGTCTCGTTTTATCAAAGTGCACAAACCGAATAGAGATTCGAGTCCTAGCAGACAAGTTCCAATCGTTGGAATCCATCCCGAGGTGTGGATACGTGTAGAGGGCGAGGTAATCTTCCTGCCTTTCGTGATCGAACGAATTCTTCAGTTGATACAGGCCCCGGATCGATTGAGGTAAGCGTTCTAACGTTTCTACGATTTCAATAGCAGCATGGTTCTAGGGTTTATTAAATTTTTGTTTTACATCCGCTGCGCAAACCCTAGAATCGATCTCTTAGGAATAGGATTCGCTCATGAGATCCCAGGAAACCCAACAGTGGTATCAGAGCCTGGTTGCTCTGTTTTGATTTCGTAGAACCCGATCACGCATGTTTTAGGATTTGAATTGTTTGAATCCATGTTTGCTTTGATGTCTATGCATGTTTGATGATTGAATCTAGTGTAGATTGCATGTTTCATATTGCATAGAGTGCAGGAGTTCGAATTTTGGGTTCACAGGAGAATTCGGATCAGTTTCGGGTCTGAACGGGGCCGAGAACGCGAAAAACGTGATCTGAACACGGAGACGAACCCTAGACCGTCCGTTCTGGGTAAGTCGGAACGGACGGTCCAGGGGTGGCGGACTGCACAGACCAGAACGGAAGGTCCGCACGGGACCGTCCGTTCTGTCTGTTGTGGAACGTCCGTTCCGGCTTGTTTTGGACAGGAACGTCCGTTCTGACTTCTGAAGCCGAGAACCATCGTTCTATCAAACCTGGAATGTCCGTTCTGTATCCAGAACGGACGGTCCGAAGTCCAGATTCCGAAATTTTTCGTTTTCAAGGTCCGATTATGCAATCGTTGCTTAATCTGATCAACTGTGACTCAAAATAGACATGATTTATTCTTATCCTACCCTGCCTCACAAAGATAATCCGGCACGCTCAGCTTTGGCATGACCCGTGTTACGGATGATCGATGCCTTGATAGGTGCTCTAGTAATGGGAGGTACACACTTAGCATTACATGAATAAGGGTTTTTCGAAACCGCACCTAGATCAAGCATCTACTTTCAAGCTATGAGAACCACATTTCTCCATCTTGCCTTACCAAGATAATACGGCACATCCAGCTTTGGCATGGCCCATGACACGTACGATCGAGGCCTTGACAAGTGCTGTACTTATAGAGCTTCTAGATCTATCCGGTTTCTGTGCAACGATTGATCATAATCCGAATAGACCATCCATTCGATTATGCAATCCCAATCCCGGAGCTCCCACTCAATCAAGCATATACCATATCTTGA
>NW_010964268.1:0-3601 GCF_000463585.1 Tarenaya hassleriana | reverse complement strand
GGTAAGCCAGACCGGACGGTCCAAGGGTGACGGACTGATTGGCACAGAACGGAAGGTTGGACCGTCCGTTCTACCATGCAGAACGTCCGTTCTACTAGGCGGAACGTCCGTTCTGGCTTCTGAAGTCGAGATTGAACGTTCTCCCATCCTGGAACGTCCGTTCTATCTTTAGAACAGACGGTCCGAGACCCAGACTCCGAGATTTTTCGTTTTCTGATCCGATTGTGCAATCGTTGCTTAATCTGATCAACTGTGACTCAAATAGACATGATTTATTCTTATGGATGGTCCATAGTGAATGAATGCATGTAACTTAATTGAGATATTAGATATGCTTGATTGAGTGGGAGCTTCGAGATTGGGATTACATAATCGAATGGTTGGTCTATTCAGATTATGTAATACATCTGATCAAGGAATAATTGTTGATCCTTGATATGTACAATTGTTGCACAGAAACCGGTTAGATCTAGGAGCCCTACGAGTAAAGCACTTGTCAAGGCCTCGATCGTACGTGTCATGGGCCATGCCAAAGCTGGGTGTGCCGTATTATCTTGGTGAGGCAAGATGGAGAAATGGTGGTTCTCATAGCTTGAAAGTAGATGCTTGATCTAGGTGCGGTTTCGAAAATCCCTTATTTATGTAATGCTAAGTGTGTACCTCCCATTACTAGAGCGCCTGTCAAGGCATCGATCATCCGTAACACGGGTCATGCCAAAGCTGAGCGTGCCAGATTATCTCTGTGAGGCAGGGTGGGAAATCGTGGTTCCCACAGCTTGAACGTGGTTTACCTTAGGTTGAGTTATCAAGTTTTGACTTGAGACTTAACGGTACAGATGAGACGAGTATGCAATGATATTTGATATCATAGTCTCATAAAGGATCTAAGAGTCATATTAGATATGATTGACATTAGATGTCTACCTAAATAGCATAAGAATAGGTGTAACAATTTATTCTTGTGTAAAATACGGATCTTAGTCCCATATAGAAAATTATCGTAGGGTTAATTTTCTTTATGGGAATATAGCTCATCTTTGCATCTATGTTGTCATTATTTGATGATGGACTACCTGGTAGTGGATCATAGATAGATTGACACTGATTGATGATGGACTAGCTGGTAGTAGATCATTAATAGAATCTGCATTTTGTTTTGTTTGTTCTGTTTTGTCTCTTTTGTAGGACATGGCGTCAACCGGTAGCGTACCGAGTTTGACGATGCGATCTATCCTTGAGAAGGATAAATTGACCGGGACAAACTTCTTAGACTGGTATCGTAACTTGAGAATAGTTCTCAAGCACGACAAGAAGTCATACGTCCGGGAAGGGGCTCTACAACCAGAGCCTGCGGCCAATGCCTCGAGAGCCGTCAAGGATGCTTGGCTGAAGCATCAGTCTGACGACAATGAGATCTCCTGTCTCATGTTGGGAAGCATGACCCCGAATCTGCAAAAGCAGTTTGAGGGGAAGAACGTGTTTGATATGATCGAACAGCTCAAGACCATGTTTCAGGAGCTAGCGCGTACTGAAAAGTACAAAACGCTAAAAGCTCTAGTGAAGACGGATATGCCGAGAGGCAGTTCTGTCAACACCCACGTCCTCAAAATGCGAGCTCATGTTGAGGAACTTGAGCATATGGGAGTGAACTTTGATGGTGACTTGGTTGCAGACTTGATCCTGATGTCATTACCCGAGGACTATAACCAGTTCGTAATGCAATACCATATGCACGGGATGACCAAGAGCTTAGCCGAACTGCATGGGATGCTGAAATCGGCCGAGCAGGATATTGTGGTGCCCAAGACTGTGCTTGCTGTGGAGAAGAACTCCAGCAAGAAGCGGCGGGGTAAAGCCAAAAAGAAGGCGGCGAAAAAAGCAAAAGTTGCCTCTACGCCTAAGCCTAAGCCCGATAAGGGTGACTGTCATTACTGCGGAGTGTCTGGACACTGGAAGCGTAATTGTCACCTTTACTTGGAGGATCTGAAGGATAAGAAGCTTGGTGAAGCTTCTGCCTCAGGTATTCATGTTATAGAAGCTAACATCTGTACTATATCTTCGTGGGTATTGGATACCGGAAGTGCCTCACACATTTGTGGAAATGTGCAGGGACTAAGAAGAAGTAGGATGCTAGCTAAGGGAGAAGCAGATCTACGCGTCGGAAATGGAGCAAGAGTTGCTGCATTGTGTGTTGGCGTTTACGATTTGCATCTTCCTTCTGGACTTGTTTTAGAGCTTAGTAATTGTTACTATGTTCCTGCGATTAGCAGAAACATTATTTCTATTTCTTGTCTGGATCTGGATGGTTTTCGATTTGTGATTGAGAACTCGAGTTTGATGATTTATCGAGACGATATTTACTATGGTAATGGTTATCTAGTTAATGGTTTATATGTCTTGAATGATCAGCCTTCGAACTCGACATCATCCATCTATAGCGTGAGTACTAAACGGTTTAAGCCGAACGACTTAAACCCGACCTTCCTCTGGCATTGTCGTCTAGGCCATATAAACGAGAAACGCATACAGAAGCTTCATTCTGAAGGTCTTCTAGATTCATTTGACTTTGAGTCTCTTGAATCATGCGAGTCTTGTTTGATGGGCAAGATGACAAAGCATCCTTTCAAAGGGAAAGGACAGAGAGCGACAGAATGCGTACCTGCTGAATAGGAGTCCAACGAAGTCGGCTAAAACGACACCATATGAGATATGGACGGGGAAGTGTCCCGCGTTATCGTTTGTCAGAATTTGGGGTTGCGACGCTTACGTGAAGCGTCAGATGGCTGATAAGTTATCCTCCAAATCTGATAAGTGTTTATTTGTAGGCTACCCTAAGGAAACTAAGGGTTACTACTTCTACATTCCGGCAGAGAACAAGGTGTTCATTGCTAGGAATGCGACTTTTATGGAGCGAGAGTTCGTCTCCAGAAGAGTCAGTGGGAGTAGGATCGAACTTGAGGAAGTTCGAGAGCAGCAAGTAGACGCTGAGCCGAATGAATAAGTTGAAGAAGTTCAACCTGTTTCACTGTCGGTTGTGACTCAACCTTTGACGAGTGAACCTCGGAGATCAGACAGGATTCGCCAAGAGCCAACGAGATATGAATTTCTCATGACTGGGAATGAGGAACTCATGTTATTAGAACATGACGAGCCTACCACATACCCAGAGGCTATGGCGAGTCCCGACTCTGAGAAATGGCGCGAGGCTATGAAGTCTGAGATGCAATCTATGTCAGACAACCAAGTATGAACTCTGGTTGATGCATCCGAAGGGATAAAATCCATCGGATGCAAGTGGATCTTCAAGAAGAAGACCGACATGGATGGCAACGTGCACACGTATAAGGCACGACTTGTGGCGAAAGGATGCCGTCAAATTCATGGTATTGACTATGATGAGACCTTTTCGCCCGTAGTTATGCTGAAGTCCATCAGGATCCTACTTGCCATAGCCGCATATGATGATTATGAGATATGGCAAATGGATGTCAAGACCGCATTCCTTAACGGGAACTTGACCGAGGATGTGTACATGACACGACCCGAAGGTTTTGTCAATCCAAGGAACCCGAGGATGGTGTGCAAGCTTCAGAGGTCCATT
>NW_010964267.1:0-205 GCF_000463585.1 Tarenaya hassleriana | reverse complement strand
CTTTGTGAAGTTGAAACTGTAATTCTAGTCTTGATAGATTCTCTCCCCACTTGTTTTTTTTCTCCATCCTGGATATGTACCGTAACCTCTGATTATATTCTATTAGGACAAAGCAACGGTAGAAATGGAATGCATGGAAGAGGCCTATCTCGCCAAGATAGTAAAGGGGGATGGGTCAAAAGAAATTCAAGTTGGGGAGGTACGA
>NW_010964266.1:0-205 GCF_000463585.1 Tarenaya hassleriana | reverse complement strand
AGGACCTAGGAGAAGCGGCCTATATTTTAGGCATTAAGATCTATAGAGATAGATCGAGACGGCTTCTAGGATTGAGTCAGGGTACTTACATCGATAAGGTCTTGAAACAGTTCAAGATGCAAGATTCCAAGAAATGAACCTTAATGATGAGCAGTGGCATAGTTCTCTGCAAGAGTCAGTGTCCTACGACACCTGATGAGCGAGA
>NW_010964265.1:0-205 GCF_000463585.1 Tarenaya hassleriana | reverse complement strand
ATACCGGGGCAACCCATAGTTTCTTGAGTGCGGAGGTAGCAGTGAGACTAGAGACAGGGGAAATCGAGCCGAGAAGCGATTTCACCGTGCGTATACCCTCGGGAGAGATGTTAGCAGTGCACGAGGTCCTGCGAGGGGTGCCCTTTGAGGTTTGCGGTCGCCTATTAGCCGCAGATTTCATCGTGGTACCCATCGGGGGATTCGA
>NW_010964264.1:0-205 GCF_000463585.1 Tarenaya hassleriana | reverse complement strand
TCGACGTCATGAATGATTTCTTGAAGAGGTAGCATTGTTGAATCGGTTGCATTTTCTTCATAGGATATTCGTCGTGGTGGTATTCTGATGACCGCACTCCATTGTTCACGCCGTCATTTAACACTTGGATAAGACATAAAACATACCTGATCAGCTTGGGATGAAAGGATGAATGGATCGTATTTTTTATACTTTCTTGTGATGT
>NW_010964263.1:0-205 GCF_000463585.1 Tarenaya hassleriana | reverse complement strand
TGATTTTGGATTTCGTATTTTTGCTTCCGCATTATTATTTTATTACTATTTGTCCATGTGGTACAACCCGTATACTGTACACGGGTTACGGGTGTCATAATTTTTGGTATGAGAGCCACGTTCTTTCCTCGGGAAGAAATCGTACTCGTTACCCGATAGTTTTCTACGAAAAATGTTTTCAAACCATGTCCGAAGAAAATCCTCT
>NW_010964262.1:0-205 GCF_000463585.1 Tarenaya hassleriana | reverse complement strand
AACTTCATAACTTTTCCAAAACATTCCCAAATAATTCTTTCTTTATGACATTAAAAAAGGTTTTTTTTCATAGCTATGCATAGATTCCAAGATCATCCAGATCTAATATACGACTAGAAAGTTATGTGCATAGTTAGACAACAGTTTCATCGAATACCTACATATCGACAAAAATCGTCAACCAACTCTCGATTGGTCGACAGTT
>NW_010964261.1:0-205 GCF_000463585.1 Tarenaya hassleriana | reverse complement strand
TCGCGTTCGTAAATAGGTCTGATTTGTTCCCCCGCAGAAAGAGATCTGCTGTAATACGCGACGGGTCTGTGTTTCTGCATCAAAACCGCGCCGATCCCAAACCCCGAACAGGTCTGTAAAATCGGGAAGTGCCAAAACAGGGGTTGTAAGCATAGCCTGCTTGAGGTGGGTGAAAGCCCTGGTCGCCTCTTCCGACCACCCAAAA
>NW_010964260.1:0-205 GCF_000463585.1 Tarenaya hassleriana | reverse complement strand
TACGGAGCCTTTGAGATAGGCTCGGTACCTGGTAACACGTCTATACTGAAATCAACCTCTCAGCTGGGTGGTAATCCCGGTAGATCCTCGAGAAACACATCTGGAAATTCTTGGGCAACAGATGTATCCTCCAATCTCCGCTCCGATTCCTGTGTAGCTGTGATGACTACTAGGAATGCTTCGTTGCCCTTCCTAATCATCTTCT
>NW_010964259.1:0-205 GCF_000463585.1 Tarenaya hassleriana | reverse complement strand
GAAGTGCTCTTTCCAATGGTATAGATTTCGCACGATTTGGACCTCTGTGGAGAAAGATATTAACGTCACAACATGAGTATCTCATCCGGACTTCTCCTTTAACGCTCCAATTAGCTTCTTTTCGAGTCCAATCACTTTCGAAATCTGTAATCTGCAAAACTAAAGCACAACCGGGTTTTGTGTCCTAACACGCCTAGAATGCCTA
>NW_010964258.1:0-205 GCF_000463585.1 Tarenaya hassleriana | reverse complement strand
TCAAATGTATCTTAATAAAGCTCATAAACAGTACATCATAGAGCACTAAACCAACAGTACTTTCTGGGATGTGTGTGAGTGAGGACAAAACATGCTAAAAGGTCATGTGTTGGTGTGTGGGGATAACTCTATCATTCCGTAGCGACTTCGGATCGTTACAGATGGTATCAGAGCCGGTACTCTCCCAGTACGGTGTGGTTCGAGG
>NW_010964257.1:0-2858 GCF_000463585.1 Tarenaya hassleriana | reverse complement strand
TTCGAAGATCCTCTTCGATGCGAAGATGCGTTCCCAATTGTTCAAGAGTCATATCTTCCTTCCTTTTTGTATTTCAGGGAACGTTTTATATCCTTCCAACTGGACTGAAGTTTGACAACGATGAACGAGACCTTTATGGTTTCATCCATAGTCAGCTTGTGTTGTGCAAGTTGACTCAAATCCTTTGTAGTTCATGAAATTGTTCCACGATCGATCTCGAATCAACCATCTTGTAAGCGTTGAAGTTGCTTACAAGAAATCTTTTACTAGAGGTATCTTCGGAGAGATACTTTGCCTCTAGTAAATTCCATAACTCTTTTGCGGTTTCTATATGTTGATAAACATCAAACAGAGCATCGGACATACCGTTCAGAATGTGTTCATAGCAAACGTAGTTGTCGTTGTCCCATTTGTTCAGTATACACTTTTTGATTGATTTGCAAGAACAACCAAAAAAGTTCACTCAAAATCTCTCAAATTTGGATTAGATCTCATCTTGCAACTTGTTCTGACGTCTTTAGTATATAAAATACTAAAAGACATCATCAAAAGTTGTAAAATTCGCCAGTTTTCATGCGAAGAATCGCATCTGTTCATTTTCTGAAAACTGACTCGGGCCGAGTTACAAATGTTCGGGTCGAGTTACGACTAACGCGGTCCGAGTTACATCTGACTCGGACCGAGTCAAGTTCCTGTTAAAACACGATTTTCTCCCAGACTTCTAACGTGGTCCGAGTTACAACTGATTCGGACCGAAGTACCCCTGACGCAGTCCGAATTACATCTGACTCAGGACGCGTCAAATCTCTGTGCAAAACGAAATTTTCTCTGAGAAAGTAACACAGACCGAGTTACTTCTAACACGGACCGAGTTACGTCTCTATAACAAAATTTTCGTTTTAGTCTGAAAGATTGAGTGATACCTCACTCGGGTTGAGGTATACCGCACTCACGAAACAAATTGATTTTCTGTCAAAACAAATATATATTTTATTGATCTACTTTATATCATTTACGAATACTTAATTCCTCCACAATATTCGTAATATATATAACTATGAATCTCTTGAGAGATTATTCTTACCAATCATTTACTCTAAAATATACAACTACCTTCCGAACCTTACAAAGACCGCCCACGTTGGTTTTGTTTTGCTGAAGTAGTCTTACCAATATATTATTGATGTTTGGTCAAAACGAAATTATAATATTGTATAAAAAATCAGGATCAATGGAGATATATAAAACGACTTTTGTGAACCACGGAAAAGCCTCTCTGCTCCACAAAATAAATTTTAAAAAAATAAATGAAAATAAATATTACGATATGTATAGGGATATATTAGTCTTTGTCTAATCCATTACTAGCGTTTCCTATATATAAAAATATATATAGATGTTTAATGAATGAGAAAGTCAATGGATTGTTTTTCACATTGGTAAAGTGACAATAAAGCAAGTTGAACATTCCAGCCAGCCATAGACATACATGTATATGAGTGTGTGCGTATATGTATCTCAATCTCTCATTCATTGTACCTAACCTAGCACCTAAGTCCTGTTCTCCCAATATGTCTCATCCATCTCCGAGCTCTGATCCATACAATTACCTTGGCATCGTCCTGAATCCAGATGGCACCATCACACGCGACCTCACCCGATTTCAGTGTGCCGCCGCCACCCCAGATCCCCGCCCACACAATCCGGTGATCTCCAAGGATATTCCTGTCAACGAGTCAAAGTTAACGCGCATCCGCCTCTACCTACCTACCTCCGCCATATCCTCCGACGAGAAGCTCCCTCTCGTCGTGTACTTCCATGGCGGAGGCTTCGTTCTGGGCAGCGTCGACTTCGTCCAATTCCACGGTTTCTGCTCAAACATGGCATGTGACCTCCACGCGGTGGTTGCATCCGCCTCTTACCGGCTTTCTCCCGAGCACCGTCTCCCCGCGGCCTACGACGACGGCATGGAGGCACTGCATCGGATCCGGACCTCCTCAGATGACTGGCTGAATAACCACGCCGATCTCTCCAACGTCCTCATCATGGGTACGAGCGCCGGCGGAAATCTGGCCCACGCAGTCGGTCTACGCGCCAGCACCGAGGATCTGAAACCGTTGCAGATCCGCGGGCTCGTGCTGCACCACCCGTTCTTCGGCGGCGTGGAGAGAAGCCCATCGGAGATAAGGCTGGGGCAAGACCCCGTCTTGCCCCCGACGGTTAGCGACGTGTTCTGGGAGCTGTGTCTTCCGGTCGGAGCCGACCGGGACCACGAGTACTCGAATCCGAAGGAGGGTTTGGAGGGGATGGTTCGGGTGAGATGGAAGGTGATGGTGATAGGTACCGAAGGGGATCCATTGGTCGACCGGCAGAGAGAGGTGGTGGAGTTGATGAAGAACAACGGCGTGGATGTGGTGGGTCACTTCACCGACGGTTCCTTTCACGGTGCAGAGATTATGGACCCTTCAAAAGCTAAATCAATGTTTGCCATAGTCCGACATTTCATGCCATCCTCCATGTTGTAATAATTATCTTTGTTGACCATCTTGATATACGTTTGCGAACTCAATAATCGAATGGATTCAAAATAAAATAAGTAGTCCATAACGAACAAAATTTAATATAAAAATTGAATTATTACAATTTTATTTAAAATTAATACATTCTAAAACAAATGGAATAAAAAACATAACTGACAAAACAGACTTTTATTTAAATACGAGTATTTTTATTAATAAAAAACGTATTGAATTTGATCCCAAATCCAAATAAAATTAAACTTGATATAAAAACTGATTTATAATTTTTTTTAAATGGAATAATCGAACCTAAGTATAACTAAAATAAAACCCAAATTG
>NW_010964256.1:0-205 GCF_000463585.1 Tarenaya hassleriana | reverse complement strand
TGTTTTGAAGCACTCTAAACATGTTTAGACAAACTCTGAACATGTTTCGACGCACTCTAAGTATGTTTCGACGTACTCGAAATATGTTTCAATGCACTCTAAACATTTTTGGCTGCACTCTAAGTATGTTTCGATGCACTCTATACATGTTTCGACGAACTCTAAAAATGTTTCAATGCACTCTAAACATGTTTGGCTGCACTCT
>NW_010964255.1:0-205 GCF_000463585.1 Tarenaya hassleriana | reverse complement strand
TTGAGCCCATATATTCTGTGGGCCCATTATTAACAATTTCAGCCCAAATTAACGAAACGCTGCGGCTCTTCAGACACGTGGCGTAAAATGATTGGAGAATTTTTGCGACGACAAGTGACAAAAACCTCTTTCCAAAACTTAACAATCGCCATCTAAACGCACGCGCGGGCGCCTGCGCGCATGAGCTCCTCTTTGTCGTCTCTTC
>NW_010964254.1:0-205 GCF_000463585.1 Tarenaya hassleriana | reverse complement strand
GTCCAAATCATGCGAGACTTGTACCATTGGAAAGAGCACTTCAAGAGCTTCGCGTAGACACAAAATCGCGTAAATCCGATACCGGAGCAGAAAGATATGAGTGAAATCGTGAAGACCAGAAAACTGCCAGTGTAGGGCCGGATTCGATTGGATCCGGTCCGAATCAAGACAGCTGAGCTCGAGCCCAGGAATCTGGATCCGGTCC
>NW_010964253.1:0-205 GCF_000463585.1 Tarenaya hassleriana | reverse complement strand
ATAGGCAATGTGTCTGTAGGTGCGGTGCAAGTGGCCGCAAAGTGTCCCGGCTGTTGGCATCAGAAACAGGTCAGCGGTCCCCGATAAGGTGGTGGAGGCAGCAGTAGCGCACCATCAACAGGTGCTTTCCTCTTGTCCTGTGATTGGCTGCTCTGACCTGTCTGGCTGGTCTTTCCCGGAGGTTGGGCGTTGGAGAATCGCCTGA
>NW_010964252.1:0-205 GCF_000463585.1 Tarenaya hassleriana | reverse complement strand
AGATAGTAGACATGCAATATGGGACTTGTCACCTCCTTAACAGGAGAGATATTGCTGGACCTTCTCGTGGGAAGTCGGACTATAAAAAATGCGTGGTCACGCTATAGATGAAGTTGCATCTATTTTATTAGTCGATTTGCTAAAACGAGAAAGCGGTTGAACTTGAAGGGTGGCTCAAACCATGCCATTGTTCAACTTATGATAT
>NW_010964251.1:0-205 GCF_000463585.1 Tarenaya hassleriana | reverse complement strand
AATCTCATAATTTAAGCCATTTTCTCTTAATCTAGTCTAAAATAATACGACATGATTGCCAAATCATCATCGTTCTCTTCATTGTCATTATTTTGTCATCATGATCATCAAGATATCGATATTATAATCGTTATCACCATCACTTTTTTTTTACTTACAATTTTTCATAAAAGTGATAAGAATCAACTATATTTTGATTGAAAAA
>NW_010964250.1:0-205 GCF_000463585.1 Tarenaya hassleriana | reverse complement strand
ACGGTTTTTGGGAGATATTTAACCTAGGTTCGGTCGGTCCTACTCTTTGGCGTACCTAAAGGCAACAATATACCCCACAACCTAGAATTGCAAGCATCGAAGAGAGGATTCGCTATTCACCTATCATCGACAATCTACTCGAATACCTAGAGGTCTAGGTCCAAATCGCTAAGCAATCTCTAAGCAGCTATCACCATCATCTCAT
>NW_010964249.1:0-205 GCF_000463585.1 Tarenaya hassleriana | reverse complement strand
TGAAACCTAGTAAACCAAACCCTAGATCGATATGATCGCATGCTAGGAACTCGTAGCGAAACCCAACAGTGGTATCAGAGCCTGATTCTCTGTATATCGCCGTGCTTGTCGCATACCTATATGAATTTTATTGGTTAGAATTGCATGATAGGCTTAATCTATGCATATTTAATGATGTTATGATTGTTATTTGATGCATGGATGA
>NW_010964248.1:0-205 GCF_000463585.1 Tarenaya hassleriana | reverse complement strand
CCCCCTCCACCAAGAGCTTCTTCTATAGGAGCGCATTCTCCCTTTATTGATTCACTGTAACATTTTTCAACTTGTTTCTTGCTCTCCTCTTAGTTTTTAAACTAGTCTGAGAAGGGTCAACGTAGATAACATTAGGCTGAGCGCAGCCATCAGAAAGACCTCGAGCGAACAAAGACCAGAACTAACTGCTCGCTCAATGCGCAGA
>NW_010964247.1:0-205 GCF_000463585.1 Tarenaya hassleriana | reverse complement strand
TTTTTTTTTGTATGAGTGAATTACCAATGAATGAAAGTAACGGTTTTTACCACATTTATTCTAATAATAATTGTGGATAGTGGATTAGTGGGAAATAGTAACTATTTTTTTCATTAATAGGTTAATAAATAATTTTTTTCTTGTTGGACTCAGAGAACAATGAAACGTATTTGAACAAAGGGACATATAAGACTGTTGGTTAATA
>NW_010964246.1:0-2878 GCF_000463585.1 Tarenaya hassleriana | reverse complement strand
ATATATATATATAGAGAGAGAGAGAGTTAATGCTTCGTACCATTGGATTTCAAGTTCAAACATCTACTCTTCCATTCAACACAAACAAAAAAAAGTCCACAATATCTTGACGTCGCCGATGCCAGAAGGGAAATTACAAAACTAGACATCGCGTCCGAGTCCAAGGAAATCGATGAAAGGACACACGAGCGGGGCGGGACCGGAGGGCAGATTGGTAATTTCGTGAGATGGAGCCCCTGAGAGCTCAGAGTTAGAATCAGACTGAGTTGATTGGTCCACTTTACCCACTGCCTCAGACCCATTCTTGTCAATGAGCTTGTCAGCGTTCACATTTCTGATCCTCACCTCAGATTCTCCTGCTGTTTCAAATTTTCCCAGAAACCCACGTGAGTTCCGGAGCACCAAAATGCATAGATCTATAAGATGTAATCGAATTCCATAAGATATTTCTGCATTTGCCATTTTGGTTATTATATATGTGTGTGTGTATATATATATATATGCAAAAGCGTGCAAACTTAGGGACTTGCGTCTATCGGTGAAAAACGGGCATACATAATATAGTGTAACTGCAAAGTAAATTGAAATAAATGATTATCATGTTTCAAGTCCTATAATGCAGATATGCTTATTTATGATCATTATAATCATGTGTATATATGGATTAAGAGGATAACCCTACCTTTGTAGTGATGGAATTGAGCAGAGCCCTCGTGGAAGAAGAAGAAGCCCTTGCGAGCCCTGGCCGAAGAAGAGGAAGACGGCGAGAGGGAGAGATCGGTGCAAGCCGAGACCGACTCATCCGCCTCGGCCGCGGCCTGTGAAATTACATCGATGCCCTTGGCGAAAGCAGTGTTGGCATTGTTGTTATCGTTGTTGCTGCTGCTGTTCATGATGTTGTGGCTGGGTCTCCGCCTCGAGTTGAGAGCGGAGGTCGAGTGGCGTTGTCGGATTTTGCGAGCCATGATGACGTGCCAATGGTTCTTGACGGCGTTGTCGGTCCGTCCGGGGAAGAACTTGGAGATCAACGCCCAGCGGTTCCCGTAGAGCCTATGTAACGCTAACAGTCTCTCTTCTTCCTCTTCAGTGAACGGTCTCTTTATGATTCTTGGGTCCAATTGGTTGAACCATCTTAGTCTACAGCTCTTCCCTGCCCCCAAGAAAATATTATTTTACTTTACATTATTATATATCACGGCGTTTCATATACACTATTGTTTTGGGTTTCACATGAAAGAAAATGTATGGTTACAAATAAAAAGCTTTCTTGTTGACGGGAAGAAGAAAAAAAGAGGAGATCATCTTCTTTCCCATTAATTTGACCCTTTCATGTAAAATTTATATGCACATTTTGTGCCCTTTTGGTGTTATTGTTTTGAGTTTCATATTTGAACAAGAAAATGTGTGGTTAATGGTTATAATGATATCTTTCTATTGGTGCTCAAATTAGTTTCAAGGATATATATATATATATTACCTGATCTCCTCGCAAGTTGCTCGGCAATGAGGTTCCAATTCTGAGGGCCAAACTGGGCAACAAGCTCTCTAAGCTTAGCATCTTCAGCCGGTCTCCAATGTCCTCTTGCGCAAAGCTTTTGCTTCTCACCACTATGTCTCTTCCTCTTCTTCTTCCTCTTGATCTCTCTCTCTCCTTCTTCTTCTTCTTCTTCTCCTTCTCCTTCTCCTCCTTCAATGTCAATTTCTTGTTCCTCTCTTGAATTCTCAGCCAAACTAAGAAACCCAGCTTCTGTTTGATCAGCATTACCTCCGGTACTGTTCCACGGCTCTTCGTCTTGCCTTTGCCCAGAAGGGCAGATTGGTAAAAAGTTCATCTCTTTCACGATTGCTGAACTATTAGGGTTTTCAAGATTGTTCATTTTTTTCAGTGCAAGCAATGTAAAGATGGGATTTTTTCAATTGGGGTTTGATAAAATGTAAGAACTTTGAAGAAACCAAAACTCTAAGGATGCAAAGAAAGCAGACTTACGAGAGAGAGAGAGAGACCGAAGACGCAATGAGAGGGGTTGAACAGTCGCTTATATAAGGGAGGAGAGAACCTTTGTCAGGCTTAATTTATTTGCCCATTTTTATTTATTTAAAATATTGGTCACAATTTTCTTATTTATTTTTGTTAAAAATGATTCTTTGAATTTTTATTTTTACGATTCCTTCTTTAGCTTCGTTTTCGAAAATCTTCGTTTACATTTCATAAACTAAAATTAAGATATAGAAGATCATAATTTCTCAGTCATTAATCTCTTTTTTTCGTTCATCACTATCTTTTCTATCAAGATGAGAGATATAATACTCCCATATTTCAATAGCATATTGAATACATGGAAATGATTTTATTATAAAAAAGAAAAGAAAATAAAATCTAGTGAAATATGGTGACCGAAGCTTTCAATGGTAAAATCCTCTCCGAGCCTCTACTAAACCCTAGACAACAAGCTGTACTAAAAACTTTATTAAAGGTGAACAAGATTTTGAAAAATGAGAGAAAAAAAATTCTTAGTTTCCTATTATATATATTCGTATGCATAGGTGGAAACAACAATAATTCAAATAAAAACGCAAATGGAAATGATTTTTCTTTTGTCCATATGTCGTGTAGTAATAATTTTTATTGGTAACTTTAAAAGTTTGTGCAAAATTACATTGGAACCGAGACCCACTCGTGTGTTGTTTCATGGGAATTTGGGGTTTGGTTCTTTCTGTCTCGTCGGGGGAAAAAAATATTAGGATCACTTTTGTCACTTCCTAATGCCTCTTTTCGCATAAATCCCTAAAATATTCTAAAAAATAATATCAAAAATGTTTTTTTTTTCACAAGCACATGTTGATATGATTGTGTTTTCGCTTTTTTTCTTATCTTTTA
>NW_010964245.1:0-205 GCF_000463585.1 Tarenaya hassleriana | reverse complement strand
ATCGCCTGTTGTATTTTCCGCTGCTTACTCTGGTTTATTTAAAATATTTTTGGATTTCGTACTTTTGCTTCCGCAGTATTATTATTTTATTACTATTGTCCATGTGGTACAGCCCGTATACTGTACACGGGTTACGGGTGTCACACGTATACTACGCAAGTCGAACGCTCGATGACGCTCAAATGAACTACTCCACCACGGAGAA
>NW_010964244.1:0-205 GCF_000463585.1 Tarenaya hassleriana | reverse complement strand
GTTTCGAAGATGATTGGACTCGAAAAGGAGCTATTTGGAGCGTTAAAGGAGAAGTCCGGATTAGGTACTCATGTTTCGACATCAATAACTTTCTCTACAGAGGTCCAAATCTTGCGAGACTTCTACCATTCGAAAGAGCACTTGAAGAGCTTCACGTAGACACCGAAATCGCGTAAATCCGACACTGGAGTAGAAAGTTATGAGC
>NW_010964243.1:0-205 GCF_000463585.1 Tarenaya hassleriana | reverse complement strand
TCTCTTCTCCCCCACCTTCCTCTCCCACTCACACCCACTCTCCATCCTCACCCACTGAAAAATCTCCATCGTCTCCTTCGACTATTCCTGTTGCCCCATCACTGAAAAGCCTTAGCCCCCAAATTCCTCCTCCGGCGGCTCCAATGGCGACGAGCTCCTCTTCTGCTCCATCAAGCTTGGAGTTCGCCCTCTCCCCCCAGGATTT
>NW_010964242.1:0-205 GCF_000463585.1 Tarenaya hassleriana | reverse complement strand
CAAACGGTTATATAGATTTAATCGGTTCGGTTCGATTTGGTTTCGGTTCGGTTCGGTTTTTGCATAATAAAATTGTAACCAAACGGTTATATTTTTCAGTTTATTCGGTTCGGTTTTAGATCGGTTCGGTTCGGTTATGACATATTTTTTTTAAAAAAAATATTAATTCTACATAAATTTCAAAATATCTATCCAAATAAATCCA
>NW_010964241.1:0-205 GCF_000463585.1 Tarenaya hassleriana | reverse complement strand
ACTTTTAGCGCATGCATTAGATCAGCGCGACCATGGTGTCTATACGTAATTATTAAAAAAATCTTTCTAATGACATAAAGAAAGAACTGTTTGAACACGTTTGTGGAAGTTATGAAGTTAACAATAGGATCAACCAACAATAGTTAAACTCATCGGACATGACTCGTTATTTGGTTCGAATTGTTGACCATATGTCGATGGCTAG
>NW_010964240.1:0-205 GCF_000463585.1 Tarenaya hassleriana | reverse complement strand
TGTAAGGAACAGTCTCTTGATTCATACAATAAACGTTGACCAAAACCCCTGAACCCACAAACATCGCCGCCAATACGGCCGCAGGGTTTTGGAACCACTGTCTCTGTTCCGGTGGCTTGAAAGGATGAACCTGGTGACGATCAGCACAGTCAAACTTCTTGGGAATGCTCAGAAACCGGTTGCAGGCATTGATGTTCGTGTTCCC
>NW_010964239.1:0-205 GCF_000463585.1 Tarenaya hassleriana | reverse complement strand
GTTGTCACCATGACAAGTATTATGGTTGTGGGTAGCAGTTATGAACACTATCTTCTTTCTGATTCATGTTTGCAGAAATAAGTGACTTCAAACCCTTGATAGGTTGAAAATGATGCTAGCAAGGGCCCATTCTTAATGTCTTGCTGTAAAGTTGCAGATGACAAAGGCATAATTCCGGTAGGTTATGTGTTTTTATGTCTTTCTT
>NW_010964238.1:0-205 GCF_000463585.1 Tarenaya hassleriana | reverse complement strand
GTAGTAGATCATTGATAAGTTGTTGTTGATTGATGATGGACTAGCTGGTAGTAGATCATTGATAGAATCTGCATGTAGGTGTGTTTTCGTTCTATTTTGTCTTTTTCTGTAGGACATAGCGTCGACCGGTAGTGTACTGAAGTCGACGATGCGATCTGTCCTTATGAAGGATAAATCTCTTACCACGGCTTCTAGATCGATCATT
>NW_010964237.1:0-205 GCF_000463585.1 Tarenaya hassleriana | reverse complement strand
TTGTAGGATTGTCCCGGAGCTCTGTAGTTGGATGTCTGATTAGGACCCCTGGATTGAAAAGTAAAGCAGGGAGGAATCTTCTGGTTCGAGTTGACGGATACTCTGAAGTTGTTCGACGTGCGATTCTCAACACTGTTTGACTTCTATGAGAGATTGGGATGATTTTTCCACCCCGGATTGTACGCGTTCGAGTAGGGGTTGTTGG
>NW_010964236.1:0-205 GCF_000463585.1 Tarenaya hassleriana | reverse complement strand
CCCGAGATTACGTGCCGTCGTTTCTGCTCCCAAACTTGGTGGCGTGTTGTGGAGTGGCCGATCACCTCGCATAAGTTCAACAATTTGTTCGAGGTTACTCATTTGTTGCCTCGTCGCCGCAAGCTGTTGTTCGAGTGTCTCGACCCGCCGTTGTTGTTCGAGATCACTCTACATGCCGGGAGGAATTGCAGCACCGCAATCATCA
>NW_010964235.1:0-2883 GCF_000463585.1 Tarenaya hassleriana | reverse complement strand
TGATGCCTCCTCTATTGCCTCACTCCATTCATTGTCACCACCTAGTAATCCCCTAGCTTGGCAAGCTTCTTTGAAGGTATAGTATTTGACACCACCATAGGTATAAATATCGTCGTAATTGCGTGGTCCTTTTACGATATTTATTAACATTCTTAAGTAGTATAGCTCTCCTGCAGCTGGGTGGATGTTAACTACTCGGCCTACACTTAATCCTTGTTTTCTCTGAGTCCAATATTTGCCAGTATTATTCCATACGTACATTGTTGGGAATTCCACATATGTTAACCGTCTTGCTTCTTCGTACTGTTTGTTGGTGTTCATCCATTCTGTAAACATTGTTTCCCGTGTGCTAGGTCGGCCAACAACACTTTCAAGATTCGATGAATCGGAAAATATTAAGCTCTGTTGATTCGGGAGATGTATTGCTAATCTTGTGACCGGAGGTCTCTGGTAGTGTATGTGAAATGAAAATATTCTCCACACCGCCTCACATGCAGATAAGTAACGACATTCTAGGTAGTCGTCTATCTCATTTATTTGATACCCATGCTCTGTCTTCTTATCTGTCTCCTGTATTGTGCTCGTTCCTTTCTGAATAATTATTGTTGCCTTATCCACCCCTTTTGTGATGTACTTGAATAGATATTTAATAGCCGTCGATTTACTGCACCATTCGACATTGATGTGCGCCTTGTATTTCTTCAGAATCTCTAAGTTATGTGGGACCACAAAACGGTTATCTAATCTTACATCTCCTTTCATCACAATCTTGGATGGGTCATTCCGGCGTTTGTATATGATATATCCTGACTTATCAATAGTTGTATACTCCGTGTATGCTCTCGGGTATTTTTTGGTACATTTCCCTTTCTCCATACAGGGGGAGCGTGGTCTGTCCGAACCGCATGGTCCATGCATCATATGTTGTTCAACTAATTTGAATCCTTCGAAATCAGTTTCTTTATCCGGCAGTTCTGCTGAAATTAGTTGATCGATGTCATTTGCGGTAGGGGTCTTGTACATTGGATCCAACCAAAGAAGTATATGAGCATGAGGTAAACCACGTTTCTGGAATTCAATGGTGTATATCACTGAAAATATTATTGTACAAGTGGTACACAGAGTCAGTAGATTGGTACTCCAAAATGTGGTATGTATTATATTTTGAGTAATTAGGGAAAAATAAAAATAAAAATTCGTACCTGCCATTGGCTTTGGGAAGAAAATGCCTTCATTGAAATCGGATAATATATCGTCCAATTTCATCTTGAAGACACGACATTCAATGTCTGGCCTATCACATGCTGAATCACCGCCATATGCACTTAGGTGGTCAGTTATCTCTTGCCATTTTGGGTTTGCAGTCATAGTAATAAATAGATCTGGATTCCCAAACCATCTGCATAAAGCCATTGCATCATGATAGTTTTCAATCATGTATCGTGGTCCTCCGGTAAATGAAGGAGGCAAAATAACCCTTCTGCCTATTACTTTAGCATTCGTGTCGCCTTTGTCTACTGCATCATAAACATTATTATAAAGATCCGCCCTCAGTATCTTTTGATTGTTTCTGGCCCATCGTATTCTTTCTTGCTCAATTGTAGTGTATGCATCAACCACATACTGCTGGAATAGACGACCTGCTTTAATCAATGTCATCCCTTCAGATAATCTTGTTTGTATCTGGTACGCATAGAATTCTCGTATAGTGACAAATGACCTCTTGATCTTGTTTCGTGCATCTATATACGGGGTTTCCTCATGGAATCCATATTGGCCGTAAGGGAATAACAACGGGTACTGTAGGCTCATAAACAATGGATGAAGATCGCTTATTCGATACAATCGACTTGATGGCTTTAACTCTAAAACAACGTCTCTTTCCCCAGTCGTTATTGACATATCACCGACGATCAATCCGGCGATCTCCTCATTGATTGGCAGCTCGTATTGCTTACCACGTTTTTTTTGCTCTACGAACGTGATTCTGAAGTTGGCAACGTCCCCAGATTCATAGCGATCCCTTGCCTTTCTAAAGATCTTTGCAAGGCAATTAAAATCGTCAGTCATCTTAATAAGACCGGCTACAATTTTCTCATCTAAATCTCCAGCAGTCGATGTTCGGCTTAGTGTACTCAGACGATTACGGACCTCATTTGCAGTATCGTATATATAAAGTTGCGCAAACTGAGGGGGTCTTCCTTCCACTGGTAATAGAGATCCTATTTGGTGGTGATTTTGGCCATGAATTCTGAACGCATATGGACCATTTCCTGATGTCACTGAATGGTCTATTTTTCCACCAATTGAAGTGAAAGAAAGGATTGAGTTGTACGCTCTAATATTCGTACGGAATGTAGTAGAGTGTTCGTATAACTCTTTCAAGAACTGTGGAGGATCGGGCACTGGTGGTAGTTTGACTCTGCCTTGCATACAACATATGTTATACTGCAAATTCCCTTTACGGCCCTCACGACCAACACTCTCTTTTTGCCATACTAATGCGTCACAGTTTGGGCAATGATGGAGATCACCATTGGTAGAACTTGGTTGAATGGATTTTCCTGTTTTACCGATTTGGAATTAGTATTACGATCATATTGGTTTGTAATAATACAAATGAAGTAAAAATATTTGACGACGTTTGATTTTATCTGGATGTTGAGACTGTGTTAGATGATTTTGGTATTGATGTTATCGTTACTGTTTGATTTTTTTTATTAGGTGAGATTCTATTAGAGAAATCCAAATATAGTATATTTTCCCCCAGGGAAATATGTAGGTTTTAGGGGTTATTAAAGTAAGAGTCGGTGGTGTAATTGTTGCGAACATCAAAATGTGGAATAAAGTTTATAGATTTATTTGTGTGTGTGTTTTTTTTTT
>NW_010964234.1:0-205 GCF_000463585.1 Tarenaya hassleriana | reverse complement strand
TTTGAAGTATTTTTATATTTAAGTGATATTTTAATATTTGAAAAGAGTGTAGATTATATATTTTTTAATTTTATATTAATGAATGACGGTTTTTAATTATCAATTAAAATTTTAATTGTTATAATGTTTATGGTTTTATGTGGAAAATCATGGGAGACAATTTAAGGTGCCATGAAAAATAGCTCAAGTGAATTGTGTACAATAT
>NW_010964233.1:0-205 GCF_000463585.1 Tarenaya hassleriana | reverse complement strand
GGTCCGCCCCTGACCAGGCCTGGTCCGGCGGACCAGGCTCTATTATTTTTTTCTCTTTTCTCTTTTTTTTTCTTTTCGTTCTTTCTCGATCCTTCCCGCGTGTATCGATCCTCGTGCCTCTCCTCGGCATTGTACTCTTTATTGTTGGTGATTTCATGACATCTCTATTTAATTATTTATTTTTAAATAATTAAATATTAAATCG
>NW_010964232.1:0-205 GCF_000463585.1 Tarenaya hassleriana | reverse complement strand
CGTCTCCAAAAGAGTCAGTGGGAGTAGGATCGAACTTGAGGAAGTTCGAGAGCATCAAGTAAACACTGAGCCGAGTGAACGAGTTGAAGAAGTTCAACCTCTTACACTGCCGGTTGTGACTCAACCTTCGACAAGTGAACCTCCGAGATCAGGCAGGATTCGCCAAGAGCCTGTGAGATACGGATTTCTCGTAACTGGGAATGAG
>NW_010964231.1:0-205 GCF_000463585.1 Tarenaya hassleriana | reverse complement strand
CTACAAGGTTAAATCCCTAGTTACAGTGAAACGACTACTCGCAACCCATAACAACAAACGATTTCAAATCAATAAAGAGAAACATGGAAAATAGATAGAGAAGAAACTCGCCGTGATCTCTCGACGACGGTTCTTCAATCTCTTCTTCCGGAAAACTCCGTCTTGATTCTCTCTCGAGTTCTCTGGCTTCTGCTGTGATCTCTCG
>NW_010964230.1:0-205 GCF_000463585.1 Tarenaya hassleriana | reverse complement strand
TCTCAAAGCGAGTATCCAATCCCTTTTCTTTTGGTTGAAAGGTCCCTGGACTGGCATTCTCTTTCTTAGCCCGCTTTCCTCTTTTTCTTGACCTTTCTGCTCCTCATCTATTGGCCCACTCGCTTTCTTCCTATATAGTAGTCCGTCTTCCCCCGGCTTTGAAAAGAGCTTCGGTTTGTAACTTGATTGCTTGCTACTCAATTCT
>NW_010964229.1:0-205 GCF_000463585.1 Tarenaya hassleriana | reverse complement strand
ATCTTCTTCGGGGACATTTCCTGAATAAAAAACAAGATATACACAGATTAATTAAACCATGCGACCAAGTAAATATGGTCCCATGTGACGAAGTAAATATGGACCAATATGACCAAATGACAAAGTTTGAATACATACTTGCTGCTTCTGCATCCATGGAAGAAAGATCAACCTCTTTAGGCGAGGGCTCTTTCTCCTTGCTCGA
>NW_010964228.1:0-205 GCF_000463585.1 Tarenaya hassleriana | reverse complement strand
TTCAATGATACTAAGTTTTCAGTAGTCTATGTTCTAAATGAAGACGTTATTGGTCGAGTCCGAAGCATCAAAGATATGCAGGAGCAGAGTTGTTGTTGATCTCCAAATGGCAAGATATATAAATATATATTATTGTGTAGTTATTTTTTAAGTTATTACATATGAGTGTTATATTTAATTTTTGCATTTTTAATATGCTTTTCGA
>NW_010964227.1:0-205 GCF_000463585.1 Tarenaya hassleriana | reverse complement strand
ATTGCAAGGCAATCAAGAAGGGATCGGGGATAACCATAGAAGATGTGCTCCTTGAGACTTTACCCTACTCACTTACGGAGAGAGCTAGAGATTGGCTCTACACTCGAGCCAAATTCCTTCTCGACATGGGATGAGATGGAAGATCAGTTCCTTATGCAATACTACTCCCCCACCAAGACTCAACATGCGAGGAATCGGATCAATG
>NW_010964226.1:0-205 GCF_000463585.1 Tarenaya hassleriana | reverse complement strand
CTTGTCTGCTAGGACTGAAGAACGCTTTCTTCTTTACGCAAGGGTTTCAGGGATCTTTCTCATAGCTTTCTCACTCTCCAAACCTCTCCCTAGGGTCTGAAAATCGTGCAAAAGAGTTGGGTGGCGTTCTCCTAAGTTTTCCCCCATTAAAACCCTAATTAGAGCGAGTTTAGTAATTCCCGACGTCTGGACCGATCGGTCTGGA
>NW_010964225.1:0-205 GCF_000463585.1 Tarenaya hassleriana | reverse complement strand
TTTAACAACATGATTTGAGAACGAGAATGCCTTGTAAAGAGCTCACTTCCGCAAGGTTTCAAAACTTTAGTTTGAAGAAAGTGTTGATTGAAGGAAGAAAGCCCGTAAAGTAACAACATTTCAAAGTCGGAAATCCACAGTACTGGAAATTCTTCCTAGAAGGCCAAGGTGTAAGCGAGGCCTGAAAACTTTAGAAAAGGCATCA
>NW_010964224.1:0-1139 GCF_000463585.1 Tarenaya hassleriana | reverse complement strand
AACGAGAAACGCATAGCGAAACTTCATTCTGATGGACTTCTTGATTCTTTTGATTATGAATGAATCGAATCATGCGATTCATGTTTGATGGGCAGGATGACAAAATCTCCTTTTACTAGAAAAGGAGAACGGGCTACGGAGTTGCTAGAACTCATACATAGTGATGTGTGCGGTCCTATGAGCTCGCCCGCTAGAGGGGGTTATCTGTATTTCGTTACGTTTACTGATGATTTCAGTAGGTACGGTTATGTCTACTTGATGAGACATAAGTCTGAAACGCTTGAATTGTTCAAGAATTTCAGAAACGAGGTACAGAACCAACTTGGCAAGACGATCAAGTTGCTTCGATCTGATCGAGGTGGCGAGTATATGAGCCAAGAGTTCACTGACTATCTGGCAGATTGTGGGATTGTCTCACAGCTAACTCCACCTGGAACGCCACAATGGAATGCCGTTTCCGAGAGGAGGAACCGAAGCTTATTGAATATGGTACGGTCTATGATGAGTCAGGTCGATCTTCCTAAATCTTTCTGGGGATATGCTTTGGAAACAACAACGCTTATACTGAACAACTGTCCAACAAAGTCGGTTCAGAAGACTCCATATGAGATATGGACTGGGAAGCGTCCCAGGTTAGCATTTATGAAGATTTGGGGATGCGACGTTTACGTGAAACGTCTGGCTTCTGATAAGCTATCCGCCAAGTCTGATAAATGCATATTTGTGGGTTACCCTAAGGAAACTAAAGGGTACTGGTTCTACAACCCATCTGAAAACAAAGTGTTTGTTGCTCGGAATGGAACTTTCTTGGAGAGAGAGTTCGTCTCCAAGAGAGTCAGTGGGAGTAGAATAGACCTGGAAGAAGTTCGAGAACCACAAATAGTCAAGGAACCGAGTGAACAGGGCGAATCAGTTCAACCTGTGTCACAAGTTATTGAGACAGCACCTCCTAGTGAACCTCGGAGATCTGGTAGAATTCGCCAAGAGCCTACAAGATACGGATTTCTTGTGACTGGAAACGACGAACTCATGTTGTTAGAACATGACGAGCCTACGTCGTATTCAGAGGCTGTGGCGAGTTCCGATTCCGAGAAATGGCACCAGGCCATGGAGTCAGAGATGCAGTCCATGTACGACAA
>NW_010964223.1:0-205 GCF_000463585.1 Tarenaya hassleriana | reverse complement strand
AAGATTCATGAATTTTGAGATTTCATACCACTTGGATCTAATTCTATCTGTCTTTAGGGAAATACATCTTCAAAAAATGAAGCCTCAGTTGATTCAACGACTATATTCGTATGTATTTCAGAATTATCCGATTTATACACCAAGAATCGGTAAACACTCGAATTGTATACATAACCAATAAATACACAGTCTATTGTTTTTTTTT
>NW_010964222.1:0-205 GCF_000463585.1 Tarenaya hassleriana | reverse complement strand
CAATCCAATTTAGGATCGTGACAAGGGAATTTAATGCATTCGGGATTTTACTCTAAGCCACAAAAGTGGATAGAGTGCTCTCTTGGATAGCGGGTTTTCGGGTTGAAAGAACCGAACCCAACCTTAGTCTTCGAATCCCTCACTTTAGAACAAGCATGATCTAGGTCCATAATTTCTTACGGCATCCTTGCATGATCGGTGAAAC
>NW_010964221.1:0-205 GCF_000463585.1 Tarenaya hassleriana | reverse complement strand
AGAGAAGACGAGGTTTACAAGTTAGACGCGTTTACGCGGGGAAACCGCCAACCACGAGCACAACTGCTGGCTTTGTTCTCTCTCACTACCGTCGTCATTTTATATATATAGTGGTTAGTGCATGTTGGGCCCAATTTCCTAAACTTGGGCGATCTCCAAGCCCAAGTTCGTTATTGTATTTTTATATATTACTTATGAATCAAGC
>NW_010964220.1:0-205 GCF_000463585.1 Tarenaya hassleriana | reverse complement strand
AAAAAAAAAACTTATAAGCATATTTGGAGACAGCCAAAGGGAGAAACCAGTTTCAATATCTCTTAGAATACCTGGATTGTGTGGTTTTCCAGGAGAGGGTGGTCAAAGGCCATCTGCTCGTTAATTGGGACACAATCAATGATATCCCCCGGACTCTGTCCACATGCATGCAGAAGAAAAAACATGTTAGCACGCTAGGGTTACA
>NW_010964219.1:0-205 GCF_000463585.1 Tarenaya hassleriana | reverse complement strand
TATAAATTTAAATAAATACATAAAAATTTAATAAAACACCAATATCATTTAATATTTTCAAAAAAAAATACCATCATAATAATTAGTAAATTTATAATATCATACAAATAATATGAAAAAATTTAATATAAAATTATATTAGAATTTTTTTATATAAATTTAATTTATTTTAAAAAAAATACCAGCTCGTTGAGCAGCTCGCCAG
>NW_010964218.1:0-205 GCF_000463585.1 Tarenaya hassleriana | reverse complement strand
TGTGGTTTCTCCCACGTCCACGTCCACGTCCTCGACCACGGCCTCGGCCACGACTACGTCCACGTCCACGTCCGCGACCTTGCCAACGGTTATAGTTTGAAAATGTTGCATTTGTCTCAGGAAATGGAGCAGAACCAGTTGGGCGAGCTTGATGATTTTTCATTAGAAGCTGATTATTTTGCTCTGCAACAAGTAGGACTTGGAT
>NW_010964217.1:0-205 GCF_000463585.1 Tarenaya hassleriana | reverse complement strand
GACTATGGTGAGTCTTCATTTGGAAGATGATAAAAAAACTTTCAAATACCTCTTCATCGCCTTGGGTGCAACTATAAAAGGATGGAAATATATGCGGAAAGTGGTTGCTGTTGATGCAACATTTCTAACGAGCGAATATAAGGGAGCATTGATCGTGGCAACCGCCCAAGATGGTGATCATCACCAATATCCTCTAGCTTGGGGT
>NW_010964216.1:0-205 GCF_000463585.1 Tarenaya hassleriana | reverse complement strand
TTCAAATTCAAACTATTCTTTTAATTTCATTTATTGTTTTATTAACATCAATTTTTTTATTTCAGCAAGCTTTTTATTGGGAGGAGCGCCATCACGACATGGTTTATGCCGGTTGGAAGGAAGTGCTTGCTAACCGACTCCGGCATGCGATCTATCGGTCGGGTCAAAGTCGAAACAAGCCATTGTGGATGAGCAAGGGTGTTTG
>NW_010964215.1:0-205 GCF_000463585.1 Tarenaya hassleriana | reverse complement strand
TGCATCATTCACCATCTCTGCATATAGATTTCGGTCTTGATCTTCTTGAAAGATCGAAGGTGCGCCGTGTTTTGCACAAGTTGTTCTTGCATTTGTGAAACGTGTGATGATGATGGCGTATCATACGTTTCTCCATGAGCAAGTCAAACAAAATAGTTTGACATAAAACCTCTTCTATATAGGTGCTTGCAAACTTCATACTGAC
>NW_010964214.1:0-205 GCF_000463585.1 Tarenaya hassleriana | reverse complement strand
CTCCACAACGCATATGCATGAACTCACCCTTCAATACAAGAGTATCTTTATCCCAAGCATCTAATCTAGTTTTTAAGAGCCTCATAGCACTGTCGTTTGCACTAGCACTATCGACAGTAATAGCAAACACCTTCTCAATGCCCCAATCCATCAAACATTTCATAAACTCTCTAGCAATTGTTTCTCCCTTGTGATCTGAAATAGG
>NW_010964213.1:0-2899 GCF_000463585.1 Tarenaya hassleriana | reverse complement strand
CTCCTCTCTCGATCCTCGACACAGCAACAGCCGCAAACGAAAACGAACAACAGAGGAAACACCAAACGGATCTTGAAATGACCTTCACTAGTTGGGCTCAAAATACCCAAACAATAAAACTGTTGATTTAGGCCGAACAATAGTTTGGGCTTAGGCCCATTTATAATGTAATTGGGGACCCAGGCTCATTGGTTAATTCAAGTCCGATGTTAAAAGCAGAACCCTAACTAGGTCACGCAAAGGAGAAAATTGCCGTTACATATAAAAAGATCGGCCGAGGAGCATAAATACCCCCAAACAATCCCATTTCGAGGCTTGCGCGTGCTAATCGAATTCTCCGTTTCCTTCACGCAGTTTCTTCTCTCAGGTGCTTTCCCCTCCTTCATGTTTGCTTTTTTTTTTCCAACCTTGCTCACTTTTATGCCCGATGTTCTGACGATCGAGCTGCGATCTGATTGATATGCGTGTTGATCTGTGTTTCACGAAATAAATAATCTGCTGGTATTTTGAATTTTTTTACTGACGGTTACGTGTTGAATTCCCTTTGTTCTCGTTGTTAGGGTTCGTGATTGAATTTAGGTTTTGTATATTGATTTTGTGGACTGCCTGCGTGCTGCGACATTGATTTGCATAAGGTCTGAAAGATCTAAACCGATCGTTTTTCGTGGAACGTTCGTTAAATCCTTCGGGAGAAAGCTGATTGGTAACGCCATGCAGAAAGTATTTCTGATGAACGCATCAAATATTAATTTATTTTCTGTGCTGGGTCTTGTCTGGTGGTACCCCATTTTTTTTATTACTTTATTATCATCTACTTTGACTTCTTGGGATTTTTTTATTCAAAGAATCTTCGGACATCACGTGACACCGAATTTGAGTTTTGTCGGCTTTTATTGTCACAAGGCTCTTGGGGCTTAGTTGCTTTCTTGATGGCTTGCTCTTAGAAGAGGAGATTGCAATTGTAGCCGCCATGTTCGAAGTAGAATATCATTTTTACTGGTTCTGTTCCTACGCAACTTTTCCTTGTCAACATAGAGAGTTGATATGTTGTTCCTAAATGATGGGTGCTTATATCTTTTTGTGTCCTAACTAGCTTCTGGTTTCCAATACATCTACTGCAGTTTCGATTCTCTTTTTATCATCACCTCACCATCATGGCGGACAATCAAGACAATGATAAGAACATCCAGATGTGGAAAATCAAGAAGCTCATCAAAGCTCTTGAAGCTGCTCGGGGAAATGGAACTAGCATGATCTCCCTTATCATGCCCCCTCGCGACCAGATATCCCGTGTAACGAAGATGTTGGGTGATGAATATGGAACTGCTTCAAACATCAAGAGCAGGGTCAACCGGCAGTCTGTGTTGGGAGCCATAACATCTGCTCAGCAAAGGCTGAAACTTTACAGCAAGGTCCCCACGAACGGGCTCGTTCTGTACACTGGTACCGTCGTCAATGAAGATGGAAAGGAAAAGAAGGTTACCATCGACTTTGAGCCATTCAGGCCTATAAATGCTTCTCTCTACCTGTGTGACAACAAGTTCCACACAGAAGCTCTTAATGAACTGCTGGAATCTGATGAGAAGTTTGGCTTTATCGTGATGGATGGGAATGGAACCCTCTTTGGAACTCTCAGCGGTAATACCCGAGAGGTGCTTCACAAGTTTTCTGTTGATCTCCCGAAGAAACACGGGAGAGGAGGACAATCAGCCCTTCGGTTTGCCCGTCTCCGTATGGAGAAGCGCCACAATTATGTGAGGAAGACCGCTGAACTCGCCACACAGTATTACATTAATCCTGCTACAAGCCAGCCTAATGTGGCTGGACTGATCCTTGCTGGTTCAGCTGACTTCAAGACTGAGCTGAGTCAGTCAGACATGTTTGATCCCCGTCTTCAGGCAAAGATCCTTAACGTTGTTGATGTCTCATATGGAGGAGAAAATGGATTTAATCAAGCTATCGAGCTCTCTTCAGAGATCCTGGCTAACGTGAAGTTCATCCAAGAGAAGCGTTTGATTGGCAAGTACTTTGAGGAGATAAGCCAGGACACTGGGAAATATGTCTTTGGTGTCGATGACACACTGAAAGCTTTAGAGTCTGGCGCCGTGGAAACCCTAATCGTTTGGGAGAATGTGGATATCAACAGATATGTGTTGAAAAACAATGCCACCGGTGAAACGATGATCAAGTTTCTGAACAAGGAACAGGAAGCCGATATGGATAACTTCAAGTCGGGAAACGAGGACTTGAACGTTGAGGACAAGATGCCTCTCCTAGAGTGGCTGGCTAACGAATACCGACAATATGGATGCAGTCTAGAGTTTGTCACGAATAGATCGCAAGAAGGGTCTCAATTCTGCAGAGGCTTTGGAGGGATTGGAGGAATTCTCCGTTACCAGCTCGACTTGAGCAACTTTGACGAGGAGGACGACGGAGAAATCTATGGTGATTCTGAATAACAATCAGTCAACTTTACCACCTCGTCGCTGGTTCAGGACGACGAGGCAATCAGGCCTGAACCAGCGTACGAGGGCTCTCGGGCGGAGGAACTGTACTTATCCAGTCGTTTTGCATTAAGGGTACGTTCTCTATCAGCCTTTTAGATCACCTCCATTGTGTTATATGGGCGTGTGAATGATCCAACACTTGATTTCCATTGTAACGATTATATCTTGAATATTTGATCTTGGATAGGGGTGGAGAGTAAAAAAAGAGGCTGGAGAGGTGCGGAACACAAACAAGCTTTTAGAGGACGAATGAGTTTGGTCTGAAAGGGAGATTGGATAAGATGTTATCTTTATCTTCGACATGAAACTTGGAAAAGATGTCTTTTCGGTACTATGTTTTTAGACTTAGTTTTTCTGTACTTCTGGTTTGTCTTTTATTCGTGCGTGGGATC
>NW_010964212.1:0-205 GCF_000463585.1 Tarenaya hassleriana | reverse complement strand
ATCCGAGACCTCAATGACTCGAGCTCCTCGGACCAAACACCCCTACCACGAGAGGTACGTGCAGTTCTTGATGATTACGCAGATGTCATGCCCTCGGAGCTTCCTAGGAGACTTCCCCCGAGACGTGGAATCGACCACGAGATCGAGCTCATCCCCGGGACCAAGCCACCAGCCATGGCCCCCTATAGGATGGCTCCACCCGAAC
>NW_010964211.1:0-205 GCF_000463585.1 Tarenaya hassleriana | reverse complement strand
GTCCCGAAGGTGAAATTGAAGCCCTTACCTCAAAGGCTTAGGACAAAGGAACACATATACGGGATAGGAACACAGGACCATCATTGGAGAGAGGTACGTATCCTGCTCATAATCCTATATTCGTTGTTGAACCTTCTATTACAAGTCGTCGAGTAGGGGTAATGAGCAAGAGAGGATCGAAACGAGCAAAATCATCGCTCAAACG
>NW_010964210.1:0-205 GCF_000463585.1 Tarenaya hassleriana | reverse complement strand
ATAATCAAGTGTTCCCTTCAAATATCTCAACACCCTTTTAGCTGCCACCAAATGACTCCTCAGATTATTCAGAAACCTCGAAAGTACATTAATAGTAAACAACACATCTGGTCTAGATGTTGTTAAGTACATCAGACATCCAATCAAGCTTCGATAGTTCCTTTCATCAACCTCTTCTTCTGTTTCTTCAATCACTAACTTCTCC
>NW_010964209.1:0-205 GCF_000463585.1 Tarenaya hassleriana | reverse complement strand
CACACCTCGGGATGGATTCCAACGATTGGAACTTGTCTGCTAGGACTCGAATCAGCTATTCAGTTTTGTGCTTTGAGAAAACGAGACTTAGAATTCCTTGAGCTCTTTGGATCTCACCAAAAGCTCTTAGAACTCTGCCAAAAGTCGGCTCTCTTAGTCTCTCCCGAATTAGGGTTTTAATCTCCTTCTTATAAAGTGATTTAAC
>NW_010964208.1:0-205 GCF_000463585.1 Tarenaya hassleriana | reverse complement strand
CCATGATAAAATGTACCTAAACTAAATGCAATCCTAAGTAGATAGACCTGAATGTATGAAGAATCTATCCACCCCCTCCCCCCGACTTGAATCATACACCATCCACGGTGTAGACTCGTCCGGAAAAGTAGAATCGAAAACAATGTGTGGAAAGGACCAATAAGAGGGATAGAGAAGGCTTAGCTCTGCGGAATTCGTTCGCTCG
>NW_010964207.1:0-205 GCF_000463585.1 Tarenaya hassleriana | reverse complement strand
GTCCTACAGAAAAAGACAAAACCAGAACAAACAAAACCAAAATGCAGATTCTATCAATGATATACTACCAGCTAGTCCATCATCAATCAACGATAATATATCAATGATCCACTACCAGTTAGTCAATCATCAATCAATGACAACATAGATGTATTTACAAGCTATATTCCCATACAGAAAAATAACCCTACAATAATTTTCTATA
>NW_010964206.1:0-205 GCF_000463585.1 Tarenaya hassleriana | reverse complement strand
GACTTCTTAATTCTTTTGATTATGAATCAATCGAATCGTGCGATTCTTGTTTGATGGGCAACATGACAAAACCTCCTTTTACTAGAAAAGGAGACAGGGCTACAGAGTTGTTAGAACTAATACATAGTGATGTATGCGGTCCTGTGAGCTCACCCGCTAGAGGAGGTTATCTGTACTTTGTTACGTTTACTGATGATTTCAGTAG
>NW_010964205.1:0-205 GCF_000463585.1 Tarenaya hassleriana | reverse complement strand
AGAGAGAGAAATCCATATACGAAAATATGAAGCCGGAAAAGTAATGGGCTTTTTTTCGGCCCATATATCTCCAACGGGTTTTCAGAATGGAAGCCATTGGGCTTCTACATAGGCCCAATTAAACTTTAGGCGGTAAGTTAAACACAAGTCGTGCCACTCAAAAAGATAAACACAAAGTAAACCATTTACACTTTTTTTTTTTTTT
>NW_010964204.1:0-205 GCF_000463585.1 Tarenaya hassleriana | reverse complement strand
AAGCTTGCAGAAGCTTCAACTTCTGGTATCTTCGTTATAGAAGCTAACTTGTGTACTTCTATGTCATGAGTATTATATACCGGATGTGCCTCGCATATTTGTGCAAATGTGCAGGGGCTGCGAGGAAGTAGACAATTGGCGAAAGGAGAAGTAGATCTCCGTGTCGGGAATGGAGCAAAAGTTGCTGCATTGACCGTCGGGACAT
>NW_010964203.1:0-205 GCF_000463585.1 Tarenaya hassleriana | reverse complement strand
AGATTTTTGCTCCGGTTTACCTCTTTGCTCGCCATCGATCGTCGACCACTGCCCCGTGGCCACCGCTTCATCACCGTCGGTCTGTTTCTCCCTCTTTTCTTAGTTTTTTTCATCGGTTTTGGTCGAGACTTGAAGGGTTTCGAAGCCCTTGACAAGCCAAATCTTTTTCGGGTAATGTTGTTACTGAAAACGGTGGAATCTTGCC
>NW_010964202.1:1797-2253 GCF_000463585.1 Tarenaya hassleriana | reverse complement strand
TTTATCGATATATAGGGATTCGGTCCATGTGTTGTCTCAATATACTCATAACATTTTGCTCATATATTACATCTACATGATTATGGTGTGTATGCATAGATATTAGAAAAAGCTTTCTAATTATATAAAGAAAGATTTATTTTGATATGTTTTTTGGAAGTTATGAAGTTAATAATATTATCAGTCAATAATCTACCAGGTCATCGAGCATGGCTGATTATTTGCCTCGAATTGTTGACTATATGGCGATGGCTAGCAATTCGAGTTGACTTCTAACTTATCAGATCATCTACCGGACGATGCTTAGTAATTTAGATCGATTTTCAGATCATCGGATTATCCACCGAGAGATATATATCGATTTTTATCAATATATAGGGATTTGGTCCATGTGTTGTCTCAATATTCTCATAACATTTGGCTCATATATTACATCTGCACGATTATGGTGTCTAT
>NW_010964202.1:557-870 GCF_000463585.1 Tarenaya hassleriana | reverse complement strand
GATCGATTTTCAGATCATCGGATTATCCACCGAGAGATATATACCGATATTTATCGATATATAGGGATTCGGTCCATGTGTTGTCTCAATATGCTCATAAAGTTTTGCTCATATATTAGATCAACGTGATTATGGTGTCTATGCATAGATATTTGAAGAAGCTTTCTAATGATATAAAGAAAGATTTATTTTGACATGTTTTCTAGAAGTTATGAAGTTAATAATATTATCAATCAACAATCGACCAACTCATCGGACATGGCTGGTTATTTGCCTCGAATTGTTGACCATATGACGATGGCTAGCAATTCGA
>NW_010964202.1:0-242 GCF_000463585.1 Tarenaya hassleriana | reverse complement strand
GAATTGTTGACCATATGTCGATGGCTAGCAATTCGAGTTGACTTCTGACTTCATCTACCGGATGATGCATAGTAGTTTGGATCGATTTTCAGATCATCGGATTATCCACCGAGGGATATGTACCGATTTTTATCGATATGTAGGGATTCGGTCCATGTGTTGTCTCAATATGCTCATAACATTTTGCTCATATATTAGATCTACCCGATTATAGTCTCTATGCGTAGCTATTAGAAAAATCT
>NW_010964201.1:0-205 GCF_000463585.1 Tarenaya hassleriana | reverse complement strand
CGGATTAAGCCACCCCTAAGCAAAGAGAGCTTCATTTTCGGTGCTTTTGTTTCTTCCTAAGCTTATTGCCTAACAATTTCTATTCTGTATTGATCACACTCTTTGTTTGAGCTCAAATTATTTGATGTGACAGGTGGCATTTACAGAAGAACATCCAACAAAACCAATTTTTTCCGCCCGCGTTCTCAACCAATACCCGATGTTG
>NW_010964200.1:0-205 GCF_000463585.1 Tarenaya hassleriana | reverse complement strand
ACTGCTTTCTCATCCATGAGATAACTGAACATAATAGATGACATTCATCTAAGCGTGGCCATGCATTTCACAGTTCATCTCACTCGAGGGGTCCAGCGATATCTCTCTCGTAATGAGAGGGTCAAAATCCCTTCCGACTATCTGTTATCCTCCACATGTCTCATAACGAACCCGAGCACAGTCATTATAGTTATCCTATTACGGA
>NW_010964199.1:0-205 GCF_000463585.1 Tarenaya hassleriana | reverse complement strand
TTAGAGAGCATCCAAACATTTTTAGAGTGCGTCGAAACATGTTTAGAGTGCATCCAAACAGTATTAGAGTGCATCCAAAGATGTTTAGAGTTCGTCGAAACATGCTTAGAGTGCATCCAAACATGTTTAGAGTGTGTCCAAACATGTTTTAAATGCACCAAAACACGTTTAGAGTGCATCCAAATACATTTAGAGTGTATCCAAA
>NW_010964198.1:0-205 GCF_000463585.1 Tarenaya hassleriana | reverse complement strand
TCTGATGATTATGGTTAGTGGCAGGATATGAGAGACAGATGTTCAAAAGGATGAACGAGAAAAGAGCAAACGAAAGGGAAGCTTACCTTTGATGCATCTCATCCGGTTATCGACACCTCTCTACCTGTTTGGCTCAAGAAACCGAATCCAATATATGTTGATTAAACCGCTATACAACCACTACCTTGAAAAAACTGGAGTGATC
>NW_010964197.1:0-205 GCF_000463585.1 Tarenaya hassleriana | reverse complement strand
TGTGGTTTAGGACCTTAGTCGGAAGCCTATTGATCAAGTAAACAGCTGTTGGAAAAGCAAAGGTCCAATAGGCTAAAGGGATGTTTGCTTGTGTTAGAAGCGAAAGACCCGTTTCCATAATGTGACGGTGCTTGCGCTCCGAAACTCCATTATGTTCGGGTGTATGAGGTGGAGTTGTGAGGTGGGTAATACCATGGGATGAGAG
>NW_010964196.1:0-205 GCF_000463585.1 Tarenaya hassleriana | reverse complement strand
ACAAACGTATCCATCGCTAATTTTTTTATGATGGCAACGACAAAAAGTTACTGAAATATTACTATGGAATATCCGTCTGAATTTTACGATGGATTGCTCGGTACGAGGAGTTGTTGGCACGAATATTTTCATTCCCTCACGACCCGATGACTACACTCGAGCCTGGAGTCGTGCCATCGACAGCCCCCGAGGAGCAGCGAGACGG
>NW_010964195.1:0-205 GCF_000463585.1 Tarenaya hassleriana | reverse complement strand
CTCAAGAGACGAGATCCAATCCCGGGACAATAGAAATCGAAGAGAACAGGTTCTCTAGGTTCTAGGATGTTTCTCTGAGTTTTAGGTTGGCCCTTTATTAAGTTTGGACGAAATCCCAAACTTAAATAAGATTAGAAAACCCTCAAATCGAATTTTGGAAAGTTTCCCAGATCCCGGTCCGCCGGACCAGGAGCTTGGTCCGGCG
>NW_010964194.1:0-205 GCF_000463585.1 Tarenaya hassleriana | reverse complement strand
CCGCTGGGAGAATCGGAGGCTTTCGAAGCCTCGGACCGAAGCAGAGGGTTTGAGGGGTGTTATGGTAAAAGTGTAAGGGCGAGAGTATAAGCCCTAGGGTTTGTTCTTTTCTCCTTTCTTCAGACGGTGTTCGCGTTTTTCGGTTTCTCTCTCTTGCGGTGGCGATCTCTCGTCTCCGTGTGTCGGTGCCGATTTCGATCGGAAC
>NW_010964193.1:0-205 GCF_000463585.1 Tarenaya hassleriana | reverse complement strand
CAATATATATAGATATAAACACATTAATATACATATGTACATAAAATATACATATAAATACGTACATAATAATGGAAAATGATTAAAAATATTTAAAAAATATATAACTATTTATGATAAAAAAAATAACGTTTTTAGTGTATTAAATCGTAATTGTAATCGTTATTCTTTGTAAATATCTACTTTCACGTATATAACAAATCTG
>NW_010964192.1:0-205 GCF_000463585.1 Tarenaya hassleriana | reverse complement strand
GTTGGTGGAAAATCTTGTTGACTAGGGAGGACAGTTGGTTGGTTAATTAGTATTTTGATGGAGCAGAGAATGGAGCAACGTGGTGGTGATACAACGGAGAGTGTATACACTGCGGAAGATATTAACCGAGAACATGAATTTGAATCGTTCAATATTGAAAACGATATCAGGAAGGAGACGAGTTTCTCTAGCAGTTTCAGTGGTG
>NW_010964191.1:0-2904 GCF_000463585.1 Tarenaya hassleriana | reverse complement strand
CACTAGAAAAGCAGAGAGAGATTTGCTCTTATCTGTTACAACACTGCATTTTTTTAGTTGTGTACCTGTTAGAATCTGGACTTTCATATGGTCACCTAAGATCCTAGAGGATTTACCAAACACGATTTTGATCGGCTGAAATGAGTTTTTTTTAGGGAGCAAATGCGGAGGGAGTGCCGAAGAGGCTGACGTTCGACGAGATACAGAGCAAGACGTATATGGAGGTTAAGGGGACTGGAACTGCGAACCAGTGCCCGACCATCGACGGTGGCTCCGACGAGTTCGCGTTCAAGCCTGGAAAATATTCTGGCAAGAAGTTCTGCTTCGAGCCGACATCCTTCACCGTCAAGGCCGAGGGTGTCAGCAAGAACGCACCTCCCGAGTTTCAGAACACCAAGCTAATGACCCGCCTCACCTACACCCTTGATGAGATCGAAGGACCTTTCGAGGTACCATTTCCCTATTTCCTTTTCTAAATTCCGACCATATTCTAATAGAATCTACCATCAGGTCTCTTCAGACGGAACCGTCAAGTTCGAAGAAAAAGACGGCATAGACTACGCAGCTGTCACGGTCCAGCTTCCGGGCGGGGAGAGAGTGCCGTTCCTGTTCACAGTCAAACAGCTCGACGCCTCAGGAAAGCCCAACAGCTTTGGCGGGAAATTCTTGGTGCCCTCGTACCGTGGCTCGTCCTTCTTGGACCCAAAGGGCCGTGGTGGCTCAACCGGTTATGACAACGCGGTCGCCTTACCAGCCGGAGGCAGAGGGGACGAGGAAGAGCTGACAAAGGAGAACATCAAGAACGCGGCTTCGTCCACCGGAGAGATCACTCTGAAGGTGACAAAGAGCAAACCTGAGACGGGAGAGTTGATCGGAGTTTTCGAGAGCATTCAGCCTTCGGACACTGACTTGGGTGCTAAGGTACCAAAGGATGTTAAGATCCAAGGGATTTGGTACGGTCAACTTGAGTGATGTTCCCACAATTACTTAGTCTCTGTATTTGGAACGAACCTCTTTGAAGATTCCTGTTAACGATCTTATAATCGTCTTGACGCTCTCATATTTTTCCGGTCATATGATCTTTATAATTCCCTAAAGTTGCAACCTTTTGAGCAATTCATATCAATTCAAACCATTTTTTCTATACGAATTCAAATATAAATATAAATAAACTCACCAATTTGCAATATTTCAAGAGTTCAAACAAGAAATGATATAAAATGACGTACAAACCAATATTGATGTATAGTCTCATAAGTTGAAAATCAGACCAAACCAATTGATTCACGCAAAATAATGTAAACAATTTCAGTGATAAGACATTGCTTATGCATTATTAAAGATAAATATTTGATTGGACTGTTTAATATTATGGTCTAATGATTTGTTTCCAGCAAAGCGAGAGAATAAAAGGGTAAACAAATCCACTTGGCGTCACAGTTACGACCTTTGCCTTTCTTTTCCTCGTGTCCCTTCATTGTGCTTCCCCTTTTTCTCTCTGTTTCTCGCGGAAAAAAGAGAGATTCCCAGAAAATGCGTTGATTTCTTCTTCTCCGTCCTCGGATGATGAAGAGAAATTGGCCGGAAATCGGATGGAGAATGTGCCGGGATCGTTCGGCACGAGCGCCAGCTTCGCTCTTCGCTTCGGTCAAATCGTTTTCTCTTCCGCTTCGCTTCTCTTCATGTGCTTCGACTATGGATTCTACGACTACACTGCCTTCTGGTAAATCTCCCAATTTTCAGGAAATTCCGTTTCTTTCCCGGATGAGTAAAAACCCTAGCGGTCGTATAAAAGTTGGGTGGGTTCACGATTTAGTTGTGCGATGACTTTGGGTTTGAGTAAACTGGTTGTGGAATTATCTCCGGTGCCGGTAGATTACCAGTTCGAGGTGATGAACGAATGAATTGTAAGGAAAAGGAAGAAAAATATTGTAAGGGGGTTGTCATGATTTGTGTAATCGAATCGGATTGTAGGAGTCTAATGCTTGATCAGACTTTCAGAATTGATTTCGGTCTCCGTTTGTGGCTTGATCAGAGTTCTTGATGACTGGTTAATCAAAATTCGCTCGTGCGAGCTTTCAATTTTTGGGTTTTTAGAGTTCATTGGTTTAGAACTATTTGCTTGGCAGATGGATTCCATATGAATCAAACCAAATAGATTGGGGTTGCCATCCATAAATTTAATCAGAAAGGATTTCACCGTTGTGAGAAATGATAAAGCAGGATTTTCAAATGTCAAGTATGAAAATCTCTTAAGGACCTTTAGTTGGTTCCATACGATACATGCTGCGTTTTTTTTGGTTATAGATTCATCAAATTACACTGCTTTCAGCTATTTGGTGACTGTAATGGGACTGGTGACTCCATGGAGTATGACACTGGCACTCTTTGACGCCTACTCTGTACTTGTGAAACGCCTTCCTCCACAAGCAAGAGTGCTGTCCATTGTTGTTTCTGGAGATTTTGTAAGTAAAAGAACACATCCATCGAATACCCATAATAGAGTTCAGTCTCTTCTTCCTCCTAACCCGGAAAAGATTCTATCTTTATGGTTACAGGTTCTGTCCTTTCTCTCCCTAGGCGGTGCCTGTGCCGTGGCCAGCGTCACAGAACTATTGCTTGAAGCTGGCGGGCCGTTCTGCCGCAAGAAGCTCTGCAGCAGATACCAACTCTCGGCCGCAATGGCCTTCTTGTCGTGGTTTTTGTCATTCGTTTCGACCATTTTCAATCTCTGGATTCTACCTTCAGCATATTCTTGACTGGAAAAGAGAGAGAGTATATAGTATATACGTGCAGGATGAATCAAAGGCGGCGGGGGCAGGCGGGGGCGGAATAAGAGATTGTGTTGAAAGCTGCTAGGGATACGTGGGAAGTGTGGAAGGTTGAGACTCGGGAAAGGATCCA
>NW_010964190.1:0-205 GCF_000463585.1 Tarenaya hassleriana | reverse complement strand
GTCTCGTCAATGAAAATCATTCGAGGACATGAGTGCGTAACGACTCGGGTCTAAGTTGTGGATTGAGTATCCAAAAAAAAAATGAAATAAAAAGAAGGGTACTCAGCAACTTCAACGTCCTAGAAGTCCGGGATACAAAGTCTCGAAAGAAGAAACAAGTGAAAGGAATCAACGATCTCACGTGATTATGAGTTTGAATGGAGAC
>NW_010964189.1:0-205 GCF_000463585.1 Tarenaya hassleriana | reverse complement strand
CGATATCCTGCTCAGCCGATTTCAGCATCCCATGCAGTTCGGCTAAGCTCTTAGTCATCCCTGCATATGGTACTGCATCACGAACTGGTTATAGTCATCGGGCAATGACATCAGGATCAAGTCCACGGCCAAGTCTCCATCGAACTTCATTCCCATACGCTCAAGTTCCTCAATATGAGCTCTCATGTTGAGGACGTGGGTGTTG
>NW_010964188.1:0-205 GCF_000463585.1 Tarenaya hassleriana | reverse complement strand
GCTCATAGAAAAATTTGGAGAAAAATTCAACTTCACCCGGGAAAGAGAAAACGACCAACGGCGTTGGCCCAAGCCTAACCAGACTTAACCGTGGGCGAACCAAACCCCCACTAAAGGACAAGACTTCGCGATTGGGATCAATCAAACCGAGTTTTCGCCAGAACGTTGCGTAGCGTAGTGAGATGTGCGATATCGAAATACGAGT
>NW_010964187.1:0-205 GCF_000463585.1 Tarenaya hassleriana | reverse complement strand
CACATGGCACACAACGTGCAATATTCCCATAGTACAATCATACGTATCACGGTATCCGGTCTCTACCGAATTACCGTTCCACGCCATGCAATTCTACCCACAACCAATCACACAACGATCACTCATATTTTGATGTCGCACATCTCACTATACCGCACAACGTTCTGGCGAACACTTGGTTCGATTGATCCCAATCGCGACGCTT
>NW_010964186.1:0-205 GCF_000463585.1 Tarenaya hassleriana | reverse complement strand
TTATCTTAATGGAAATATTGTTTAAATAGATATAGAATTAGATAACGAAAATTGTGTTTAAATCTATATAGAATATAAAAGATTTATTTGATAATGAATATATTGTTTATGTATTGTAATGTAAAATTATGTTATATTAGTTTTTATTATGATATTTTATTACTATAATGTGTGTTTTTAATATTTATTTTATTGTAAATTGTAC
>NW_010964185.1:0-205 GCF_000463585.1 Tarenaya hassleriana | reverse complement strand
TCGACCGAGTCAAAACATCAGCCAAGCCCAAAACGTTTTCTGGGCTTCGACTCGCATGGAAATAACTCGGTCCGAGTCAAATACTGACTCGGTCCGAGTGAGAAGGCTAAAACCGTCCCGACACTCTGATTTGATCCGAAAAACGTTTTCGACCAAATCCAAGTCTTCCTTTCCGATACTTCACATATAAGTCCATCCCTAATGG
>NW_010964184.1:0-205 GCF_000463585.1 Tarenaya hassleriana | reverse complement strand
CGAGACATGTTGTCCCATTGTGATTGTCCGAACTTCTTCTCCATGAAATCGCCAAATATAAAAATCTTCCACAAATCCCCTTCGAAGTAGATGTTTACAAACATCTTCTGGACTGCGATATTTAAAATTGCGATAACTTGTACGTGGACATAACATTTTTCCACGTTCTTGGCACAACGGCTGCATAGAAGCAAAATTCATAAAT
>NW_010964183.1:0-205 GCF_000463585.1 Tarenaya hassleriana | reverse complement strand
TTGCGAGCTTTATTTATAGATACATTTGATGTATTGACACTTTCTATGAGTTGATAGATGAATGTTTTATTCATTACAATTTTTTGTATACTTAAATATGTTATGAAATCCATGTATTGTTATGAACAGTACTAAATTCCCTACTCGTATGTCATTGTGGGAATAATGATGTAATAAGACTAGTATGATGTGTGATTGATGATCA
>NW_010964182.1:0-205 GCF_000463585.1 Tarenaya hassleriana | reverse complement strand
GTGCGGCAACATTTCCGTCATGTGGACATCCGAGGAAAAGCGTAAAGAAAGATAAATAATGCTGAAAGATTGGAACTTTGGGTATGTAGATATTTGTGTATGTTTACGCGTATTTGTATGTGGCTAACATATATATATATATACATGTGTGTGTAACTGTGTATGTATACGTGTATGTGTACGTATAGATGAAGAAGAACACGTG
>NW_010964181.1:0-2905 GCF_000463585.1 Tarenaya hassleriana | reverse complement strand
TAATGACGTGTACATATATATATTGTGATATATTTAGTTACGAGATATAGATAGACTCCAGAGAGATTTGATATCGATCTTGTTAGGGTTTGTTAGATCTATCGAGTTGTATATATGAGGTTAGTGATCAAGCGTAACACACACAGAAAAACATTCTTCGAATCCTTTTTGTTTTATATCATATATGGATAAATTAGAAAACTCATCTAACAAAAAAAAATAAAAATAAAAGAGACACCAACTATTACACTTTTTTAAATTATTTTTGTGTGTTTTTTTTAGGATGAGTTGGTTCTAGTGTTTAGAAGTTTTGCTTATAAGAAATAATTTAGTAGACAAAAAATCTAGACACTTGATGTATGGGAGTATCGGATAATGAAATGTCAAACCGAAAATAAACAGCATATCTACTCAAAAATGATAAATAAAATAAAAGCATAACGATATATTTATTTAAATATTTGAAACATGGGGTAAGTTGGGGAGGTGTTTAGTAGCATTAATTAAAGGAATGTGCCACGTAACAACACACACATATATATATATATATATATATATATATATATAAAAATGGAAAAGCCCGTGATGAAGGAAATTGCAACACACATGTAGATGTAAGCAAGCAACCTATGAAAGTGGCAACACCACCTATATGTCCCTTAATTAGTGCTTTTGCCACTCTCCCCATATATATATACACATATATATATATATATTACAAATTAAATTTAGATAAATAAGGAAACATGATGACATATCTCTGCATGGTTGAGAAGAACAAATGCATGCATGTGATATGATAATCTCGTATATGGAAAGCGTGGTGGTTAGAGCTTTTCGCATGTCTCCATTGACAATATGCATAAAAACATATAGGCTTTAGTGAAAAATAAAATCAAACTATATATTCCACTACAATGTAATGGACCCATTAATTATCATTTTTAACTTATAAATAAACATGAAAAAATACTGAATATCCAGCTAGACGAACACTATACGTTCCCAACTCGATGAAATGATATGGTTTTATATCGATCATATCGGATTTCTATAACCTTGCCCATTGATGAAAAACATTGAAAAAAAAACAGGATTATTCTATTTATAAATATTTTAAAGTGTAAGATTTTTTTATGAGAGAAAAAAAAAACAAATTATATTGGGAGGTGTGAGTGTGCATATTATAAGGTAAGGTGAGGACAAATTTTGTCTGGTTAGGGTGGCTTTATTTCAAGTTTATTAGCGACTTTTCATCGGTCCATATCTTTGAGACATTGCCTTTGGAACATGCACCAACAAAAAATGGTATAGAGGTTATTATTTAATTTGTTTAAATTAACTTTGATTTATTGTTTTTGTTTTTTTTTTCATTTTTGTTTTGGTCAAAACTATTATACCAAAAAAAAATACGATTGGTTGAGCTAATGGAAATGTGACTCTCAATTTTTAATATACATATATATATATATAAACTCTTATATTTCTAAACGATATAGAAAATTTTTCAATTTCTAAATGTGCAAACTATTTCAAAAAAAAACAAATCTCTTCTACGATATTTAAACTTATGGTTTGGAACTAACTATTGGTTCCAATTTATACAATTGACCAAACCTATAGTTAGGATTAGAAGGACATGTACACTCCAAACAAGGAAATTCACGTGCAGCTGTTGGGAACTACAACCATATATATATACACGATAAATATTTAAACGTTTATATATTTTTAATTCTCTCAATTAGACCTCTGCTTTATTCCGTTTTGGATACTATAGTATACAACGTCGCATTACAAATAAATTTTTATATAGGATCTCGAATTGGTTCGTTTATTTAAAATTTTAATTATTTTTATATTTGATTAATTTAATTCTGTTTTGTTCAGTTTTCATCAGTTCAAATTTTTTTTTATAGTTTTTTATCGTGTACCAATAAAAAAAAATATATTCTAGATGTGCCATTACTTAAAAGATATACACAGCGGCATCGGCATGCATATATATATATATATATATATATATGTATGTTAAGTATGTGAGTTATGGCTAGTTGGCACAGCTTTCCATTCGCCCTCTGATTTGTCTCTTCCTTCGTGCATAGTAGTCAAACATGCATCAGGATCCACCATGCCAGTAATGATCGATTCTGTGGTACATATAAACACACGTGTCACTGTATATATATATATACACACAAATTATCAAATCATATATATATGTATATATAGAAGTGGATACACTTTGGTATCCACTGTGTTTGTGCTTTGCCCTTTAGACAATTAACTAAACGCATGCAAAACCCGAAGGGAATATATGCCCTTGAGGAAATAAACCCTAACTCCAACGCTTCTGTCTCTTGTGTCCAAATACACGACAAAAGCACAAATTGTTTTACATGGAAAAAAGGTGAACGAATAATTATTATACGACTCGAAAACACGGTAATATGATTACGCATTTTGGAAATGGTGAATATGAAAAAGATATATACGGGATGCAGGCCTTTGAATTGAAAACTCCATAACAAAAATGAATCATATGATATCGGTTATCTAATCTAAGTATATACATTAAAATGGTGATTATAATTATTGTACATGCTATAAAATATATTAGTTATCGAAGAATTGTTTGGGCTTTAGCCCAATAACAATTAAATATGCCATGGATTCGAGTATTCGTAGAACGTTTGGGCCTATTCAAGGGTCCGCTTCACAAGGAAAAAATATCTTTTTGGGCCACGTGTCGCAAGAGAGTCCCACATCGAAGATAAAGAGTATCATCATTTTGTTTATTAAGAGAAAGAGTGAAAGTCAATGTTTGTCCCTTCGGGGACATCTGATAAAATTGGAACGATACAGAGAAGATTAGCATGGCCCCTGCGCAAGGATGACACGCATA
>NW_010964180.1:0-205 GCF_000463585.1 Tarenaya hassleriana | reverse complement strand
GCAGAAGAATTCTCTTTCCTTTTAAGTATTTTCCAGCAATTGTTTCCTTTCTTGTTAGACATCAACTAGCTATTTTTCATTTCTTCTCTTCTGCGAATTTGCCTATTTAAACAGGCCCCTTTGTCAAGTGTTGAGAGATTAGATTGCATAATAAAATTCAGAGCATTTCTTGTTCATCTCTCTCTCGATTTTGTCTTGAAATTCT
>NW_010964179.1:0-205 GCF_000463585.1 Tarenaya hassleriana | reverse complement strand
CAAAAATAAAAGTTCATAGTTGATTGCAAGAACACTATATTCACAAGCGTTATCATTTTTGCGGTAGTCTCTCCACATACTGAATGTTAAGTACATCGTCATATGAGAAAGCTTCTGATCCAGCCAAGAGATACGCCTTTGGAAGACATTATATCAAAAATACCCTTAATTTGCTATTTCTACTTCAAGACCTACCCTGGTCACA
>NW_010964178.1:0-205 GCF_000463585.1 Tarenaya hassleriana | reverse complement strand
GACTTAAATGGTGAAACTTGCATGCTCGGTTTCCACGTCCTAGAAGTTCAGGGGGAGAAAAATCAGTGAAGTGTAGTTTGGTGAATACTAAGGTATTTCTGACTTAACTAATCAAGCCTTACGTTCTAATGATCTGATGAATGTTGTTATTAGATTTAAAATTTGAAAGATCCTATTAATCTCGCATGTGTTTTCATTTGATTTT
>NW_010964177.1:0-205 GCF_000463585.1 Tarenaya hassleriana | reverse complement strand
TTATGAATCTTGAGCAACAAATGCGAACTTTCCAAATGGATTACCTCTATAAAGTTCTCAAGGGATACACATACTACACTAACGAGATTGTTTTTCTAGATCTTGTTAATTGTTCGCAAGAACTACATTTTGACGAAAGGGTCAAAGAAGAGGCAACTACGTGCATTTTCCAAGATCAAATTCTGCATGTCAAGAGTATCCCTTA
>NW_010964176.1:0-205 GCF_000463585.1 Tarenaya hassleriana | reverse complement strand
TCCTAGCCACTCGTCCGGATATTACATATGCGGTACACACTCTCTCTCAGTTTATGCAGACCCCACGCAGAGATCATTGGCTGGCGGCTCTACGGGTAATTCGGTATCTCAAGTTGAATCCCGGACAGGGGATTCTCCTACGATCCGATTCTGACTTACGTCTATATGGCTGGTGTGATTCTGATTGGGCCGGTGACCCACGTTC
>NW_010964175.1:0-205 GCF_000463585.1 Tarenaya hassleriana | reverse complement strand
GTTTGACCAATCAGTTTCGCAACCGCCACCAACCGCCAGAAATCGCAACCGCTCTGTTTGCGGTTGGTGGCGTTGCAACTAGTCACTCATCGGACATATAAGAAAAATAAATGGAGAGACATATAAGTTCACAAAAGAACCACACAATTCACGTTATATGGAACTGAGTCACATGGACCCCACATCCTCTACAAATTGCCTCCAA
>NW_010964174.1:0-205 GCF_000463585.1 Tarenaya hassleriana | reverse complement strand
TAACCTAACTCAAACGTGTCGTATTTACTTGCACAGCTGAGGACGTTGTGCGGTGGACACACCTCTAGAGTAGGATCATTAGCATGGAACAATCACACCTTGACAACTGGAGGAATGGATGGACAGATCATCAACAATGACATTAGGATTAGGTCACATATCGTGGGGACTTACAGGGGCCACAGGGATGAGGTCTGTGGGCTGA
>NW_010964173.1:0-205 GCF_000463585.1 Tarenaya hassleriana | reverse complement strand
GTAGACATCTAATGTCAATCACATCCAATGTGACTCTTAGATCCTTTATGAGACTATGATAGAAGCTTCTGCCTCAGGTATTCATGTTATAGAAGCTAACATCAGTACTATATCTTCGTGGGTATTGGATACCGGAAGTGCCTTACACATTTGTGGAAATGTGCAGGGATTAAGAAGAAGTAGGATGCTAGCTAAGGGAGAAGCG
>NW_010964172.1:0-205 GCF_000463585.1 Tarenaya hassleriana | reverse complement strand
CCACAGCCACAAGGATATATAAGTTCCCGCAAGATGAGGGAAACGGTCCCATGAAATCAATACCCCACACATCAAACGGCTCTACTTCAAGTATGTAATGTTGCGGCATCTCATTTCTGCGTGAAATATTCCCTGTCCTTTGGAAAGCGTCGCAAGAACTCACAAACCGATGCACATCCTTGAATAAGGTTGGCCAATAGAAACC
>NW_010964171.1:0-206 GCF_000463585.1 Tarenaya hassleriana | reverse complement strand
CTAAGCTCTTAGTCATCCCGTGCATATGGTACTGCATCATGAACTGATTATAGTCCTCGGGCAATGACATCAGGATCAATTTCACGACCAAGTCTCCATCGAGCTTCACTCCCATACGCTCAAGTTCCTCAATATGAGCTCTAACGTTGAGGACGTGGGTGTTGACAGAGCTACCTCTCGGCATCTCCGTCTTAACCAGAGCTTTC
>NW_010964170.1:0-2914 GCF_000463585.1 Tarenaya hassleriana | reverse complement strand
AACGAGAAATTCCAGAAATCCAAAACTCTCTCTCTGCAAAATTACTTTCTGCATTTCGTTATGGTATCAGAGCTCTAAAGCTCCGACTGCCGTTCTCTTTTCCGTCCTTCTTTTTCATTTTGATTCATCTGCTTTCTCATGGCATCTGACACTGCCTCTGAATCTGGGTTGGAAGCTCCTATTTCCACCACAGATCCTTACTCTAATCCTCTCTATCTTCACCCCGCTGATTCGTCCAGCCTATGTCTGGTTTCGGAAAAGCTTGTTGGTGAAACAAATTATAATCTCTGGTCCCGTTCGATCATCAAGGTACTTACTGCCAAGAATAAGCTTGGTTTTTTATTCGGCACCATCGCGAAGCCTGATCTGGATCATTCCGATCACGGTGCGTGGTCTCGGTGCAATGCCTTGGTTGGGACCTAGATTACGAACTCTGTCGCTTCAGATATCGCCAGCTTGGTTATCTATTTGGATGACGCGAGTGTGATTTGGTCTACCTTGGAGACCCGCTACAAATAGAGCAACGCTTCCAAAATCTTTTATCTTGAGCAACTCGTTGATACTATGAAACAGGATTCTCTTGATCTTTCTACCTTTTTTACCAAACTCAATACTATCTGGGAAGAACTTCGTATTTCTGACCCTTACCCTACCTGTTCTTGTGGAGGTTGCACTTGTCAAGCTAATGCCAAACTCATTGCGCTTTGTGAAAAGAAAAATGTTGTCAAGTTTCTTATGAAACTCAACGCTTCTTTTTACCCTGCTCGTCGGCAAATCTTAATGCTTGACCCTCTTCCTTCTCTTTCGAAGGTGTACAACATGATTGCTCAAGAGGAGCATCAACGACAGGCTGTACCTACCCTTCCTGATTCTGTTGCTTTTTAAACCTCCACTCATCCTTCTTTTCGTCCTCGCCCTTCATCATCCTCTTCCCAGAAACCTCGCCCTCTTTGCTCTCACTGTGGCATCCTTGGACACACTATTTCCAAATGCTACAAACTTCATGGTTACCCACCAAACACTCGCCCCACCTGGTCTCCTAAACCTCCACTTTTGCCGAAACCTCGCCATGATTCTCTTGATGTTGCTCGACCCTCTGTGAACATGGTCAATACGGCTGTTGACAAGGATACTTCTAAGGCTGCTGCTGACAACATTACCCTTGAACAAGCCCAGGCGTTCTTCGACCATTTTCAGACTCAGCTTATGGGACTTGGTACATCTTCTACTGATTCACAAGTTGCTGCCATAACCCCCTCTACCTCCTCATCAGGTACATTATTTTCTGATCTATTTGCTTTTTCCATTTTTTCTCCACCCTCTTATCCTTCTACCAATTTTTGGATACTTGACACCGGCGCAAGTAGCCATATATGTTGTGACTGGAAACTATTCTCTGATTATAAGCTTATTTCTCCAATATATATCACCCTGCCAAATGGATCCTCTGTCTCGGTTTCATTTGCTGGTACTATTGTTCTATCTCCTAATCTTATCCTTCATTCTGTCTTTTATGTCCCATCTTTTCATTTTAATCTTTTAAGTATTAGTGCTCTCACCAATTCTTATCATTATGATGTTCTCTTCTCTCATGATTCCTGTGTAATACATGACCCTTCTCAGGGGTTGATGATTGGGAGGGGTAGGCGGCAGAATAATCTCTATCTACTGGATGCACAGGACTCTTCTTCTCCAGTTTTCTTTAGTCCCTCCTCCCTGTGCACTGCCGTCTCCACTTCCGATTCTCTTGATCTTTGGCACATGCGGCTTGGTCACCCTGCATACCTTCGTGTTCAAGCCCTGGGTCATTCTTCTCAACTCAACTTCACTCCTACTTCCAAGTTTCCTTCCCGCTGCAAGGTCTGTCCACTCGCCAAGCAGAGGAAACTTCCATTTCCAGTATCTCTTTCTAGTTCACAGTCTGCTTTTGATCTTGTTCATTTGGACATATGGGGTCCATTTCATCTTCCTACTGTAGACGGCCATAAATATTTCCTAACTATTGTAGACGACTGCACTCGTGTTTGTTGGATCTACTTACTAAGAAATAAAAGTGACGCCGTTCTACGTTTTCATGAGTTTTTTCAGTTTATTCAAACTCAATATGGCAAGACAATTAAAGCATTTCGCTCTGATAATGCTCACGAACTATCATTTCCAGAACTTGTCACTAGCAAAGGCCTGATTCATTATAAATCCTGTCCGTATACTCCTCAGCAAAATGCTGTGGTAGAACGAAAACACCAGCATCTCTTAAACGTAGCTCGGTCTCTACTCTTTCAGTCCAATATTCCTTTGGCTCATTGGGGAGATTGCATTCTCACTGCAGTCTATCTCATTAATCGGATCCCATCTCCTGTTTTAAATAATAAATCCCCTTATGAGTGTCTAACGACCAAGAAACCAGACTACTCTCGTTTACGGGTTTTCGGGTCTCTTTGTTACGTTTCTACTATTGATAAAGCCAGACACAAATTCTCTCCCCGAGCTACTCATCATGTCTTTCTTGGCTATCCTTTTGGCATGAAAGGCTATAAAGTTCTTGATCTTCAGACCAATACTGTCTCTATATCTCGAAACATAGTCTTTCATGAAACAATATTCCCATTTAAATCAGAAAATTCTTCTGACTTACCCCTTCAATTTTTTCCTGTTATTCCTTCCTCTTCGTATCATCTTTATGAACCTCTTCCTTCATCTTCTTCGAACCATTCATCCTCTACCCATATTTATCCTCCTGTCCCAGACTTCACAGTTGTTTCATCTTCCTCTATTTCCAAGCTTATATCAGAGAATGTTCGAAGGTCACAACGCGCTACTAAAACCCCTCAATATTTGTCAGATTTTCACTGTTATTATCTTACTCATCACACACCCCCATCCCCTAAACCCACGGATCTATATCCTATCTCCT
>NW_010964169.1:0-206 GCF_000463585.1 Tarenaya hassleriana | reverse complement strand
GACGGTCTGGACTTCGTCTTCAACCTCTGGACTTCGCCTTTTCTCCTGCAGACCTAGAACGAATGGTCTGACCTCAGACCGAACGTTCTAGTCCTCGGATCTCATAAAAAACACTCAAAGATGCACGATTCTCTATGGGCAATTAATCAAAACTCATATAATTTCATGGAGAACACGAATCAAACATCAATTTTGCACGAAATCAC
>NW_010964168.1:0-206 GCF_000463585.1 Tarenaya hassleriana | reverse complement strand
ATATAACATAAAAAATCTTTTATTTATGTTATATATATTTATATATTTGATGGGTTTAATTAATATATATATATATATATATTAAAATTATATATTATTTTATTTCTAAAATCATATATATATATATATTACCGATTATTTTGATAAGATTTTGATCTAATTTATATATACAATATTTTATGAATTTAATTTTAAATTTATATCAA
>NW_010964167.1:0-206 GCF_000463585.1 Tarenaya hassleriana | reverse complement strand
GGGGGGGGGGGGAGAGAGAGAGAGAGAGAGAGAGGGAGTGCTTATGGTAGGGACAAAAGACAGAAACTTTTGTCATCTTTTAGTAAGTTGCTTTTCCTCATGTGGAAAGAATGGATGGTGGCTCGTTCACATACATGTATATGATATATATATATATATATCGACATACACAAGTTTAATCTCTTATCTCTTACATCTCATGTCTA
>NW_010964166.1:0-206 GCF_000463585.1 Tarenaya hassleriana | reverse complement strand
GGGTTAGCCCCCAAGGTCGAAATCATTCAGACTTTTCACAGAAAACACACCCTAGAGCACAAAGAAGAGGGAGATTATTAAGAGGCAAGATATCGGAGTAGAAGACGGAGATTACGAAGCCGAGAAATCGACTAAGCATCCTTCTTTTCTTCTATTTTACGATGTTTTGTTGTATTGATATGAACCCCGATGTCTCGATGTTTAGC
>NW_010964165.1:0-206 GCF_000463585.1 Tarenaya hassleriana | reverse complement strand
ATAAAAAACCCTAAATTTACCTTTACCAAAATCGAGTCCTGAAAGCAAAGCCCGGTCCTGACTGCTAAGGGTCAATGTTTTCCCTTTTCTGGAATTTTTCACTAAAATTTCTGGGTATTTGTTTGAAGATTTATGTACGTTCATGAATCGTCGTTACTATTTTTGTTTTTGTGAGATTATTTCAGGGGAAAAAACGAAAGAGAAAT
>NW_010964164.1:0-206 GCF_000463585.1 Tarenaya hassleriana | reverse complement strand
TTAGTTAGAGATTGGAGATCCCTGACCGGACGCGTTCAAGGATAGATGCTAGAGTTTCTTGAATCGATCTTAGACTGCAAACCAACCACATCAACTTAGATGATTTGTAGCATCGGTGAACCCCCGAACCTAAAGTGACTTTAGTTTGTTGGGTTTCCTGGGATCTCTAGAGCGAATCTTATTCCTAAGAGATCGATTCTAGGGTT
>NW_010964163.1:0-206 GCF_000463585.1 Tarenaya hassleriana | reverse complement strand
GCGTTGCATGTTATACTTTATTTGACACTGGAGCAACCCATAGCTTCTTGAGTTTGGAAAAAATAGAAGAAATGAGGCCCGAAAAGATTGTCTCTATATCTAGCATTATAGTACGCACACCTGCGGGAGAAATTCTTCCTATACAAGGGGTTTTACGCACTACACATATTATTATATGTGGAAGAAATGTAGCTGCGGATTTTATT
>NW_010964162.1:0-206 GCF_000463585.1 Tarenaya hassleriana | reverse complement strand
CATTACCCAATTTACAAGGGATTGAAAAGCTACCTGGATCAGACCGCTTAAGCGGGAGCTCATGTTGGATCAAAGCACTGCATTCGGCAGCAAGCGCCATAGTTTCTTTCTCAGCAACCCTCTTCTTGGTCAGAATGTCCTTGAAGTACTTCGTGTATGAGGGAATCTACAAAATAGCGTCAGTGAATGGCATGGTTACCTCGAGT
>NW_010964161.1:0-206 GCF_000463585.1 Tarenaya hassleriana | reverse complement strand
CATTACCCAATTTACAAGGGATTGAAAAGCTACCTGGATCAGACCGCTTAAGCGGGAGCTCGTGTTGGATCAAAGCACTGCATTCGGCAGCAAGCGCCATAGTTTCTTTCTCAGCAACCCTCTTCTTGGTCAGAATGTCCTCGAGGTACTTCGTGTATGAGGGAATCTACAAAATAGCGTCAGTGAATGGCATGGTTACCTCGAGT
>NW_010964160.1:0-2933 GCF_000463585.1 Tarenaya hassleriana | reverse complement strand
TAAGTCATTTCAACCTTTATATATGATATAACCTGCATTCTCAAAGGACATAACACATACTATACCAAATTTAATTATCATATTTTTCCCTTAAAATTCGTGGAAAAAGGGTGACCAAGCATCGATAGTTGGAGGAGCCATCAAGTATGTAAAGGAGCTAGAACAAATCCTCCAATCACTTGAAGCCCAAAAAGCCATCCAATCAAAACAAGCACAAAGCCAATCCATATTCTCCAACTTCTTCATCCTCCCACAGTACTCCCCCGCCGCCGCCACCTTTTCCGGTGGCCGAATCCGAGCGGCGGTTGCTGACGTGGAAGTCACGATGGCGGAAAGACATGCCAACATCAAAGTGCTAACAAAGGCCCAGCCTAGGCTTCTCTCCAAGATGATCACTGAATTCTACTCTCTGGGCCTAACTGTACTTTGCCTCAATCTCACCACTTCCCAGCACATGGTCCTTTTCACTTTCAGTGTCAAGGTAAGTTTTATTTATTTATTTATTCTTATGTTTATAATTACTTCTTTTAAAATATCATAATATAATATTGGACACAAAGAAACATCTCCCTTTTTTTTGGTGCAAAATCTGTCCAAAGAATTGTATGATATTATTGTGTGTGTGTGTATATATATATACACTAATTGTGTTTAAATCATTGGTTTTGTGAACAGGTAGAAGAAACTGTTCAAGTGACTTGTGTTGATGATATCGCAAGTGCAGTGCATGAGCTTGTCCGAAGAATTCAACGTGAAAATTGAATTCAAAACTTACAATATTTTTTGGAGTTAAATAATATATATATACTCAATATTATTTACTATATTTGGAAAATGAAAAGCTCGACGACGGTCAATCATGCACCTTTTCCAAAATAAACTAAAAATAAAAAAAAGGATTGGATTTATTTGCTTCGAAATTAGACGTCGATGTTCGAATACATGGGAAGCCTATAAATAGAAATGCATCGGGAACATGCGGCTTTTACCAGATTTATTATAGGAAGAATTGTGATATTTATTTATTTATTCATTAAAAAGAGGAAATCATACGCACACAGACAAAATTATATATATATATATATACACACACACACACATGACGGTACCATATGAATGGATCAATGCATAGATCCATTTGACGCGATTTGAATATTATAATGATGTAAAACCAAGGATAATTAAGGAAATGCATCAATTCAAAAAAATATTTAAGAAAATGTTTGGTACACTTAACCAGGAAAAAAATGTTTGGTACATTATTTTGTAATAGAGTAATGATATGTAATGCCATATCCTTTTTTTTTCTAATCATCTTTAATTTATTTTACTATATAGTTCTGTTTTTTTTTCTTATTTTACTATTTCTAATTTGCCCCTAATGCTAACTACTGATATTAAATCCTAAATTCTCAATCCTATAACCTAAACTCTACTCCAAACCAATTTTAACTCTTACACATAAATCACAAACCCTAACTCTCGAGGTAGGATTTTAAGTTTTATGATTGGTTAAGTTTAGAGTTTAAGGTTTAGACTAATTAGTTTTAGAATTTAGAATTTAGAGATTAGGGTTCACGGTTTATAATTTATTGTTTAGAGTTTGGCGTAAATTATGAAAAGTAAAATGATAAGATAAAAGAAAAGCAAAGAAGTCTTACATGAATTTCCAAATGAGTAGGAAGTATATTTAAGAGGATATATTTAGCATGCCTAAATATCTCTGTTTAAGAAAAAATTTGGATGGGCTGTATTTGGGCTACATGGATCATAAATAAAATTAGTTGGGCCTGTAAAAGGCCCATCCATGTTAATAGTTAATTGGGTTACCTAAAAACTACTAAAACATATTTGTGAAACTTTGTTTCATAAATTATAATATAATAGCCCCACGGAATCGATCGCTTTTCATTGTCAATTTGTCACAAAATATAATGCTCGAAATTTTGTTATTTAAATTTCAATATTAATTCGAATCACGATATCAAAGAGCATATATAAGAATAGAATATATGGTGGATCGGATTACTTTTGTATACGAGGGTGAATGTATGACATTTGTTTTTTTTTTTTCTGATTTAATTATTCAATTAATATTTTGTTCTAGAAGGTTATAACATGGAGAATTTAGTGGAATTAGTTACTTTTTATTTTAATATATGATAACCAGCTCATCAACCAAATCCTACATTTTAAATATAACTCAAACCATCTTTTATATTTTCGCTTTTTCCGGTGTGTGGGCTTTCCACTAACCTGGGATAAACAACGTCGGAAGATCATCATCACTTATATAAATGATAATTTTGGCCCAACAATTAATAATATTATAAATATTCCAAGAAATGTAATTGCTGTTCGTATATAATATGGTTTGCCATCTTCTACAACTAAATAACGATGTAGTTTAATCTATTTATATGTCACATTAGATGTTTTTTTTCCTTCTCTAACTTTAGAAAAAGCTACTTACGAAATTAGAATACGAAATGTCAAAAAAAAAAGCTTCTTATAAGAATCTCTTTTAGTTTAATCTATTTATATGTCACATTTGATTTTGTTTTTTGTTAGCTTTTTCATACTATTGCCATTAATTTTAAAACATGCCCAATTGTTGGATTCCTTGTAACGCTTGTTGTTTAATTAGCCAAATTTAAGCGTTAACATCTAAGGCAAAACGCTTTTTCCCTATGGAAATATATTATATTTTAGATGTCTCCTTTATCCAATCTTAAAATATTTATTGCATATACATACGTATCTGGTACGTGTGAATTAATACGATTATCAAAAACTGTAATGGTTGTTGTTGTACATTTATTGCTGTTTTTATTTAATATATATATAACGGATTTTATGGTAAAATGCATCTCGTATTTAATAAAAGCCATTAACGTATTTGCCTGCACTATTACTAGTCGTTAGCACAATTC
>NW_010964159.1:287427-288782 GCF_000463585.1 Tarenaya hassleriana | reverse complement strand
AATCTGTATCTAAGTGTTCTCTGAGGTTCTCCCTTGTTCTAGGACGTGGCTAGGGCTTTTTTATAACCCTAGGGCGGCTCCCAAGAGTCCTATTCCCATTCAGATGCTGAAAATCGCGAATTAGGGTTTCTGGCTGGATCCGGACCGATTCCAGGTGGATCCGGATCGGATCCAGATTCCTGGGGTCGAGTTGCGTGTTCCTGATCCGGACCAATTCCATCCGGAATCGGCCCTGCACCGGCAGTTTTCTGGTCTTCACGAATTCGCTCATAACTCTCTGCTCCGGTGTCGGATTTACGCGATTTTGGTGTCTACGCGAAGCTCTTGAAGTGCTCTTTCCAATGGTATAAGTTTCGCACGATTTGGACCTCTGTAGAGAAAGTTATTGATGTCGCAACATGAGCATCTCATCCGGACTTCTCCTTTAACGTTCCAATTCGCTCCTTTTCGAGTCCAATCATCTTCGAAACCTGTAACTCTGCAAAACTAGAGCACAACCGGGTTTTGTATCCTAACACGCCTAGAATGTCTATGAATGCATGTGATTATCCTGTAAAACCTAGACAAACTCTTATCAAAATATAGAGAAGAATAGGAGTTATCACATCTAATCCCCATACCCTTAACATGACCATCATGCTTTGACGAAGGGAGAGGCTTCGTCAATGGGTCGGCAATATTATCATCTGTCGACACTCTGCTTATCTTCACGTCTCCTCTGTCGATGATTTTTCTGATCAAGTGAAATCGCCTGAGTATGTGTTTGGATCTCTGATGTGACCGGGGCTCCTTAGCTTGCACAATCGCACCATTGTTGTCACAGTACAACTCAATGGGATCTGCAATGCTAGGAACGACGCCCAGGTCTCCCACGAATTTCCTGATCCAAACAGCTTCCTTAGCTGCATCCGATGCAGCTATGTACTCGGCTTCTGTAGTCGAATCTGCCACGGTTGGCTGTTTGGAACTCTTCCAACTGATAGCCCCACCGTTCAGGCAGAAAACATAACCTGACTGCGATCTGAAGTCATCTCTATCGGTTTGGAAACTAGCATCGATATAACCACTTATAGCGAGCTCATCTTCCAATCCGCCATACACCAAGAACAAATCCTTAGTCCTTCTCAAGTACTTAAGGATGTTCTTGACCGCAATCCAGTGAGCCTCACATGGTGTAGACTGATATCTACTAGTCATACTCAATGCATATGATACATCCGGACAAGTACACAACATGGCGTACATGATGGATCCAATTGCCGAGGCATATGGAATCCTACTCATGCGCTCTTGCTCATCCTGTGTCTTTGGACACTGAGTCTTGCTAAGACCAACGTCATGTCCCATTGGCAAGG
>NW_010964159.1:285131-286305 GCF_000463585.1 Tarenaya hassleriana | reverse complement strand
ATTTGGTGGATAGCTTATCAGAAGCCAGACGTTTCACGTAAACGTCACATCCCCAAATCTTCATGAATGCTAACCTGGGACGCTTCCCAGTCCATATCTCATATGGTGTCTTCTAAACCGACTTTGTGGGACAGTTATTCAGTATAAGCGCAGCCGTTTCCAGAGCGTAGCCCCAGAAGGATTTAGGAAGATCGACTTGACTCATCATAGACCGTACCGTATCTAACAAGGTTCGGTTCTTCCTCTCGGACACGCCATTCCACTGTGGCGTTCCAGGTGGAGTCAGCTGTGAGACAATCCCACAATTTGCCAGATAGTCAGTGAACTCTTGGTTCATATACTCGCCACCTCGATCAGATCGAAGCAACATGATCGTCTTGCCAAGTTGGTTCTGTACCTCGTTTCTGAAAATCTTGAACAATTCAAGTGTTTTAGATTTATGTCTCATCAAGTAGACATAATCGTACCTACTGAAATCATCAGTAAACGTAACAAAGTACAGATAACCTCCTCTAGCAGGTGAGCTCATAGGATCGCATACATCACTATGTATGAGTTATAGCAACTCTGTAGCCCTTTCTCCTTTTCTAGTAAAAGGAGATTTTGTCATCTTGCCCATCAAACAAGAATCGCACGATTCGATTGATTCATAATCAAAAGAATCAAGAAGTCCATCAGAATGAAGCTTCGCTATGCGTTTCTCATTGATGTGACCAAGTCGACAATGCCAGAGATAGGTCGGGTTTAAGTCGATCGGCTTAAACTGCTTGGTACTAATGCTATAGATCGAACTGTGTCCAGACGGTTTATCATCTAAAATATAAAGGCCATTAAACAGGTAACCATTACCATAAAATAAAGCGCCTCTATAAATAGATAAAGTTTTGTTCTCAATGACAAAACGAAAACCATCAGAATCCAAACATGAAATCGAAATAATATTCCTGCTAATGGCAGGTACAAAAAAACAATCATGCAACTCCAATACAAGGCCAGAAGGTAAAGCCAGATCATAAGTCCCGACGGTCAATGCAGCAACTTTTGCTCCATTCCCGACGCGGAGATCCACTTCTCCCTTCGCCAGCTGCCTACTTCTTCTCAGGCCCTGCACATTTCCACAAATGTGTGAGGCACATCCGGTATCTAATACCCAAGATGTAGAAGTAAACAAGTT
>NW_010964159.1:281931-284821 GCF_000463585.1 Tarenaya hassleriana | reverse complement strand
GGCTCGGCGGCAACACTTGCCGTTTTGCCCTTGCCTTTCACGCCCTTGGAACGCTTCCTCTTGTTGGAACTCTTTCCAACCACTAGGAAATTCTTCTCGACTTTGATGTTCTGCTCGGCCGATCGCAACATCCCATGTAGCTCGGTCAAGTCCTTCTCCATCCCATGCATGTTATAGTTCATGACAAACTGGTCAAAACTATCCGGCAGGGATTGAAGAACTAGGTCTACAGCCAATTCACGACTAACATCCAACCCTAGTCTGTCAAGATCCTCTAGATAACCCTTCATCTTGAGGATATGAGTACTCACATGTGAACCATTGGTCATCTTAAAGTTGACCAGGTTCTTAAGGACGTTAAATCGTTCGACCCTTTCCTGTTCCTCGAACATAGTTCTGAGATGCTCGATCATCTCAAAGGCATCAGTTCCTTCGAGTTGTTTCTGCAACTCAGCCGACATAGATCCGAGCATCAGACAGGTCACGTCCAGGTTGTCATTGATGTGCTTATGGTAAGCATCTCTTCCTCTGGAACGGCTTCTTCCAGCACGTAGAGCTTCCGCTCATGCCTGAGAACAATTCTCAGGTTGCGGTACCAGTCGAGAAAGTTTCCACCAGTGAGTCTCTCCCGATCCAGAATGGATCGCATGGAGAGATTAGCCAGATTACCTGCAGCAGTCATATTCTACAGAAAAAGACAAACAAACAGACAGAAAACATGCAAGTCGCTTAGTACACATGCTAACACAGATAATAGATGTAATATGACAAGCTCCCTCTAAGAAAAACACCTTCAATGAGTTTCTAAGTGAGTTAGGATCCATATTTCACATGTTTTTGAGTCAGCTAGGGCATGACGCTAAAAAACATGCTATTTAGGTAGACAACACATTGTCAATCATATCATATATGACTCCTAGATGAGTATGGGGTAGTGATACGTTATCACTGCATGTTCCTCATCTAATCTTTACCATTAGGTCCAAGTCCGACTTGATAACCCAATTCAAGCTCAACCATATTCGAGCTATTAGAATCATTATTTCTCCATACTGTCTCACCAAGATAGTCAGGCACGCTCAGCTAGGGCATGACCCATAATCATGACGATCGAGGCCTTGACAGTTGCTCTACTAATGGGCGGTAATATCTTGAGATTAATCATGAGGAAATAGACAAAGTTTCGGACTTTGAGAAGTGTCTGAGGTCCAGTCCGGAGCTGACCAGAATTTGGTCCGCCGGACTGACCTTGGTCAGCTTCTCTGGTCCGCCAAACTGTCAATTTTCGAGAAATACAACCAACACACCGAACGTGCAGATTTTACAATATTTGTTCGAAATGAATGAGCACAGAACGAACAAGTCTAGAACAGATTTGAACTAAGATTCTGTTGGTTGTAATGCTCTAGGATGATCCGTGATATGACATTTTGACTTTGTATTGATTCATTGATTTATGAATGCATTACATTCCCGTTATATGATTGGCATGTTTGTTATATTTCGGTATCCTTGAATCATTAGAAAATGATTCTAAACACCCTGGTCAGTTATCATTGTGGGAATAATGATGAATTAAGACTAGCATGAGGTGTGATCGATGCATTGGATGCATATCATAATCATGGGTACTCGTTGTGAACGAGTGACTGGTTGACCCGCATGAGATTGTCACATGGACAGAGTCATGACTTGAATCTCATACAGCGGTTCGTTCTTGGATCCTCAGACCTGAGTTGTCTAGAGTATCTGATATGAGGAGTGGCGTGTCTTGACTGCGTCAAACGTCGTCTTTAACCGGATGATTATAATGGCGTTGATCAGATACGTTCATGAATCATATGGAGATAGTAGACATGCAATATGAGACTTGTCTCCTCCTTAACAGGACAGATATCGCTGGGCCCTCTCGTGGAAATCAGACTATGAAAAATGCGTGGCCACGCTATAGATGAAGTTGCATCTATTTTATTAGTCGATTTTCCAAGACGAGAAAGCGGTTGAACTTGAAGGGTGGCTCAAACCATGCCCTTGTTCAACATATGATATCGTGAGATAAAGGATCAGAACTCGAGCTGTTATTGCCTCGGTTAGATCACCTCTAACTCAATTCAATGTGCGTGGTCATGACGTCTTGCTAGAGGCTAACCATGACTTGTAGATCAGAAAAGGTTCTCGAGGCTGCTGCCACTACGAATGGGCCTACAGGGTCACACACCATTAGGGATGGACTTATATGTGAAGTATCGGAAAGGAAGACTTAGATTTGGTCGGAAAAAACGGTTTTCGGATCAAATCAGAGTGTTGGGACGGTTTCAGCCTTCTGATTCGGACCGAGTCAGTATTTGACTCGGACCGAGTCAGTTCCATATGAGTCGAAGCCCTGAAAGTGTTTTGGGCTTGGCTGATGTTTTGACTCGGACCGAGTCAAAGTTTTGACTCGGACAGAGTCAATACTCAATGGGCCGAGTCAAGAGTTGACAATGGGCTTGGGCTGATTCGTTCTGACTCGACCGAGTCAAAGTTCTGACTCGGACCGAGTCAATACTCGGAAAAAGTCTCTTTCCACAAGGATTAGGGTTTCTAACTTATAAGGAGGTGTTGGACGCCGTCCTAAGAGTAGAACTCACTTTCAGAACCCAAAGACAGAGCAAAAACTCAGAAGAAATCGTTTCTTTAATAGTTTTAGCTCCCGGGATTGGATCCCACTTCATATACTTCACAGATCCTAGCAGATCGGTTCCAAAAGCGTTTGGAATCCTTCCCATCGATGTGGATACGTGTAGAGGGACTGTAACTTCAGTCCTAGGTGATTAAACAGGCCCCGGATCGATTCCTACTTCCGTTTCTTCAGGAAAGAGGTAAGTATTCAATTTCCACGGTGATATAT
>NW_010964159.1:281270-281537 GCF_000463585.1 Tarenaya hassleriana | reverse complement strand
AACGACAGAGTCAGAACGACAAATCAGAGTTTTGACTCGGGCAGAGTCAAGTGTTGACTCGACAGAGTCAGAACAAACCAAATCGAACAGACTTGACCTCAGAGGGTTCTGACTCGGACCGAGTCAGTACAGAAGGTTGTCTAGTTCGTCACGTTTTGGTTCGGACTGATTTGGGGAGATTTCGGCTTCTGACTCGGACCGAGTCAGTTCGTCAAACTTTGTTAGATGCAATTGTTGCATCATTTCAAGTGTCTAAGCCGAGATTCT
>NW_010964159.1:275029-281171 GCF_000463585.1 Tarenaya hassleriana | reverse complement strand
GGCGGACCAGATTCTGGTCAGCTCTGGACTGGACCTCAGCCACTTCTCAAGTCCGAAATTTTGTCCTCTTCCTCATGATTAATCTCAAGCTATTACCGCCCATTAGTAGAGCAACTGTCAAGGCCTCGATCGTTATGGTTACGGGTCATGCCCTAGCTGAGCGTGTCTGATTATCTTGGTGAGGCAGTATGGAGAAATTGTGATTCTCATAGCTCGAATATGGTTGAGTTTGAATTGGGTTATCAAGTCGGACTTGGACCTGATGGTAATGATGGGATGAGGAACATGCAGTGATAGCGTATCACTATCCCATACTCATCTAGGAATCACATAGGATGTGATTGACAATGTGTTGTCTACCTAAATAGCATGTTTTTGAGCGTCATGCCCTAGCTGACTCAAAAGCATGTGAAATATGGATCCTAACTCACTTAGAAACTCATTGAGGGTGTTTTTCTTAGTGGGAGTCTGTCATATTGCATCTATTGTCTGTGTTAGTATGTGTACTAAGCGACGTGCATGTTTTCTGTCTTTTGTTTGTCCTATTCTGTAGAATATGACTGCTGCAGGTAATCTGGCTAATCTCTCCATGTGATCAATCCTGGATCGGGAGAGACTCACTAGTGGAAACTTTTTGACTGGTACCGCAACCTGAGAATTGTTCTCAAGCATGAGCGAAAGCTCTACGTGCTGGAAGAGGCCGTTCCTGAGGATGAACCAGCGGCCAATGCGCCCAGGGCTGTCAGAGATGCTTACCATAAGCACATCAATGACAACCTGGACGTGACCTGTCTGATGCTCGGATCTATGTCGGCTGAGTTGCAAAAACAACTCGAAGGAACTGATGCTTCGAGATGATCGAGCATCTCAGGACTATGTTCGAGGAACAGGCAAGGGTCGAACGATTTAACGTCCTTAAGAACCTGGTCAACTGTAAGATGACCAATGGTTCACCCGTGAGTACTCATATCCTCAAGATGAAGCGTTATCTAGAGGATCTTGACAGACTAGGGTTGGAGGTTAGTCGTGAATTGGCAGTAGACCTAGTTCTTCAACCCCTGCCGGATAGTTTTGACCAGTTTGTCATGAACTATAACATGCATGGGATAGAGAAGGACTTGACCGAGCGCTATGGGATGTTGCGATCGGCCGAACAGAACATTAAAGTCAAGAAGAATGTCCTAGTGGTTGGAAAGAGTTCCAACAAGAGGAATCGTTCCAAGGGCGTGAAAGGAAAGGGCAAAACGACAAGTGTTGCCGCCGAGCCTAAGCCGAAGGCCGAGAAGGGAGAGTGCCATTTCTGTCATGCCATCGGGCATTGCCGCAGAAACTGCAAACTCTGTCTGGAAGATCATAAGAAGAAGAAGCTTGCGGAAGCTTCATCTTCGGGTATCTTTGTTATAGAGGCTAACTTGTTTACTTCTACATCATGGGTATTGGATACCGGATGTGCCTCACACATTTATGGAAATGTGCAGGGTCTGAGAAGAAGTAGGCAGCTAGCGAAGGGAGAAGTGGATCTCCGCGTCGGGAATGGAGCAAGAGTTGTTGCGTTAACCGTCGGGACTTATGATCTTACTTTACCTTCTGGACTTGTGTTAGAACTACATGATTGTTATTTTGTACCTGCCATTAGCAGGAATATTATTTCAATTTCATGTTTGGATAATGATGGTTTTCGTTTTGTTATTGAGAACAAAACTTTATCTATTTATAGAGGTGCTTTATTTTATGGTAATGGTTACCTATTTAATGGCCTTTATATTTTGGATGACAAACCATCTGGACACAGTTCGATCTATAACATTAGTACCAAGCGGTTTATGCCGAACGACTTAAACCCGACCTATCTCTGGCATTGTCAACTTGGCCACATCAATGAGAAACGCATTGCGAAGCTTCATTCTGATGGACTTCTTGATTCTTTTGATTATGCATCAATCGAATCATGCGATTCCTGTTTTATGGGCAAGATGACAAAATCTTCTTTTACTAGAAAAGGAGAACGGACTACGGAGTTGCTATAACTCATACATAGTGATGTGTGTAGTCCTATGAGCTCGCCCTCGAGGAACCGGACCCTATTAGATATGGTACGGTCTATGATGAGTCAGGTCGATCTTCCTAAATCCTTTTGGGGTTACGCCTTGGAAACGGCATCGCTTATACTGAATAAATGTCCAACAAAGTCGGTTCAGAAGACTCCATATGAGATATGGACTGGGAAGCGTCCCAGGTTAGCATTTATAAAGATTTAGGGATGTGACGTTTATGTGAAACGTCTGGCTTCTGATGATGGTCATGTTAAGGGTATGGGGATTAGATGCTTGTATGGGCAAGATGACAAAATCTCCTTTTACTAGAAAAGGAGAACGGGCTACGGAGTTGCTAGAACTCATACATAGTGATGTATGCGGTCCTATGAGCTCTCCCGCTAGAGGAGGTTATCTGTACTTTGTTACGTTTACTGATGATTTCAGTAGGTACGGTTATGTCTACTTGATGAGACATAAGTCTGAAACGCTTGAATTGTTCAAGACTTTCAGAAACGAGGTGCAGAACCAACTTGGCAAGACGATCAAGTTGCTTCGATCTGATCGAGGTGGCGAGTATATGAGCCAAGAGTTCATTGACTATCTGGCAGATTGTGGGATTGTCTCACAGCTGACTCCACCTGGAACGCCACAATGGAATGGCGTTTCCGAGAGGAGGAACCGAACCTTATTGGATATGGTACGGTCTATGATGAGTCAGGTCGATCTTCCTAAATCCTTCTGGGGATATGCTTTGGAAACTGCAGCGCTTATACTGAACAACTGTCCAACAAAGTCGGTTCAGAAGACTCCATATGAGATATGGACTGGGAAGCGTCCCAGGTTAGCATTCATGAAGATTTGGGGATGTGACGTTTACGTGAAACGTCTTGCTTCTGATAAGCTATCCGCCAAGTCTGATAAATGCATATTTGTGGGTTACCCTAAGGAAACTAAAGGGTACTGGTTCTACAACCCATCTGAGAACAAAGTGTTTGTTGCTCGGAATGGATCTTTCTTGGAGAGAGAGTTCGTCTCCAAGAGAGTTAGTGGGAGTAGAATAGATCTCGAAGAAGTTCGAGAACCACAAATAGTCGAGGAACCGAGTGAACAGGGCGAATCAGTTCAACCTGTGTCACAAGTTGTTGAGACAGCACCTCCTAGTGAACCTCGGAGATCTGGTAGAATTCGCCAAGAGCCTACAAGATATGGTTTTCTTGTGACTGGAAACGATGAACTCATGTTGTTAGAACATGACGAGCCTACGTCGTATTCAGAGGTTGTGGCGAGTTCCGATTCCGAGAAATGGCACCAGGCCATGGAGTCTGAGATGCAGTCCATGTACGACAACAAAGTATGGACTTTGGTCGACTCATTCGATGGTATTAAGACCATTGGATGTAAGTGGGTTTTCAAGAAGAAAACCGACATGGATGGCATCGTGCATACCTATAAGGCACGACTCGTCGCGAAAGGGTTTCGGCAGATTCATGGTATAGACTATGATGAAACCTTTTCACCAGTTGTGATGCTTAAATCCATACGGATTCTGCTGGCCATAGCTGCGTATTATGACTATGAGATATGGCATATGGACGTCAAGACCGCATTCCTTAACGGGAATTTGCTCGAGGATGTGTACATGACACAACCCGAGGGTTTTGTTGATCCTAAGAGTCCGAGGAAGGTGTGCAAGCTTCAGAGATCCATTTATGGATTGAAGCAGGCTTCGAGGAGCTGGAATCTTCGATTTGACGAGGCAGTCAAAATGTTTGGCTTCCTGCAAAACGAAGATGAGCCATGTGTTTACAAGAAGGTCAGTGGGAGCGCAGTGGTCTTCCTTGTGCTTTATGTAGATGATATATTGCTCATCGGAAATGACATTCCTACCTTGCAAGGAGTAAAATCCTGGCTAGGATCAGTCTTTTCGATGAAGGACTTAGGAGAAGCCGCCTATATTCTAGGAATCAAGATCTATAGAGATAGATCGAGAAGGCTTCTTGGTCTAAGTCAGAGTACATACATTGACAAGGTCTTGAATCGGTTCAAGATGCAAGACTCCAAGAGGGGTGCCTTGCCAATGGGACATGACGTGGCTCTTAGCAAGACTCAGTGTCCAAGGACACAGGATGAGCAAGAGCGCATGAGTAGGATTCCATATGCCTCGGCAATTGGATCCATCATGTACGCCATGTTGTGTACTCGCCCAGATGTATCATATGCATTAAGCATGAGTAGTAGATATCAGTCTACACCAGGTGAGGCTCATTGGATTGCGGTCAAGAACATCCTTAAGTACTTGAGAAGGACTAAGGATTTGTTCTTGGTGTATGGCGGATTGGAAGACGAGCTCGCTATAAGTGGTTATACCGATGCTAGTTTCCAAACCGACAGAGATGACTTCAGATCGCAGTCAGGTTATGTTTTCTGCCTGAACGGTGGGGCTATCAGTTGGAAGAGTTCAAAACAACCAACCGTGGCAGATTCGACTACAGAAGCCGAGTACATAGCAGCATCGGATGCAGCTAAGGAAGCTGTTTGGATCAGGAAATTCCTGGGAGACTTGGGCGTCGTTCCTAGCATTGCAGATCCCATTGAGTTGTATTGTGACAACAATGGTGCGATTGCGCAAGCTAAGGAACCCCGGTCACACCAGAGATCCAAACACTAATCAAATTGAATCGCAAGCAAATGCACAAGGATGGTTGAGCAGATTCGTGCGTGCAATCGAGTAGGTGATGTTTGGATTTTAATGGATGTTCAACCTAGTTGGAACCAAGGATAGTCACGGCACACACAACACAGCAAAGATGAAACACAATCAATAATAACGAAGTTCAGAAACTCGAATCGGAAGGATCTCACCCGAGGAGAATGCCGATGATGATGTCGAGTGCTATTCCGCTGGTTTGCGATCGATTATATGATTCTAATGGTAGCAGCAAGTTCTACGAAATGGATGGTGGAATAGATCAGCCCTTACCAAGGAACAATACTTGACAGTTTTTGTATTTTGTTTTTGAGTTTTCGAGATTTGAAACAAAGAAATCCTTTCCGCCGTGTGGATATGTGTAGAGGGCAAGGTATTCTTCCTGCCTACAGTGATCGGATGAACAGATCAATTGATACAGGTCCTGGTGATATACGCCCAGATTGGAAGAGGATGGAAGGTTGCCAATCTCGATCACCGGCACTCGCGAGAGGCACTCGAATTCGGGATTGGGTATGAGGGTCGAAGTGGAGGTGGATGGGATCCGAGTTCAATCACCGGCACTCGAATGAGGCACTCGAATTCGAACTCGAATCAAAGAGGGGAATGGCGAAGAGGGTAAGTGAAGGAAAGGTGGCAAGGTCGGACACACCGAACCTAGGACAGCCGCGGACACACCGTCGAGCTCGGATCGCGTTTTGGACACACCAAAGACGAGAAAGAGATAAGCTTAAGAGCAAAATTCATTCAACAACAAGTCTGAAAATTACAAGAGTGATTTTCGAAATTATATAGAAAGAGAATGGAGTCTTAATTGTGCTTAACATGGACAAGAGGAGCCTAACATGCATTTAATGTGGTGGTTGGAAAAATATAGCTGTTGGGACTTTGCTTGCAGCTCAAGAAGCTTCTTTTTGCATGTAGGGTTCGACCATGATGGTGAAGACGTGATGCAGGCCATGTCGGGGTGCGTCGGCCTCGTCTTTGTCCCGTATCCCGCTCAAGACTTGATCAACGATGCCATATAGTAGTTGGCGAAGTGCCCGAGTTTTGGCGCGAGTGATTGGCGGCTCGGCCCTAACGTATGCTCGTGGGGCGCCCTTCGCGTGATGGTCGTTGTCGAGCTTTGCGGGATCAAGTGATCGTGTAACGTCTTGATCACTTGACGTGTCCAAGGGATGGTCTTCGGCTGGTTGCTCCGAGGTGTCCATGCTTGCTCCTAGCTCCGTGTGCTCCGCATCCAAGTGCTCCTGCTCCGGTTCCAGCTCCGGCTCCATGTCCTCATCATTACCTCCCCCTTGAGAGGTTTTCGCCCACGAAAAGTCGGATCCTGCAAGATAAGGACGCAAATCAGTAACATTAAAGGAATTAGAAACGGTATACTCACCAGGAAGTTCGA
>NW_010964159.1:270899-274069 GCF_000463585.1 Tarenaya hassleriana | reverse complement strand
CCATGAGGTTGCACTCGAGACTTTGCCTTATGGCACTCGATACACTTAGCACAAAACCTCTGAACGTCTTTCTTGAGATGGGGCCAAAAGAAGTGTTCTTGTACAATGGCCAGCGTCTTATCTACTCCGAAATGACCAGCAAGTGCGCCTCCATGCGCTTCGCGGAGTACCACATCTCGTATCGACCCTCGTGGGATACATAGACGTTTCTCTCGGAATAGATATCCATCATGGGTATAGAATGGGCCGTAGGTTCCGCGACTACACTCCTCAGTGATATTTCCGAAGTCCGGGTCATTCACATATTGTTCTTTGAGGAACTCAAATCCAAGCATCCTTGCTTCCATGACTGCCAGCAATGCATAGCGTCGAGACAATGCGTCAGCTACGACGTTGTCCTTTCCCTTTTTGTACTTAATGAGGTAGGGAAATGTCTCGATGAACTCAATCCACTTAGTGTGTCTGCGCTTGAGCACGGTTTGACCCTTGAGGTGTTTAAGGGTCTCATGATCCGAGTGAACGACGAATTCCTTAGCGAGCAGATAGTGCTGCCAGGTCTCAAGTGCTCGTACGAGAGCGTAAAGCTCTTTGTCGTATGTCGGATAATTTAGCGTAGCTCCACTGAGCTTCTCGCTAAAGTAGGCCACGGGCCTCTTCTCCTGCATAAGGACGGCTCCAATGCCAACCCCGGAGGCATCGCACTCTATCTCAAAAGTTTTGTCAAAGTTCGGAAGAACTAAGACCGGTGCGGTAGTGAGGCTATCTTTGAGAGCGGAAAAAGCACGCTCTTGAGCCTTGCCCCATTCAAAGACCACGTCTTTCTTGGTGACCGCGGTAAGGGGTGCAGCAATACTGCTGAAATCTCGGACAAATCGACGATAGAAACTAGCAAGGCCGAGAAAGCTCCGCACATGTCCGATAGTAGATGGTGTTGGCCACTCCTGAATGGCCTTGATCTTTTCACCATCAACTCGCAGCCCTCGAGAGCTGACCACGAAGCCTAGAAAGACTAACTCGTCTGTGCAGAACGAGCATTTCTTAAAGTTGGCGTAGAGACTTTCCTTTCGGAGAGTGGTCATTACTTGCTCTAAGTGCGAGATATGGTCTCTTTCACCTCGACTATAGATGAGAATGTCGTCGAAGTAGACCACCACGAACTTTCCAATATATGCTCTTAGAACATGGTTCATGAGCCGCATGAAAGTGCTTGGGGCGTTCGTGAGGCCGAATGGCATAACGAGCCACTCATAAAGACCTTGTTTGGTCTTGAAGGCGGTTTTTCATTCATCACCTTCTTTCATCTGAACTTGATGGTAACCACTCTTGAGGTCGATCTTTGAAAAGATCATAGCTCCGCTTAGCTCATCGAGCATGTCATCAAGTCGGGGTATGGGATGCCAGTATTTAACCGTGATGTTGTTGATCGCACGACAATCCACACACATTCTCCAAGTCCCGTCCTTTTTCGGTACCAGTAGTACAGGGACTGCACAGGGACTGAGGCTCTCTCGGATATAACCCTTACTTAGTAGCTCTTGGACTTGCTTTTCGAGCTCTTTAGTCTCTTCGGGGTTCATCCGGTACGCGGGTCGATTTGGCAAAGGTGCTCCTGGCACTAGATCGATCTGATGTTCGATCCCGCGTATAGGTGGTAGTCCCGCCGGAATTTCATCCGGAAATACATCGCTATAGCGCTCCAGGAGCCGACAAATAGCGGGACTAAGGGTCGGTGTCTCCGTGCGGAGGCTCAATTGGTCCTTGAATACCAAGAGCAACACCGGCTGTTCTTGGCGAACATCACGCATCACCTGACTAGCCTTAACATAAAAATTCTCTTTCTTTGGTTCGAGTTCTTTGGCTAATTTGAGTTGCATCTCGTGAACTTGAGATGGACTTAGGGGTGCGAGCACAATCTTTCGCTTGTCATGTACGAAAGAGTACTGATTGGCTCGACCATCGTGTTTCACTTCCCGATCAAATTGCCAAGGCCTACCAAGCAGAATGTGGCCGGCTTGCATAGGAACGACGTCACAGATGACCTCGTCGCGGTACTTACCTATGCTGAACGGGATCTTGACCCTTTCGGTCACCTTTATCTCTCCGCTGTTATTAAGCCATTGCAGCTTATATGGATGCGGATGTTTCTCAGTGGGTAGGTCTAACTTCTTTACCATATACGTGCTCGCTACATTCGTGCACGACCCACTATCGACGATCATCCCACAAACTTTTCCGTGTATAGTACAACGGGTGTGGAAGATGGTCTCTCGCTGGGCTGTTTCGTCCGGAGTTACTAACGTGCTAAGTACTCGTCGAGTGACAAGTAACTCGCCGCTGTCCGGGTACTCGATCTCCGCGTCGGAGTCGGCAGCCTCGTCCTCGTCTAAGGACTCATATTCCCCTTTGTCCGTAATGATCATTATACGGGAATTCGGACAGTCCTTGGCCATATGGCCTCGCCCGCGACACTTATAGCAAATGATTTCGCGTGTCCGAGTGTCTTTGGCAAGCTCGGGGTGGGGTTTCGGGTCAGAAATTTATGGACTCTTTCCTTTGTCTCGGTAACTGGGTATGGGTCGGCTCTCGGGGACTTCTCTCCTAAAAGGTGTCGGCTTAGATGGCGTACTAGAGGTTCCTGGCGGATAAGCCCGGGGTTTTCCTAGCCCAGAAGACTTACGTCTCTCTTGTTGTTCGATTTGTATGACTAGGTGCACGAGATCCTGAAGGTCTCGGTACGGATGGCGCTCCGCTTTGCGGCCGATCTTATCGTGTAGTCCGTCTACGAACTGTGCCATAACCGTTTCTTCGTCCTCGTCTAGCTCTAGTCGGCTCCTAATACGTTCGAACTCCTCATAATATTCGTCAACCGATCTAGATCGTTGCGCTAGACGCCTATACCTTCGCTGAAGATCTCTATGGAAATGAGGGGGTACGAAACGCTTTCGCATGAGAGTTTTCATCTCACGCCACGTTTCGACCTGAGCGTAATGACCTCGCCTACGCTCATTAACCTCACGATCCCACCAAGTGAGGGCATTTTCGGCCAATTGGGCGGCAGCATATTGCACCTTCTTACGCTCCGAATAGGAATAACACTCGAAAATGTTATCCATCCGTCGCTCCCAATCGAGATACGCCTCGGGATCTACTTTACCTAGGAAGAGGGGAGG
>NW_010964159.1:269723-270440 GCF_000463585.1 Tarenaya hassleriana | reverse complement strand
GCACAATGCAAATACTTCACGCAACGAACAAAAGACCCTATACTAACGTGCGAATCACTCAACAAATGTCATGCTTGCCACTCAAATAAATCAAACAGCGAGTTATGTCAACCGAAAACAAGATGATGCACGAGATAATGTTTTAAGAGAATGGTCGGATTTCGCTCAACACAAGAATCATTCAACGTGCAATGTGGACAGATTCAATAGGTTCGTGCTTACTATGGCAGCTAGGTTCTCAAACTATCTAGACGTCGGGATGGATCAAACTTAAATAGAATGACGGAATAATGAGCATACAATAGAACTCCTACTTCGCACGGTAATAGTTCAAGGAACTAATCAAATTGAATCGCAAGCAAATGCACAAGGATGGTTGAGCAGATTCGTGCGTGCAATCGAGTAGGTGATGTTTGGATTTTAATGGATGTTCAACCTAGTTGGAACCAAGGATAGTCACGGCACACACAACACAGCAAAGATGAAACACAATCAATAATAACAAAGTTCAGAAACTCGAATCGGAAGGATCTCACCCGAGGAGAATGCCGATGACGATGTGGAGTGTTATTCCGCTGGTTTGCGATCGATTATATGACTCTAATGGTAGCAGCAAGTTCTGCGAAATGGATGGTGGAATAGATCAGCCCTTACCAAGGAACAATACTTGACAGTTTTTGTATTTTGTTTTGAGTTTTCGAGATTTGAAACAACGAA
>NW_010964159.1:250714-268706 GCF_000463585.1 Tarenaya hassleriana | reverse complement strand
GCCACTACGAATGGGCCTACAGGGTCACACACCATTAGAGATGGACTTATATGTGAAGTATTGGAAAGAAAGACTTGGATTTGGTCGAAAAAAACGGTTTTCAGATCAAATCAGAGTGTCGGGACAGTTTCAACCTTCTGACTCGGACCGAGTCAGTATTTGACTCGGACCGAGTCAGTTCCATACGAGTCGAAGCCCAGAAAGTGTTTTGGGATTGGCTGATGTTTTGACTCGGACCGAGTCAAAGTTTTGACTCGGACAGAGTCAATACTCAATGGCCCAAGTCAAGAGTTGACAATGGGCTTGGACTGATTCGTTCTGACTCGACCGAATCAGATTTCAGACTCGGACCGAGTCAATACTCGGAAAAAGTCTCTTTCCACAAGGATTAGGGTTTCTAACTTATAAGGAGGTGTTGGACGCCGTCCTAAGAGTAGAACTCACTTTCAGAACCCAAAGACAGAGCAAAAACTCAGAAGAAATCGTTTCTTTAATAGTTTTAACTCTCAAGATTGGATCCCACTTCATATACTTCACAGATCCTAGCAGATCGGTTCCAAAAGCGTTTGGAATCCTTCCCATCGGTGTGGATACGTGTAGAGGGACTGTAACTTCAGTCCTAGGTGATTAAACAAGCCTCAGATCGATTCCTACTTCCGTTTCTTCAGGAAAGAGGTAAGTATTCGATTCCCACGGTGATATACACGATTATACGGGTTATTGCACAATTGGTTTTGTGTGACGTTTGGCTAGGTTTAGATCTTTTTCTTCCGCAGCATGAAACCTAGAAACCAAACCCTAGCTCGATGAGATCGCATGCTAGGAATCCGTACCGGAAAACCAACAGATTCAACGTGCAATTGGATCAAACAACAACGAACGATCAATACTGGACGGATTAGTGCACAAACAAATATGAATCAGATTCCAATCAACAAATTGCTCAAGAAGATGAACAGTCACGTGGGAAATACCAAGCATAATTCGAAGACAATCTATCAATGGAATTCGATCGGAATTGAAAGAAACATGAAGAGAGGAAAGAAACAACCGAGGGAGAAGATTTGGCCGATTGTTGCAGTCTATAAATGCCCGCTTGTAAGGCTCCAACCCGCTGCAAACACAATGAAGAACAAATCAGAATTTTCGATGATACTCGAACTGTTTTTTTGGTGAATTAGTTTTCTGTTTTGATCAATCGAAAAAAAAGGACAAGAAAAAACGTAGAAAAGGAATGTTCTCACCGACTTAAGTCGTTGTTGGCTCGAGCAAGCTCTGATACCAAAATGATATATGCCTTGGCTCGGAGAGGATGGAACAAGGCCGAATCACAGTCTCTCGCACTTCACGGAGAAGGCTCTCGACTTTCGATCGGGTATGGTGTTCGAAGGGGAAGGGTGGTCCTCAGAATCAGTCACGGATCAAGGGATGCTCGACTAATTCCGAAAAGAAAGATGGATGGAACGAAGGGGAAGAATAGATAGTGGACCTTGGACACACCAAGACTTGAGTTCGGACACACCAAACTCGTGATCTCGGACTGATGAGGACAAAACTTCTGAAGAGAGAGGGAATGATGAGGACTCGGTTCCAACAATATCTCGAAAAGAAGATCTTGACAGAAGCATACATGGAGTAAAGACAACGGCAAACCGAGTTCCACCTCGGATCGAAGCCACCAAGTAGAGGAAGCTTCTTCATCATCAAGGCAACTCCAACAACTAGCTTCCCAACCACCTCATTTAATGCAACATCAAGGAAACTCCAACAACTAGTTTCCCGACCACCTCATTTAATGCATTGGACTCCTACCCCTCTTGCATGTTCTTGTCATTTAATATTGTAGTTGAGAATTCTAGCCTATATAAAGGCTTTGTAGTGCATCATTTGTAATAAGACTTGTAGAATGTCCCAAAAATTTCGAGTTTTATAAACTCTTCTTCGGTTTGTCCGAAATTTACCCCGATCTTCGGTGTGTCCGAGATCACGAGTTTGGTGTGTCCGAACTCAAGCCGTGGTGTGTCCGAGATCCACTATCTATTCTTCCCCTTCGATCCATTCCATTTCCCTGTCTTAGTTTTGAATTCGAGAGCCTATTATAGCCGGTGATTGAAACTAAGATCCATCCAATTCTCCTTCGTTTTAACCACAATCCGAACGCGAATTCGAGAGCCTTCTCCATGAAGTGCGGGTGATTGTGTTTCGGATCAGATTCCATCCTCTCTGAAGAGAGAGGGAATGATGAGGACATCAGATCCAACAACATCTCGAAAAGAAGATCTTGGCGGAAGCATACATGGAGCAAAGATAAGGGCAAACCGAGTTCGACAACCGAGTTCCACCTCGGATCGAAGCCACCAAGTAAAAGGAAGTTTCTTGGAGTGCAAGACAATTATCTAAAGGACGCTTCTTCATCATCAGGACAACTCCAACAATTAGCTTTCCAACCACCTCATTTAATGCAAAATCAAGGCAACTCCAACAACTATATTCCCAACCACCTCATTTAATGCATTGGACTCCTACCCCTCTTGCATGTTCTTGTCATTTAATATTGTAGTTGAGAATTCTAGCCTATATAAAGGCCTTGTAATGCATCATTTGTAATCAGACTTGTAGAATGTCTCAAACATTTCGAGTTTTATAAACTCTTCTTCGGTTTGTCCGGAATTTATCCCGATCTTCGGTGTGTCCAAGATCATGAGATTGATGTGTCCGAACTCAAGCCTTGGTGTGTCCGAGGTCCACTATCTATTCTTCCCCTTCGTTACATCCATCATTCTTTTCGGAATTACGTCGAGCATCCCTTGATCTGTGACTGATTCTGAGGACCACCCTTCCCCTTCGAACACCATACCCGATCGAAAGTCGAGAGTCTTCTCCATGAAGTGCGAGAGACTGTGATTCGACCTTGTTCCATCCTCTCCGAGCCAAGGCGTGTATCATTTTGGTATCAGAGCTTGCTCGAGCCAACGGATGTCTAACCCCGGTGAGATCTATCCTTTATTTCGGTTTCTTTTGTAATCTAGTTTTGAGGGCAAAACACGGAGAAGAGAGAGGGAATGATGATGACAAAACTTCTGAAGAGAGAGGGAATGATGAGGACATCGGTTCCAACAATATCTCGAAAAGAAGATCTTGACGGACGCATACATGGAGCAAAGACAAGGGCAAACCGAGTTCCACAACCGAGTTCCACCTCGGATTGAAACCACCAAGTAAAAGGAAGTTGCTTGGAGTGCAAGACAATTATCTAGAGGAAGCTTCTTCATCATCAAGACAACTCCAACAACTAGCTTCCCAACCACCTCATTTAATGCAACATCAAGGCAACTCCAACAACTAGCTTCCCGACCACCTCATTTAATGCATTGGACTCCTACCCCTCTTGCATGTTCTTGTCATTTAATATTATAGTTGAGAATTCTAGCGTATATAAAGGCCTTGTAGTGCATCATTTGTAATCATACTTGTAGAATGTCTCAAACATTTTGAGTTTTATAAACTCTTCTTCGGTTTGTCCGAAATTTATCCCGATCTTCGGTGTGTCCTAGATCACGAGTTTGATGTGTCCGAACCCAAGCCTTGGTGTGTCCGAGGTCCACTATCTGTTCTTCCCCTTCGATCCATTCCATTTCCGTGTCTTAGTTTTGAATTCGAGAGCCTCTTAGAGCCAGTGATTGAAACTAAGATCCATCCAATTCTCCTTCGTTTTAACCACAATCCGAACGCGAATTCGAGAGCCTTCTCCATGAAATGCGGGTGATTGTGTTTCTGATCAGATTCTATCCTCTCCAGCGAAGGCGTATATCATGGACACACCAAAGATCGGGATAAATTTTAGACAAACCGAAGAAGAGTTTATAAAACTCGAATTGTTTGAGACATTCTACAAGTCTGATTACAAATGATGCACTACCACTAAAAGAAAAACTGTAATTTGCGACAGAAAAATCTGTCGCAACATGAAGAAGAATCTGTCGGTAAAAAAAAATTGCGACCGATTACGACCGATGGATGTCGGTCGCTAAATCGTTGTCGCAAAATCTGTGTGGTCGTGATTCTGTCGCAACTTTGCGACCGACAGATCTGTAGGTAGTCGGTCGCCAATATAAGCGACAGAAAAATCTGTCGCAACATGAAGAAGAATCTGTCGGTAAAAAAAAATTGCGACCGATTACGACCGATGGATGTCGGTCGCTAAATCGTTGTCGCAAAATCTGTGTGGTCGTGATTCTGTCGCAACTTTGCGACCGACAGATCTGTAGGTAGTCGGTCGCCAATATACAACAGATGGCTATATGTCGGTAATCTGTCGCAAATTGGTGAATTCAGACAAAAAAGTTATCCGGATTGTCTGATCCGGTTGTTTGGTCCGCCGGTGTCGTAGAAGGTCCGACTCCGGGCTGAGGAATCAGAAATGGGTTGAACGACATCTCTTGTGCCGTTGGTGGGTCGTCTCGAGGAGGAAATAGCCGGGCGAAAAGCGTCTCGTAACGCGCAATCCGTGCCTCAGCTTCTTCAAGTCTAGCAATCTTCCTGCGATCGTCCTCGAACTCTTGAATCTTTTTCTTCAACAGCTCGACCTCCTTAGTGAGTGAGACGTGGTGACCGATCGATGTTGCATCCGGATGATCACCACCCAACTGAGTCGCCATTGCACCGACGCCGTATATACGTCCTTTGGCATCGGGTTGGACAATCTACAAAATCAAAAGTATACGTCAACCCAACTGAGTCGCCATTGCACCGACGCCGTATATACGTCCTTTGGCATCGGGTTGGACAATCTACAAAATCAAAAGTATACGTCAACTAAAAAAATATAAACTTACCTCCAGATAGAGGCTGTTGATTTCTGCTGGCGAAAGTTGGGTCGATCCACAACTCTCCTCTAACTGGGAGAGACGATCGGTGATCTTTGCCTGAATCGCATCCTCAATTTCCTGAACCCGATCGCTGATATAAGTACCGTCAGCTCGACGGTGAGTCTCCTGCAGCAATCGCAACGCAGAAGGTTCTTCACCTTCCTTCTGCATCTGCACCCAAAAAATTTAATTAAAAAAATTCACAAAAATTTTAAAATAAATACTTATTTACTTACTATCTCATGGGCGACTCGAGCAAATGATCTCCGTCCTGCAGTGTGGGTCGGGGGTGCGCGTTCGACCTCCGCTCGGGATCGTCGATTGCTTGAGAATGTTTGACTCTTCTGCGTTCCTTCTTGTGAATCCCAATATTCAACTAGCTGATCGTAGATCGCTGTCGACATCCATGCAGGTCGTACGCGTCTGCTCTTTACCCGATAAATGTTGTCCTTGAGGCGATCTTGGACGGCGAGCCTCCAAGCAGCGTAGACTCGGTCATGAACAGACTCGTCCCAATAATAAGCTTGCTATAAAAAAAATAAATTTATAATTTTGTATGCATATAAAATTGAACTAAGTGCCAAAATTCTTACCGCAAAAGCCCCAAACCAACGCTGCAGATCAGATGGAGGGACACGGGTGAGACTCCGCCACGGACCTTTGAAGTCCGACTGTAAGATGCTGACGACGGATGAAATCACGACGTTATTACGATCAAACCTGTAAAAATCGAATTCGTAAAATTAATTTAAAAGAAAATAGATATATATTATATACATAAAAATACCTACCAAATAGAACCGGGGGAACGATCCGGATCTAGACGAGGTCGGAGACGACATTCTGCAGACGCTAGAATCTCCTGCAACGATGGTGATGGCGATGCACCATGACTAGATGCACCCTCATTCACGGATTGGGGGGAAGCCGCACCCGTGAAAGGTACATCAAGTCGAGGAGGATCGACTACCACCTGATCCCGATGGACAGATGGTGATCTAGATGATCCGATCCCACGTCCTCGGGATCGTACCCCGCTACCACTACGACCACTAGAATGGGAGTGACTCATCTACAAGTTACATATAACAAAACAAAATCATGAAAACCCGTGAACTAGCAGTAAACCCTAACCCTAAACCCTAAATACTAAAAAAGCTATCCTAAACCCTAAATAAACCCTAAACCCTAAAATTAAACCTAAAATCCTAAATTCACCCTAAACCCTAAAATGAACCCTAAACCCTAAATAAACCCTAAACCCTAAAAGTAACCCTAAGCCCTAAATTTACCTTAAACCCTAAATGAACCCTAAAATCTACAACTAACCCTAAACCCTAAACATAACCCTAAACCCTAAATAAACCCTAAATCTAAAATTAAACCTAATACCCTAAATTCACCCTAAACCCTAAATAAACCCTAAAATATAATATTAACACTTAGAATCGACACGAAAACACTGTAAAATCGAAAGAATCGATCCATAACCTCGGTGTCGGCGGGGGACGGCGGCACGGTGACGCTGCGGTGTCGGTGGGAGACGGCGGAGCAGTGGTGCGGCAGTTTCGGTGGGAATCGAACCACGAATCTGTTGAAATTCGATTCGAAAGAATCGAACCATGAACCTAAACCCTAAACCGTTCGGAAATGGGAATAAGAGGGGAGTCACGAGTTCGGAAACTTACCTGTCGGTGGGGGACGGCCGTGTAGTGACGGCGGCGAAGCGAACGCGGCGGGGGACGGCGGCGAAGGAGAAATCGAGCGAAAGATTTTTTTTGCTAAGTGTCTGAGGAAGAAGACGATTCGCGATGTTTTTAACATTGTTGCGACAGATTTATTCTGTCACAATCTGTCGCTGTGTCATTAAAGTGAGAGACACGTGGACATTGCGACAGATTAATTCTGTCGCCTTCCGTCGCAACGAAAAAAAAACGGGAGACGTAGATGCCGACATTTTGCGACAATGTTGCGACAGATATTTCGGTCGCAACATAATGTAATAATTAAAAAAAATAAAATGCAAAAAATTTACGATAACTAATATTTTGATTTCGAGTACAATATTTGTAATACAAATCGGTATTTTATACATAAAAAAGTTATTATTAATCAAAAGAACCATATTCAGAAGTTCCTGTTGTTTTTTCGTCCGACTCATCGGTATTATCCTGCTCTTCGTCATTATTGTCTGCAAGTTCTTCAACTACTCCTTCTTCGGCTATTAACTTTCCAACCTCAATCGTGTCTTCAATTTGAAGAATGCCTTGATCGACATCTTGAAGCGGGATTTGTTCATCATTTTCTTCTTGAATAATAGTTTCCCTGGGGTTGATCTTCACGACGGCTCGCCAATCAATGTCTGACCTTCTTGTAATTTTCTTCGGATAAGGGATGTAACATACTTGATCTGCTTGAGAAGCCAATATAAAAGGATCATATTTTCCGTATCACATATTCTTTTAACCACGTAGCAAACCCTTTTTCTTTAATTTTGGTCAATTCCTCGTCATTTACGTCACCATACATGTTGTATACTTGTTCATCAAAAATCCTGCACAATATATCAAAAAACTTGTAAATGAATTAATTTAAAAAAAGTGTACGCCATAAATAATTAAATAATGATTCAAGGATACCGAAATATAGCAAACATGCCAATCATATAACGGGAAGAGTAATGCATTCATGAACCAATGAATCAATACAAAGTCAAAATGTCATATCACGGATCATCCTAGAGCATCATAACCAACACATAATGCTAGATATACGTTTCTAGTCTCACTTGCAAAATCAGGAAATACTTGTTGAAAGTGTTTCCATGCTAAACCATCGGATGGATGATGCATTTCTCCATCAGGCGTCGAATGCTCGCCATGCCATCGCATAAATGATGCTGTCTTTTCGGATTGATATAACCTTTTCAAACGATCTGTTATAGGCATATAAAACATTCTCTTCAAAGGAATTAACTTGCCTTTTTTTGAAGCTTTCCGGCGTGGTCGATATCTGTCTTTCCCGCAGAAACGACATTCCATCAATTCTGCATCTTCTTTCCAAAAAATCATACAGTAACTAATATTGAAGAGAAAAAAAATTCTCTATTCATACACATGTCCGGAGGTAAATTGTAGGGTGTTAAAATCACCGGCCATAGAGAATAATTTGGACCAGACATCCCAAATGGATTAAATCCATCCGTGCATAATGCTAGATATACGTTTCTAGTCTCACTTGCAAAATCAGGAAATACCTGGTGAAAGTGTTTCCATGCTAAACCATCGGATGGATGAATTGTGTCGCAACTTGTGATGTCTCCAATATGGCAATTCCCAAAATATACTTTTTTTGTGCCAATTATGATATTCGCCATATCCTTCAATCGGCAAATGACCATTTCCACCGACTTCTGCAGTAACCCCTAACCCATATGATCTCACACAATCTTCAATCCGTTCAAATAATATTTCATCTCCCGTCAGTTCAAGCGGACTAGAATCACTTACAACGCGATTCTTACGAAAATTCTTCTTGTTTCGGCGCAATGCATGATTTCCTTGGTAAGAAACGACGATGACAATCAAACCAACTCGTTTTTCTCCCGTTCGGCAACCAAAATGCGTCGGTCTCATCCATACAGTACGGACAAGCTAGACGACTATGCGTTGTCCAAACAGACAACATCGAGTATGCTGGAAAATCACTAATTGTCCACATCAGCACCGCACGAAGCAAAAAATTTTGCTTTATTGACACGTCATATGCCTCAACCCCAATACTCCAAAGGTCTTTCAACTCTTCTATCAACGGTTGAAGGAAAATATCCAAACTCCTCCTAGGATGTTTAGGTCCCGGAACTAATATTGAGAGAAATAAAAATTCTCTATTCATACACATGTCCGGAGGTAAATTGTAGGGTGTTAAAATCACCGGCCATAGAGAATAATTTGGACCAGACATCCCAAATGGATTAAATCCATCCGTGCATAATGCTAGATATACGTTTCTAGTCTCACTTGCAAAATCAGGAAATACCTGTTGGAAGTGTTTCCATGCTAAACCATCGGATGGATGATGCATTTCTCCATCGGGCGTCGAATGCTCGCCATGCCATCGCATAAATGATGTTGTCTTTTCGGATTGATATAACCTTTTCAAACGATCTGTTATAGGCATATAAAACATTCTCTTCAAAGGAATTAACTTGCCTTTTTTTGAAGCTTTCCGGCGTGGTCGATATCTGTCTTTCCCGCAGAAACGACATTCCATCAATTCTGCATCTTCTTTCCAAAAAATCATACAGTTGTCTTCACAAACATCAATCTTCCGGTAAGGTAGACCCAACGTACGCATCAGACTCTTCGTCTCATAATATGATTCTGTTGCAGTGTTACCTTCCGGAAGATACTGTTTAAACATCTGACTGAAACCATCCATACATCTCTCCGGAATATTGTAGTCAGTCTTCATATTCATCAATTGTGAAGATAATGATAATCTTGACAGCCCTTGTACGCAACCTTCATATATCGGAGTGTTCGCGGTGTTAAGCATATCATAAAATCTTTTCGCTTCAACATTTGGCTCTTCTTCCATATATGGAGAAGGAGCAACGTTGGGAAATGCATCATTCACCATCTCTGCATATAGATTTCGGTCTTGATCTTCTTGAAAGATCGGAGGTAGCGACGTGTTTTCCACAAGTTGTTCTTGCATTTGTGAAACACGTGATGATGACGACGTATCATACGTTTCTCCATGAGCCAGCCAAACATAATAGTTTGACATAAAACCTCTTCTATAAAGGTGCTTACACACTTCATACTAACTTCGCCATCTTTTATTCTCGCATTTTGAGTACGGACATGGTAACTTCGAACTCTCAATATACGACGTTTGACTTGTTGCAAACGCCATAAAATGTTGTAATCCTTCAGCAAACTCACTCGAGATTTGATTAGAAGAATCAAATCTATTATACATCCACATTCTGGATAAAAAAGACATTTTTTTGTAAATAATTTTTTTTTCCGTTAATAATTTTTTTTTCCTATCTATGCATGCTCATCGCGCGGCGGATATATAGGTGGAACGTTGCGACGGAATTGCGACCGATATTTTCTAACGTAAAATGATTTGCGACCGAAGTGCGACAGAATTGCGACAAAAGTTAGGTGACATACCATTCACGTGTGTACCTAATTTTGCGACACAGCGGTGAGTCGCACATCAGTCGCAAATATTGAGCGACTCCTACAGTGTGTCGCATATCGGTCGCATACTATCCGCGACGCATAACATCTGTCGCAAATGTGTCGTACACGTAGACCGACCGAACATATTTGTCGCATACTGTGTCGGTACATACCGACAGACCATCTGTCGTAAATTATCTGTCGTTTTTCGTCGTATTTCTATCGCAAATACGTGCGACAGAGTTATCGGTCGCAAGCGGTCAGAAATTTGCGACAGATTTTGCGTCGAAGTCCGACAGAGATATTTTTCCGAGATTGTGTCGCTTTTTAGTCGCGGTCTGTCGCACATTTTATTGCGACTGAAATTTCGGTCGCAACAGGTGTCGCAAATTTCAGTTTTTCTTGTAGTGTACAAGGCCTTTATATAGGCTATAATTCTCAACTACCTCATTAAATGATAAGAATATGCAAGAGAGGTAGGAGTGAAATGCATTAAATGAGGTGGTTGGGAAGCTAGTTGTTGGAGTTGCCTTGATGATAAAGAAGCTTCGAACACAAGGACAAGCGGTTAAGCTAGGAATCGACTAAAACTAGGAAAATGGTAAAAATAAAGTTGGATGATTGTTTTTGTGGTTTTGAAAGTTGCAGAAAATTTAAATGAGAGAAATAAAATCAAAGACAATCACAATTCAAGAGGGGATAATCAATGGCCAAGGGTTATGGGTTTCGGGGTTCACCAACATGCGGGATGTGCTAAATATTTAGAATCTATTTCATACTTCCTTTGAAATTGGGGATTCCAAGATAAAGATCGGGATTTGCTCTCTCGAGCTAAATATCCGCTACTCAAGAGGACATTCCTTCTACTTTCGTAACTTGGAATGAAATCTTGAGTGCATTGAACTCTCTTGTCAAAATCCTAGGTTGGATTGAACCGAATTTCTTCCTTTCAATCACAACCCTATTGAATGAATGCATCAAGGAGTCAAGATGTCATGTCTCCATGGAAACCAAGACTCTAAAATCAACTCAAGGAATTTTCATCCCAAGAGAGCATTAAAATCCCTTCATCAATCCAAAGCATTCACTCTCATTCAATGGCAATCCATCTACTCATGAATCCTAAGTCTCCAAAGAGATTCAATCAAAGAGGGATATGGAAAATAAGCATAGAAATCACCCATTGAATGAAATGAAAGTCTAATCAAAGCATAAACATAGATTCATCAAGTGGGTTCACACATCCTCACATGAGGATTTACCTTCAATCCATAACTATCTAACTACTCACAACCCATGTTCAAAAACACCAAAATAGCTAGAGGAAACATAGAGAGAGAAAGGGAGAGAGATGCTCAATAGGATCTTCAATCTTCAAGCCAAAGCAAACTCCTTGTTTCTCCTTCAAGATTCCGGCCCTAGATCTTCTGGAGGAGAGAAAATCGCCGTCTTTTTCTTCCCCAATCGAGCTCTCCGCCAAAGTCCAAAAAATCGAACTTAATCTGTTTTCAGGTCACGCGGTTAGCCGGATCAAGATTTGGTCTGGCGGACCAGGAGTAAATGAAGCTCAGGCAACGCGGCGCAAAATGGTCCTGGTCCGGCTGACCAAACTTGGTCAGCTCCGGACCAGGTCTTCAGTGGATGAACTGAGCACACTTGGTCTGCCGGAGTGGAGTCTGGTCAGGGGCGGACCAATGGTCTGTTTTCTCCGATTCTCGCCGAATTTGTGCGTTATGCCCTCGGGGTCCTGTCAAAGTTAAGAAATAGTCGCGGAACCCTAGAATGGCTCTAAAAATGCCTAAGAATGTGTGGAAACCGTTTAGAAACCAAAGGCATACTCGTATAAAATCCAGATAAAATCTGAGTCATCAAATCCCCCCAGACTTAAATCTTTGCTCGTCCTCAAGCAAATACAATCAATGAAACACGAAGTCTGAGAAGGACGGTGAGTTAGAAATTGGTCTTTGATGAGTTTCAAGATCCAGTTGCAAGCCCACTGCTCAACTTATGGGAGTAGAATCGAATCTAGGCTACTTTAGCTATTCTCTCTTGTCAGCTAAAGTTTCCTAAGTATGGGATTTCTATGTCGTCCTTAGTCTACCACAAGAGTAATTTCAACTTCCAAGCACTCTCCTAAATCTATTTACCGTTTTCCTCCTCTAAGATATGTTGTCTCTTCATTTATTTTGTTCGTATTTTTTTTCTTTTCTTCTTCCTTTCAAGAAAGTGCTAAGAGAAGTAATATCCCGAGTTCCTAGGACGTTGAAGTTGACAAGTGTCTCCGCTTTTGCTTTTCTCTAATGATCATGACAACACTTGTCCCACAACTTAGACCCGAACCGTCGAATTTCGACACACTCATGTCATCGAATGATTTTCATTAACGATATAGTGACAGCAGAGTGTTGGGATGTATATACTTTCTTCGCTTATTCCTACAACATTTTTTTCCAAGAGACTATCTATCCTATGGGAGAAGCTTCGGGAACGGTTTTAGGGAGATATTTAACCTAGGTTCGGTCGGTCCTACTCTTTGGCATACCTAGAGACAACAATATATCCCACAACCTAGAATCGCAAGCATCAAAGACCTAGAGGTCTAAGTCCAAATCGCTAAGCAATCTCTAAGCAGCTATCACCATCATCTCATCATCGACCAATCTCAACTCAAAACGGTTTATGCAATGCATATGCTCCTACATGTTCTAGACCTACATGTAACAAATGCAATGCAAGGCTAGGTGGTGTCTATATATACAAGTGCAAGAAATGCAAGTGTGGAATGCATCTATAGTGAGAAATCATTTTTTTTATGCAAGTGAATGTATGATTAATGCACTCTAAAAAGGGACTTGAAACGATGTTAGATGCTCACTCCCCAGACTTGAATGAGACACCGTCCGCGGTGTCACTCGTATCCGAAGGGGTGGAATATGTGGAATATGAAAGAATTTGATCGAAGTGGAGGAGGGTTAATGTGTAACCTTGGTGCCCAAGGTTGAAATATGCCTCTTTGCATTCCACTTTTGATGTATTCCACATTGTGTATTGTCTTTGGTTCCAAGTCGGGATTCAACCTTAGACAAGAGCATAAAACAAACAAAGACCAAGTGAATCCGATAACAGTTAAGCATACAAGACAACATAACAAAATAACAACACACGTCATAGGTCCGAAAGTGCAAAAGAAGTGAAAAAGAAAAGGGGAAGAAAAAGGTCCTGATGCAATCTCTGGCGACTCTACTGTGTTCCGACGTGGTCGGTCTCCATGTGATCGGTGTCGTCCGGTGGTGGTGGTGAACTGCTGCGAGGTGCCCTCGGTGAGTATGACACATCCGGAAAGTAGAACTGCTGCGGTCCGTAGGCATGGCCGGGGTAAGGGTAGTCTGGTGGGAGAGGGACTGGCTGTACGATGTTCTGCATCCTCGTCACATAGGTAGAATTGTAACGGCGGTTCACTTCTGTCTGGTAGAAGTGGCCAAACTGCGTGCGAATAGCCGCTACAGAGTCCTCCAGGCTGCCCAAACGATGATCATATGAGTCCAGCCGACCGTCAATGGTGTCCATGCGGTGACCGACGGTATCAAATCCCTGACGTATAAAATCTCTGAGCTCCCGTATGTCCTCCTCGGGTGTGTGTACAAAAGACGAGGAGGCTGATGCGCACGCACCGAGTCTTATATTTAGTACCCGATTCGTACCACTATCCGCAAGTATACGGTAGTTGTAGTACGGGGGTCGAACACGAGGATTAGGATGTATTAGTCTATCTCTAAGCTAGATTAGGTGGTCGAATAAAAATGTGGTTTGTAGTAGGTGTCGGAATACAAGAAAACAAGTAAAATTAACGGTTTGTAAAACGATGGTTTGAGGCGTTGTAGATTCGGGATCCCTCATGAATCGCATGGACGGTTAGTGATGCTACAATGTCTTAGGATTTGTCTTCCAATTGGGGGTTTCAAGCACTTCCTCTAGAGTTTGTCTCTTCCGAGCTTAAACTCACTACCTAGAGAATCGATTCACCCATTTCCCAATGATCCAAATGATCTCTAGATGCATTAATGTACCCTATCATGAACCCTAAGCAAGTTAAGCCATCTCCCAATGTGAATAACTCACTCATTTGACATTTAGTTCCAAACATCATTCCCATATCCCTATGATCAATGTGTTCTATGGTCATATCAATTAGGGTTTCGCCCAAATCAATAGCATTAAGCATAAAACATCAAACCAATGGAAGAAAACTCAAAGACATTATAGATTAAGCTTAGGTGTCCATACAAAAGTGGGGATCCCTCACCACAACAAAGTCACTACTCCATAACTAGGGTTTCAAAACAGAAAGCAAAATGAAGAAACATGGAAAAGGAGAAGAAATGCTCAAGATGGTCTTCAATGGTGGTCTTCTTCTTCTCCTAGCCTCCTTGATCTCCAAAAATTTCTCTTTTCTCCTCTTCCAAGTCAAGTCTCTCCCCAAGTGCGTAGCCCCCTTTCTCTCTCCTTAAACTTCCCTTTTTATGAAAGTCCAAAATTAGGTTTTCTCCTCAAAACACGGGCTTTTCCTTTTTGGGCCGATTTTGATTTCAGGCGGTCGCTCATTTTTCGGGTGGGTCGCTCATTTTTCTTCAGGGTCGCTCATTTTTCGGGCGGGTCGCTCATTTTCTTCTGCACACGCGAAAAGCAAGCGACCGCTCATAAAATGAGCGACCGCTCACAAACCGGGCGACCGCCCATATAATGGGCGGATCGCTCATTTTCTCTGAGCTTCCCGAGCCTTCTCGAACTCTTGCTCTTCCGTGCCGCGCTTCGTGAGGATTCATCGTGGAGTCTTCCTGCGAGGAAAAACAAGCAAAACAACCTATCCATGGCCATATAACGTCCTATGATGCCTAGAATGTGAGAAGAATTGTAATGCACGACGTTAGAAAAACGGTGGAAAAACCGTGTGATCAGAGGCATCCCCAGTATGGTCATGTGCTTGAGAAGACTGAGATGAAGCTCTCTCCCTGCGTCGTCAACGGGGTGAGGGTGCAGGCGCGGCCGGTGCCTCCTCTCCGTCTACGTGGAACTGTAGGCCATGTATGGTGAAGGGAGGGAGGGGGTCCGTAGGAAGACGAATTGTCCTCTCCCTCTCTTCGGTGTCAATATAACGCCAGTAAGGTCCTCCGGCCGTGCGGTGACGATCGCCCTCTTCGAGCTGAGCATGGCGAGACGCAAGTCTGGTTACCCTATCGGTTTCTGCCACTGCAAGCCTAGATTGATGCCCACTCTCCTAGCTATCATGGATACTATGCCTCCCTCGTATATGGGTACCCTGTTGGACTGCTTTGCCTCTGATATCTCGTGAAGGTGGATAGCCACTGTTGGGTCATCTACGGGTTCCTAGCATGCGATCATATCGATCTAGGGTTTGGTTTACTAGGTTTCATGCAGCGGAAGAAAGATCTAAACCTAGTCAAACGTCACACGCAACCAAACTCGCAAAACCCGAAAGATCGTGTATATCACCGAGGGAATCGTTACTTACCTCGTTCTCGATGAGACTTGAAGTTTATTTCGATCCGGGGCCTGTTCTAAATCACCTAGGACTGAAGTTACAGTCCCTCTACACGTATCCACACCGGCGGGAAGGATTCCAAACGATTTGGAACGAATCTGCTAGGATTAGTGAAGAAAAGGGTAACTCAAGAGACGAGATCCAATCCCGGGACAATAGAAATCGAAGAGAACACGTTCTCTAGGGTTCTAGGATGTTTCTCTGAGTTTTTATGTCGGCCTTAATTAAGTTTGGACGAAATCCCAAACTTAAATAAGATTAGAAAACCCTAAAAACGAATTTTGGAAATTTTCCGGACACCCTTCAAGTTCAACCGCTTTTTCGTCTTGGTAAATCGACTAGTAAAATAGATGCAACTTCATCTATAGCGTGGTCACGCGTTTTTCATAGTCCGACTTCCACGAGAGGGCCCAGCGATATCTCTCCTGTTAAGGAGGTGACAAGTCCCATATTGCATGTCTACTATCTCCATATGATTCGTGAACGTATCTGATCAACGCCGTTATAATCATCCGGTTAAAGACGACGTTTGACGCAGTCAAGACACGCCACTCCTCATATCAGATACTCTAGACATCTCAGGTATGAGGATCCATAAACGAACCGCTGTATGAGATTCAAGTCATGACTCTGTCCATGTGACAATCTCATGCGGGTCATCCAGTCACTCGTTCACAACGAGAACCCATGATTGTGATCTACATCCAATGCGTTGATCACACCTCATGCTAGTCTTGATTCAACATTGTTCCCACAATGACGACTGACTAGGGAGTTTAGAATCATTCTCTAATGATTCAAGGATGCCGAAATACAACAAACATGCTAATCGTATAACGGATAAATAATGCATTCATAAATCAATGAATCAATACAAAGTAAAATGTCATATCATGGATCATCCTAGAGCATTACAACCAACAGCCACCCTGGAGGCTAGGTCAAGGCTAGCCATGCCCCAATCGTCTCCGTCGAACGCGTCCCGTAGTGCCCGTCTAAGCAGACACAACTCTATGGTCTTGATATACCCCTGCTCGCCACGAGTAAACAACACACCTGCAATAAACATGTGTAAGATACGTACCGCGGGGTGTCAAATCCTGGTCGACTTGCTCTTCCCTGTCTCAAACTCGCCTGACCCAATAATGGTCCAGAACTCCTGTAATGCATCAGGGTCGATCGGGGGGTGAACCTGTCTTATCCCTCGTGGGACGCCCCCAAGATCTCTGCAAATTCCGCCATGGTGAGGCAATGACGGCGACCGGCTAGCTGGAACGTCATGTAGCCGCCCTCTACAGACCCATTTCTGGGTAGCCAATGATACGTGTGTATCGAGTTTAAAATCTATACCCGATTCACAGCTCACCGCAAGGATACGGATCGTCGTAACACGGGGTCGAACACAAGGACCGGTTGCTAAATCTAAATCTAATCGAGACTAAATCAAAGCAAGTAGAAGTGGAAGTGACGGTGGAATTATGTAGAAAGAATAGAAAATAAGGAAGCAAAACAATAGAAGCGAGTAAACTAGCTATCTAAGATGACCGTGGGTGTCGGGACCGTATTCGCGTGTATGGGTATATGCTAAGCATGCGAGAATCACGATATTGAATCTGTATTCGGGAATCGTCAAGCAACAAAGATAGAGAAATCACCTCCCGGCATATAACTCACTATCTAAAGTTCTCTAAATCCATATCCCTATGTGATTTATCAAACTAGATGCATGAAGAACACTATCATCAATCCTAGATCGATAAAACCATATTCCTATGTGAATAATACAATCTATTCTATCGATTTCGATCCGAAACCAAACCCATATTCCTATGCAGTTCAGAATCTATAATAATTGGCCAAGGGGTCAGCAAACACCAATCCAATAAAGCACAAATCGATAAAACCGAAACAAATCCAAATCGCAACCAAGTTAGGGTTCAAACATACCCAAAACACAAACGAATCCCTAACCCACAGCCGTGGATCTACTCACGGTTCATGGAAAAACACTGAGCAAAACCAGAAACAGAAAGAAAAGAGGGAGAAGAAAGACTCATGTCGACAGCAAGCGATCTTCACGTTCCAACTCTCCTTCTTCTTCCCGAAATCCCGTAAAACTCTTATTTCTCTCACCAAAGCTCTCCAAAGTCTGTATAAAGTCTGTGTCTCCCTCTAGGACATCTGTAGAATCTTTTTATAAACCCTAGGCGGCGCTCCCGAAGTCCTACTCCCGATCAAACTCTGAAAATTCGAATCTGGGCTTTTTCTGGGTTTTGACTCGGACCGAGTCAGTACTCTGACTCGACCGAGTCAAAACGAAACTATTAAGAATTCGGCCCAGCCCATTCTTCTGACTCGGGCCTTCT
>NW_010964159.1:247321-249483 GCF_000463585.1 Tarenaya hassleriana | reverse complement strand
CTAGCAGAATGCGAGAGATTACCTTTTGATTTACCAGAAGCCGAAGAAGAATTAGTAGCAGGTTATCAAACTGAATATTCAGGTATCAAATTTGGTTTATTTTACGTTGCTTCCTATCTAAATCTATTAGTTTCGAAGAAAAAGAAAAGAAAAATTACCTAATACTCGGGTTGCCTCCCGAGAAGCGCTTGTTTAACGTCATTAGCTCGACCTATCTTGCTCAAATGATGGGAGGGTCTGAGAGGCGAAGATAATCGATCTTTCGCCACCCTGGATGTTGAGCATTAAGCGCATCTTTTGTACCTCGTGGACTCTTGAGCCGTCTATCCTCCTTGGGTTTCCAAACTTGTGAAGGAGGTGATTCATGTGGACTTCTGAGCGATGATTTTGCTCGTTTCGATCCTCTCTTGCTCATTACCCCTACTCGAGAACCTGTAATAGAAGGTTCAAACACGGATATGGAATTATGAGCGGGATATGTACCTCTCTCCAATGATGGTCCTGTGTTCCTATCCGTGTATGTGTGTTCCTTTGTCCTAAGCCTTTGAGGTAGGGGCTTCAATTTCACCTTCGGGGCATTCTCTAGACTCCAACATGCTTTATTCAGCATCCCCGTGCTAAATGATGGCTCTCTGGGTTCTGGAACATCTAGGGTGGTCGTCATGGGGGGTTCGGAGATGTTCCGGGCTGGCTCGGTGTCGGTGGTGGGGCTCAGAGAACTGACTCGGTCCGAGTCAGAACGAAGGAAGGTCGAGTCAACACTTGACTCGGTCGAGTTGAAACTTTGCGACACCGAGTCTGAAGCTAACAGAGCTTCTAAGTCTTCCAGCGACTTGACTCGGTCCGAGTCAGGCATTGACTCGGTCGAGTCAGTAGACAGAAGCTCGAATTTTTCCTCGATTTCATCGTCTAACGCCTGTGTGAGCTCCCGAATATCCTCCCAATTGCTGTATATACTCTCTTTTGATGCCTGGAGGGATATTTCAAGTGGATCAATGTCTCGGAACTGATCGAAGACTTCTTGAGTCAAGATCTCGTGCGCATCGACGAAGCACGCTGAGTCGGTGGTGGATGGTTGCTTCATGTCGTGATCTAAGGTGAATTCCACAGTCTCGTCACCTATCTTCATCGTAAGACGACCAGCACGAACATGAACCACCGCATTGGCCGTGTTTAAGAACGGTCGGCCTAATATAATCGGTATCTTCGAGTCCTCGTCCATGTCTAAAACAATAAAATCCACGGGAACATAGTAATTCCCGACCTTTAATGGGACGTCCTCGAGAATACTTGCAGGATACTTGACGGATCTATCCGCAAGCTGTAGTGCAATCCTCGTCGGCTTCAGATCTCCAATGTTGAGCTTCTTGTAGATGGAAAACGGAAGCAAGCTCACACTGGCGCCCAAATCACACAACGCACGGTCAATCTCAATGTTCCCGATTTTGCAAGGAATCGAGAAACTACCTGGATCTGATCTCTTCCGTGGTAACTCATGCTGTAGAATTGCTGCGCTCACCTCTGTGCTCAAGGATACTGTCTCCTTCCCAATCACCCTCTTTTTAGTCAAGATATCTTTCAAAAATTTTGCATAAGAAGGGATCTGGAGTATCGTCTCATAGAAAGGCACCTTAACCTCTAACTTCCGAAGCATATCAACAAATCTGGACAACTGTGTATCCTCAGTACGCTTCTTCAATCGAGAAGGGAAAGGAACGGGTGGTACATAAGGTGGAGGAGCTACATATGGCGATTCGGCTTCCTCTACTTGCACCTTACGTGTCTCCTCTACATGCAGGTTCTTTCCACTTATAAGCTGAATAGCATTGACATGCTCTCGTGGATTCGGTTCGGGCTTTCCAGGAAATGTGCCCTGTTGTCTAGAGGGTTGTGATGCAAGCTCTGCAATCTGCATGTCCACATGCTTCAGATGAGCCTCAACTCCATCTAATCTCCTCTCAAAAGTGTCTTGCCTGACTTTTATGCTCTGTAACTCGGTCTTCAGCTCAGTAAACGACGTCTTTTGGTCGAGCATTAGCTGGGCAAGCATCGTCTTGAGGTCTGCTTCTTCATTCTTTGCCGGTGGAGGAGCTCGATAACCCTGATTCTGCTGCCCGTATCCTGGATTATGTTGTGCATATCCCTGATTCTGCCCCTGAAAA
>NW_010964159.1:228345-245473 GCF_000463585.1 Tarenaya hassleriana | reverse complement strand
CTCTAGGACGTCTGTAGAGTCTTTTTATAAACCCTAGGCGGCGCTCCCGAAGTCCTACTCCCGATCAAACTCTGAAAATTCGAATCTGGGCTTTTTCTGGGTTTTGACTCGGACCGAGTCAGTACTCTGACTCGACCGAGTCAAAACGAGATTATTAAGAATTCAGCCCAGCCCATTCTTCTGACTCGGGGTGTCTGACTCGGGGTGTCTGACTCGGGGTGTCTGACTCGGGGTGTCTGACTCGGGGTGTCTGACTCGGGGTGTCTGACTCGGGGTGTCTGACTCGGGGTGTCTGACTCGGGGTGTCTGACTCGGGGTGTCTGACTCGGGGTAGCTGACTCGGGGTAGCTGACTCCAGCCGAATCAAGAAGGAAGCTATTGATGTATTTCATCCCTTTAGCTCCAGATTGCTCCCGTTTTGCTCCAAATCGCATCTGAAACCTGTAATCCTATGAAAACACAACCAAACCGAGTTTCGTGGCCTAACATGCCTATAATGCCTATAAATGCATATAATCCTCGTCTGAATCCTATAAAAACGTCCAGGAAATATAGAGAGAATTAGGAGTTATCAGCCAACATCTGTATGTGGCGAAGAACTCGAGGGTCAGCGTGGTGTGTGTGTCCTCCAATGTCTCGAACAGTCTATCCCAACCAACTGTGGAATAGGTATCGCACGCTCTCATATAGGCCTAGCTACTCGATCTCGCGGCTGATGAACTTAGATGGCGAAGTTCCCATCTGGTTTAGTATCCGATGCAAGCTTTCTTCCTCAAGGGAGAAACCAACTCCGTATGGAGGGACAATGTCGTCCTCAACAATGGGCTCGAGGTCAGTCAGCTCTGTGATCGCTCTCTCTGGAATCGGCGGTCGGGTAAACTTCGGGCGCTTGTCTTTGTGAAGTACGGGGGCCATCTGCAAAAAGGAAACAATATGTTTGATTAAGTTCACACGAGTCGAGAAATGGCGAAAAATCATGTATCACCTACATTCGGTCCGAGTCGAATAAATCTTATCCGTAGGGCCGAAATGAGTGTGAAAAATCAATGTCCGAAGGGTGTGGTCCGGCCCTGACCAATTCTGGTCCGCCAGACCAGAAATATTCTGCGAAATTGCGTTTCAGTGCTGGTCCGGAGCTGATAGTGGCTGGTCTGTCGGACCAGCTGTCCGCACTTTGGTCTTCTTCTTCGGGAGTCTCGGTCCGCCGGACCAAATCTCGGTCCGCCGGACCGGGACTGCAATTCGCGAAACTCTGCCATTTTCGAGCTTCCAAGCTCGAAATCGGACCAAATCTCTCCCTAAAACTCATAGATCTCGGCTAGTCTAGGCCTATCATGCATGAATCTAGCCTTAAAACCTTGAAAACCTAGAAATCTAGGAGATCCGAGCGTTACCTCTTCGGTGGAAATTCGAAAATGGGAGAGATAGAGAGGGAGAGCGAGAGTTAGGGGAGAGAGAGCGATGTGCTTCCGGCGAGGCGACGACGCTGGCGACGGTGGGTGGCGACGCGGCGACAGATAAGTCGGTGGCTGTGTGCTCCGGCGGAGTGGACGAGAGAGTGGATTGGCTGTCCTCGAGTAAATGTGCAGTATAAAACTATCCAAGGGGTGATAAGATATAGTCGGAGCACAAATGGGGGTTTAGAGTGGATTGGCTGTCCGGGTTAAAGTTGTTGCGAACGAAATCGGGTTCGGTATACTCTATCTTCTCCAACATTCAAACGAAAATCTATCAATGGGATTTCCATTGCTTCCAACGATCTAAAATGGAGTATATCCTACTTGCCGAGCATGTCTCCTAAACATACTCTATATCTTCTCCTTTTTATTCGTGTTTTTGTGATCCTCTTTTTTTTTCATATGATGCAAGCCCGGGCTTCTAGTGTTGGGTTTCGCTACGGATTCCTAGCATGCGATCATATCGATCTAGGGTTTGGTTTACTAGGTTTCATGCAACGGAAGAAAGATCTAAACCTAGTCAAACGTCACACGCAACCAAACCTGCAAAACCCGAACAGATCGTGTATATCACCGTGGGAATCGAATACTTACCTCTTTCTCGAAGAAACGGAAGTAGGAGTCGATCCGGGGCCTGTTTAATCACCTAGTACTGAAGTTACAATCCCTCTATACGTATCCACACCGACGGGAAGGATTCCAAACGCTTTTGGAACCGATCTGCTAGGATCTATGAAGTGTATGAAGTGGGATCTAATCCCGGGAGCTAGAACTATTAAAGAAACGATTTTTTCTGAGTCTTTGCTCTGTCTTAGGGTTCTGAAAGTGAGTTCTACACTTAGGATGGCGTCCAACACCTCCTTATAAATTAGAAACCCTAATCCTTCTGAAAAGAGACTTTTACCGAGTATTGACTCGTTCCGAGTCAGAACTCTGACTCGGTCGAGTCAGAACGAATCAGCCCAAGCCCATTGTCAACTCTTGACTCGGCCCATTGAGTATTGACTCGGTCCGAGTCAAAACTTTGACTCGAACGAGTCAAAACATCAGCCAAGCCCAAAACACTTTCTGGGCTTCGACTCACATGGAATTAACTGACTCGGTCCGAGTCAAATACTGACTCGGTGCGAGTCAGAAGGCTGAAAACGTCCCGATCCTCTGATTTAATCTGAAAACGGTTTTTCCGACCAAATCCAAGTCTTCCTTTCCGATACTTCACATTTAAGTCCATCCCTAATGGTGTGTGACCCTGTAGGCCCATTCGCAGTGGCAGCAGCCTCGAGAACCATTCCTGATCTACAAGTCATGGTTAACCTCTAGCAAGACGCCATGACTACCCACGTTGAATTGAGTTAGAGGTGATCTAACCAAGGCAATAACAGCTCGAGTTCTGATCCTTTGTCTCACGATATCATATGTTGAACAAGGGCATGGTTTGAGCCACCCTTCAAGTTCAACTGCTTTCTCGTATTGGCAAATCGACTAATAAAATAGATGCAACTTCATCTATAGCGTGGCCACGCGTTTTCATAGTCCGATTTCCACGAGAGGGCCCAGCGATATCTCTCATGTTAAGGAGGTGACAAGTCCCATATTGCATGTCTACTATCTCCATATGATTCTTGAACGTATCTGATCAACGCCGTTATAATCATCCGGTTAAAGACGACGTTTGACGCAGTCAAGACACACCACTCCTCATATCAGATACTCCAGACATCTCAGGTCTGAGGATCCAAGAACGAACCGCTGTATGAGATTCAAGTCATGACTCTGTCCATGTGACAATCTCATGCGGGTCAACCAGTCACTCGTTCAAGGCAATAACAGCTCGAGTTCTGATCCTTTGTCTCACGATATCATATGTTGAACAAGGGCATGGTTCTGTAAACAAGTTCGCCTCTATAACGAAGATACCAGAAGTCGAAGCTTCTGGCTTCTTCTTCCTCTGATCTTCCAGGTAGAGTCTGCAATTTCTATACCAATGCCCGATGACATGACAGAAATAACACTCTTCCTTCTCGGACTCAGGCTTAGGTTCAATGACAACGCTTGCCACTTTCCTCTTGCCCTTGCCCTTGGAACGTTTCCTTTTGGTGGAACTCTTTCCAACAACTACCATATCATTCTTTCCTCGGCTCCCAGCTTTCTCTTGGAATGACACATTCAACTGATCAACTATCAAAGAATTGTCCATGTCCTCTAATTGCTTACGCAATTCCGAAGACATCTTTCCAAGCATCAAGCTGGACACGTCAGATCATCATCCTCATGCTTCCAATAAGCATCAATGATCGATCTAGAAGCCGTGGTCAGAGGCTTATCCTTCATAAGGATAGATCGCATGGTGAGATTATTCAGATTCCTGCAAAGATATGTTCTACAGAAAAAGACAGAAAAACAGACAGAAAATATGCAAGTCGCTTAGTACACATACTAACACAGACAATAGAATGCAATATGACAGACTCCCACTAAGAAAAACACCCTCAATGAGTTTCTAAGTGAGCTAGGATCCATATTTCACATGCTTTTGAGTCAGCTAGGGCATGACGCTCAAAAACATGCTATTTAGGTAGACAACACATTGTCAATCACATCCTATGTGATTCCTAGATGAGTATGGGATAGTGATACGCTATCACTGCATGTTCCTCATCCCATCCTTACCATCAGGTCCAAGTCCGACTTGATAACCCAATTCAAGCTCAACCATATTCGAGCTATGAGAATCACGATTTCTCCATACCGCCTCACCAAGATAATCAGGTACGCTCAGCTAGGGCATGACCCGTAACCATGACGATCGAGGCCTTGACAGTGCTCTACTAATGGGCGGTAATAGCTTGAGATTACATGAGGCATAGGTGACTTGAACACCAGGATACCTTAACTGAATTCAAGTCAGTTCAGTCAAGCTGTTCCGATCAACTCGGTTGAACTACTCTTAGTTCAATTGAATCGTCTGTGTATATAATCCTTTTTGCCAAACAACACTTGCTTGCTTTAAATTATGTACCGAAACACTCTCATTGGTTAAACATTCATAATGTTCATCCAATGTGCATCAAAATCCAAATCAGTCCGAACCAAAACGTGACGAACTAGACAACCTTCTGTACTGACTCGGTCCGAGTCAACACTTGACTCGGTCCGAGTCAGAAGCCTCTGAGGTCAGGTCTGTTCGATTTTGATTCGTTCTGACTCTGTCGAGTCAACACTTGACTTTGTCCGAGTCAAAACTCTGATTTGTCGTTCTGATTCTGTCGTTTTGACTCGGTCGAGTTAAAACTCTGTCTGCCCGAGTCAAAACTCTGAGAGACACTTCCAGGCTACGAAAATTAGGGTTTCACCCTATTTCGATGCGTCATCAAGCCGTCTCCTTCCAGAAACTCATCCATGCATCAAATAACATTCATAATATTATTAAACATGCATAGATCAAGCCTATCATGCAATTCTAACCATTAAAATCATGTAGGCAAGAAACAAGCATGGCGATATACAGAGAATCAGGCTCTGATACCACTGTTGGGTTTCGGTACGGATTCCTAGCATGCGATCATATCGATCTAGGGTTTGGTTTACTAGGTTTCATGCAGCGGAAGAAAGATCTAAACCTAGTCAAACTTCACACGCAACCAAACCTGCAAAACCCGAACAGATCGTGTATATCACCGTGGGAATCGAATACTTACCTCTTTCTCGAAGAAACGGAAGTAGGAGTCGATCCTGGGTCTGTTTAATCACCTAGGACTGAAGTTACAGTCCCTCTACACGTATCCACACCGACGGGAAGGATTCCAAACGCTTTTGGAACCGATCTGCTAGGATCTGTGAAGTGTATGAAGTGGGATCTAATCCCGGGAGCTAGAACTATTAAAGAAACGATTTCTTCTGAGTTTTTGCTCTGTCTTAGGGTTCTGAAAGTGAGTTCTACACTTAGGACGGCATCCAACACCTCCTTATAAATTAGAAACCCTAATGCTTGTGAAAAGAGACTTTTTCCAAGTATTGACTCGGTCCGAGTCAGAACTCTGACTCGGTCGAGTCAGAACGAATCAGCCCAAGCCCATTGTCAACTCTTGACTCGGCCCATTGAGTATTGACTCGGTCCGAGTCAAAACTTTGACTCGACCGAATCAAAACATCAGCCAAGCCCAAAACACTTTCTGGGCTTCGACTCGCATGGAATTAACTGACTCGGTCCGAGTCAAATACTAACTCGGTCCGAGTCAGAAGGCTGGAAACGTCCCGACACTCTGATTTGATCCGAAAACGGTTTTTCCGACCAAATCCAAGTCTTCCTTTCCGATACTTCACATATAAGTCCATCCCTAATGGTGTGTGCCCCTGTAGGCCCATTCGCAGTGGCAGCAGCCTCGAGAACCATTCCCGATCTACAAGTCATGGTTAGCCTCTAGTAAGACGCCATGACTACCCACGTTGAATTGACTTAGAGGTGATCTAACCAAGGCAATAACAGCTCGAGTTCTGATCCTTTGTCTCACGATATCATATGTTGAACAAGGGCATGGTTTGAGCCACCTTTCAAGTTCAACTGCTTTCTCGTCTTGGCAAATCGACTAATAAAATAGATGCAACTTCATCTATAGCGTGGCCACGCGTTTTCATAGTCCGATTTCCATGAGAGGGCCCAACGATATCTTTCCTGTTAAGGAGGTGACAAGTCCCATATTGCATGTCTACTATCTCCATATGATTCGTGAACGTATCTGATCAACGCCGTTATAATCATTCAGTTAAAGACGACGTTTGACGCAGTCAAGACACGCCACTCCTCATATCAGATACTCCAGACATCTCAGGTCTGAGAATCCAAGAACGAACCGTTGTATAAGATTCAAGTCATGACTCTGTCCATGTGACAATCTCATGCGGGTCAACCAGTCACTCGTTCACAACGAGTACCCATGATTATGATATGCATCCAATGCATCGATCACACCTCATGCTAGTCTTAATTTATCATTGTTCCCACAATGATAACTGACCAGGGTGTTTAGAATCATTCTATAATGATTCAAGGATACCGAAATATAATAAACATGCCAATCATATAACGGGAATGTAATGCATTCATAAATCAATGAATCAATACAAAGTCAAAATGTCATATCACGGATCATCCTAGAGCATTACAACCAACATCTAGGACGTTGGAATTTGACAAGTTCACTCTTTTCTTTTCTCTTCTTTTTTTTTCTTTTTGTGTCCTTGTCCCACAACTTAGATCCGAGCCTTCATTTTCGACGCACTCATGTCCCCGAATGATTATTAATGAGATGATGACAGAGGAGTGTCGGGATGCATCGTATTTTCTAGGGCTTGTTGCTTCCTATAGGCTTCCTAACTTAGAGGTCAAAGGGTGGTTTTTTAGGGAGACGTTTCGTGCTTGGTTCGTAACCTCTACTCCATCTAGACTTTAGGAGACAAAATCATCCCACGTGACATTCATTTGCTCTAGGATTGGATCAGCTATTTCTACCTCACTCGACAATCCATTCAACTCTTTAGATAACTCTAAACTTAGCTCCTAAAACCTTTCCAAGTCAATCCTTACTCTATATCCCCCACATCGTCATCCGATCAAATCTTTGAGAGAAAAAACCTTATGCAATTGTATGCATGCATTCCTAGACCTATATGCACATATGCAACCTATTAGTGACAGTCCATGCAAGTATGTACAAGATGCAAGACTCTTTTTTTCGATGAATATGGAATGCATGATTCTAAGTGCAAATGATGCATGATGTGTAGAGTTCATGGGTACGATGTACGTTAGTGTCACTCCTCCCCCCCCAGACTTGAATCAAACACCGTCCGTGGTGTTAATTCTCAGCTAGCGGGAAGGTTCGAATGAAGAAATAAAGAATGAATGGAATGAAGGGAGTGAGTGTGTTACCTTTTTCCACTGGGGTGGTGTTCCATTCCAATTTCTCCTTCGCGGGTGTCGTGAGCCCATGAGACCTATGCAATGTGAGAAAACTACAACGCTATGTGGTGAAAATGCAAAAAGGGTGGTTGAGGGAGAGAGAAACGAATGGGTCCTCAGCAGGACCTGTGAGAGGAGTATGTCGATACCCTCTCTCCTTTTGTTTAAATTTTTTTTTATATAACGGGCGGTTGCTCGTTTAGGTGGGCGACTGCTCGTGCATTTTGCATTTTTGCTCAGAAGAAACGAGCAGGTCGCCCAAAAAATGGGCGACCGCTCGTTCAATTTTTTTTCGTTTTTGCTCAGAAAAAACGAGCGGGTCGCCCAAAAAATGGGCGACTGCTCATTACCCCCATTTTTTTTCGACGCAAAACGGATCTTTCCTCGCACTCGTGTTGTATCTGATAAAAGAGGTTGTTACGAGGGGATTTTGGAGACTTGATTAAGAAAAGGGAAAAGAAACAAAGAAGGTGAAGAATGTACATCCCGGTATGAACCGGGTTGCTAGTTAAGGTCATAGCTAGACCGAAATGCGGTTCAATCAATTAAAGAGAGGGAGAGTACAGAGGTACCTTCTCCTGGTCTAATACTCCATGGATTGTATTGCTTGAGTCTTTGAGTGTTGACCATGAAAGTTCCGCCTTTTCTGTTGTCGAGTTCTACCGCTCCATGAGAGGTGACGTTCTTTATGATGAACGGTCTCGACCACCTAGACTTCAGCTTTCCTGGAAAATGTTTTAGTTGTGATTTGAATAAAAGAACGAGGTTACCTTGTTTGAAGCTTCGAGGGAGAATGTGTCGGTCGTGCTACTTCTTTGCTCGCTCATTGTAGATCCGTGCATTCTCATATGCGTCCAAGCGAATTTCTTCCAAGTGATGGAGATGTAAGACTTGCTTCTCCGCTGCGGTCTTCCAATCATAGTTTAGTGCCTTGATCGCCCAATATGCTTTGTGTTCCAACTCGACCGGTAGATGACAGGCTTTCCCGTAGATGAGTTGGAATGGAGTCCTCCCGATAGGCATCTTGAATGCGGTCCTAAGCCCTTAGGGTAAGGGCTTTAGTTCCACTTGCGGGGCATGTTCAGGGTCCCAATCGGTGCATGATTTTTCTTTTAAACCTTGAGACGTGTCAAGAATGGTGTTGATAGTTGAGAGGATGCTTCCGAGGTTCAAGTCTTCATTTCCAGGTGGAAACGGGAGGGTCGTCCATTTTTCAGGCGGGTCGCCCACTTCTGCAGAATTTGGATCAGTTTTGCTCAGATAATTCGGGGGTCGTCCATTTTGACAGGCGGTCGCTCGCTTCTACAGTGTCTGAGTCGAAATTGCTCAGACAATTCAGGCGGGTCGCCCGTTTTTTACATAGGGTCGCCTGTTCTTGGTCCAGGTCGCCCGCGTCAGCAGTGTTTTTGCTCAGAGAAAACGGGCGAGTCGCCCATTTTTCAGGCGGGTCGCCCGTTTTTTCTGCACTTCTTCACCAATTATGGAAAATGGACGGGTCGCCCGAAAATCTGAGCGGGTCGCCTGAAATGTTGCAGAAACTGCATTTTCGGTTTCTTGACCGCCAACGCTCGTCTTATCTCCTCAATCTCTTTCCAATTACTATATAAACTTGCTTCTACGGCCATTAGTGACGCTTCAAGCGGGTCTACCTTACAAAATTCTCCAATCACTTCTTCTGCCGTTGCTTCAAGTATATCCGCATAACACACCGTATCATTGGTCGAGGGCTGCTTCAAATTCTGATCAAGTGAGAATTCAACTGTTTCATCTCCGATCTTCATAGTTAATCTCCCAGCCCGAACGTGCACTATGGCATCCGCTGTACTCAAAAATGGTCGTCCTAAAATGATTGGAACTTTGGAGTCTTCATCCATGTCTAGCACAACAAAATCGACCGGTACATAAAACTCACCAATCTTCAAAGGTATATCTTCTAATATTCCCGCTGGGTACTTGATCGATCTATCCGCTAATTGTAATGCCATCCCTGTCGGTTTTAGCTCACCGACGTTCAATTTCTTGTAGATTGACAAGGGCATTAAACTTACACTCGCTCGAAGATCACACAAGGCTCGATCGATGTCAATGGTTCCTAGCTTACAAGGGATAGAGAAACTTCCTAGATCAGCCATTTTCGGGGGAAGTTCATGCTTCATGATTGCAGCATTGATCTCGGTACTAAGGGATATTGTTTCTTTTTCCACAACCCTATTCCTCGTCAAGATGTCTTTTACAAACTTCGCATATGAGGGCATTTTGAGATTTACGTCATGAAAGGGCATCGTAATCTCCATCTTTTTCAACATCTCCGCAAACTTCCCAAACTGACTTTCCTCATTAAATTTCCTTAGACGAGAAGGAAAAGGGATTGGAGGTACCTTAGGTGGCGGTGGAATGTAGACGGGTTCTTTCTCTTGATCGACCACCTTAGGAATGTTCTCATCTATCGGTTTGCCTTTTTCCTCTCTTGTTAGCCTTGGAGGTGATGTCTTCCCAACCATCGGAGGAGTGATCTCCGGAAGTTGTTTTCCACTCCTCAGCTCCACTGCATTGATATATTCCCGAGGGTTCATCTCGTTCTTACCGGGGAGCATGCCTTGCTGTCTTGATGAGGAGGAAGATGCGAGTTGAGCCACTTGATTGTCCAAGATCTTCAAGTGAGCTTGTACTCCTTCTAATTGTTTCTTGAATGCAATTTGCTCATTTTCAATGCTCCCAATGGATACTCCTTGCAATTTTTGACCTTGGAGAATTTGCAATAGCATATCCTTGATGTCCGGGTCTTGCTCCTTGGTTTGTACTTGTTACGATCTGTATTTAGAATCCCCTTGGTAGCCTTGGCTCCCTTGACTTTGTTGTTGGTACTTTGGTTGAAAACCCGGAGGTCCTTGATTGTTCCGTTGGAAAGCGGGTTGAGAATTTAGCGCATTCGACGTGTTCTTGTAGGAGAAGTTGGGATGATTCTCAATCTCGGGTTGTATAAGTTGGACGGATGAGTGTATTGGTTTGGGCCAACATAGTTGGCTTCTTCCGCTTCTTGATCAACCATATACATACCCGGTTGAACTTGCACTAAATTGTGATATTCCACAACAGCTACTTGTTTGGTATTGGCGAGTTGGACCTTTATCTCAGCAAGGTCGGCCAACACTGCCTTAAGAGCTGCGTTCTCTCCCACATCACCTTTCACTGAGCTTCTCCTACTGAACTCGTTGGACGTATGGCTGCGTCCCTTGGCCAGTTTTGCAATTGTCGCCTCTAACTCTTGGAAAGGGATGTCATATATGTCCCCTCCACATACTGCATCAATCCAAGACCGAGTGTCATCCTTCAACCCATGGATAAAGATGGATAGAAGGTAGTCCCTTTCCATTCCATGGTGAGGGCACATTCTTTGATATTCCTTGAAGCGTTCTCATTGTGACACCCGTAACCCGTGTACAATATACGGACTGTGCCACATGAACGATATAAAATAAAATAATAAGTCGCGAAAGCAAAATCACGAAATCCAAAAACATTTTTAATCAAACCAGAGTAAGCATCGGAAAATACAAGCGATCAGTATCGCAAAACAACACATGGCCGAAAAGTCATAACATAACCGTACAAAATGCGGGAATACAAGTCCCGGAGTTCAAAATAAAATCCCGTACATGATGCTGCTTCTCTCAGGTCGTCGTCGTCCGTGCGCTAGGCGTAATCCTCGTGATCTGAAAAATGTAAAACCACGAGGGCTAAGCACAACTGCTTAGTGAGTAGCCTAGGTTGAACCCGGTAAACCCGTTCTCAGCGAGAACGGTGTTAGAACGATGATTCCAATCACATGCAGCAATAGTAACATGCGTTATCATATAACGTGCATCACACATATAATAACAATCACAATCACACCCGCATGGAGTCCACCATGGGGCTAGCCATAAACCCTAGTCAAGTCAGCATGACTAGGTACGCATCACACGCCCGTCACTCGCGTGACATTGGCCGTCGCATCACACGAAAATATCGCCTCAAGCGCTTGTCACGTCACGTGACTACCGATGTCAAGTCCATGACACAACAGAAATATAAACACACCCGTATGGAGTCCACCATAGGGTCCAGCCATAACCCTAGTCAAGTCCATGACTAGGAGCGCGTCACACGCCCGTCAAGTCCATGACGTTGGCCGTCGTGTCGCACACGACTAATCGTGTCTCAACGCCCGTCAAGTCCATGACGATGATGGTTGCGTCCACAACCATCCACAAACACAATCATGCTTGACTCGTACGCACGAGCAAGCTACACATATGACACACATCATGTATATGATGGTTGCGTCCACAACCATCCACAAACACAATCATGCTTGACTCGTACGCACGAGCAAGCTACACACATGGCACACATCATGTATATATCCCCCAGTACAATCACACGTATAACGGTATCCGATCCCTTACCGATCTACCGTTTAACGCCATGCAAACTACCCGTATAATCACGCAACGAGTCACTCGAATCGTTGTATCGCACATCTCACGCACACGGGATTCGAAAATCATCTGAAAAATGGTTCTGTACTCTAGAACGGTCGGTCCAGGGGTCCCGTGCTGTCCCGGGCCCCTCGGGACAATTTTTGAGGTCTGGAACGGAGACCATTCGGTCTGGGGATGCCAGACCGTTTGGTTTGGGTCACCCAGACCGTCCGTTCTGGCCTTAGAGTCCGTCCGTTCCGGCTGTTTTCGCTCTCGCGAAACAGTTTTCTGGTCCGACTTCGTTTGATCATATCTCCCTCATTTCTCAACCAAATTCAGTCCTGTTTGTTGCTAAATGTTCATTGAAGTGTCCTCTATCTAATCCAAGCAACAAATCATCGAAATAACACAATCACATCGACGAAAACGAGCTTACACAGACGCAACTCGAGCCACTCACCTCTGTTTCGGCTCAGATCTGGGTTGGCTGGATTTCGTGGTGTTTTCCGGTCTGTTTCTCGCCGAAAACCTCTCCTAGACACTCTAGGGATGTCCCTCCTTGCTTTTCCGAGCTTTCCTTGCGCTGGTTCCTCCTCTTTCTCGCCCTTCTTCTCTCTTTCTCCTCTTTCTCTATTTTTCTGAAACTTTGCCCGAAATGGTGAAAGCTACGACTTGGAGAGTGTTTATGCCGCGAGAAGGAGGTGGATTGGGCTCAAGCTCAGGCCCAAGGTCGAGCCTGCAACGTCCTGGCGAGGTTGGACGGTGATTTGACGCCGGTGGGGTCCGGGAACGCAGAGAAATACGCGTCCCAAGGCAGTAAATTGGCCAGTTGCGTTCTGCCCAGCAGACCGTCCGTTCTGGTCCTGGAACGGACGGTCTGGGCCCAGTTTTGGCCCAGCTCCTAGCTCGTTCGTGGTCCGTCCGTTCCGCCTTAAGCAATCCGTCCGTTCTGCCTTTGCCAGTCCGTCCGTTCTGCATTTCTGGTCCGTCCCGACTGACTTCGATTGCTCTGTTCTCACTCGTTTCTTACCCGAATCGCGCACCGTTTGTTTCTACACCTTCCTTGGAATGTCCTCTTTCAATATCCAATCAATAGATTATTGGAAACTCACGTTTACACGATGAGGTACAACTCGAAACGTCCGTACCTTGAATAATTTGTGAATTCCAAATTTCCAGGTTCTACTCAATTTTCATTTGCTCATAACTTCCTCGTTTCTCATTCAAATCGAGTGTCGTTTTCTTCTAGATCTTCGTTGAAATATTCTCTATATTTTTGCTTTATTTTACCCTCCTTTTATTATCAAAAATAATTTAAATAATTAATACGGGAATCGGGGTATTACAAATCCTCCCCCCTTAAAAAGAATTCGTCCTCGAATTCAGAATGTCATCATATCACCAAGATTTCCTCGTATTCGGTATCATAACCAAAACATATCCGTATCGTCACATTAGCTCACAAATAGGTTTGATACAAACCCACATCATACATAAGTGTTCGTACAACGCTCAAGTAAACAGATGTGGATAATTATTACGCATCTCTGCCTCGGGTTCTCAGAATGTCATCATATCACCAAGATTTCCTCGTATTCGGTATCATAACCAAAACATATCCGTATCGTCACATTAGCTCACAAATAGGTTTGATACAAACCCACATCATACATAAGTGTTCGTACAACGCTCAAGTAAACAGATGTGGATAATTATTACGCATCTCTGCCTCGGGTTCCCAAGTCATGTCGGAAACCCCTTGGCTCCGCCCCAAGACCTTCACAAGTGATACTTCCTTCGTCCTTAGCTTCTTGATCTTTCCGATCCACGATTTGTAACGGCTCGTCTCGAAAACGTATAACCCCTGTAAACTCCAACTCCTGAGGCTGTAGCACGTGAGAAGGATCCACTACATACATCCGCAGTATCGACACGTGAAACACATCATGAATATTGCCCAGCTCTGGCGGTAATCTAAGACGGTATGCAACAGCTCCCACTCTCGCGATCACGGGATAAGGTCCAATGTGGCGCGGCTTCAGCTTCCCGCTCTGTTCGAACCTTGCATGCCCCCGCATCGCCTGTCCTCGGAGAAAGGCATAATCTCCGACCTCCAGCTCGAAGTCTCACCGTCACTGATCGGCGTATGACTTCTGCCAGTCCTACGTCGTCTTCAGATGGGCGCAAATCCTCCGTATCACCTCCGTGGTCTCCTCAACAATCTCCGGCCCGAACTCGCGACGTTCTCCGATCTCTGTTCAGCACAACGGTGTCTTGCATGGTCTCCCATACAAGGCCTCATATGGTGACACTCCTATGCTCGTGTGATGGCTGTTGCTGTACGCGAACTCGCACAACGTCAAGTACCGGTCCCACGGAGCTCCCCACTCCATAATACAAGCTCGGAGCATGTCCTCCAGAGTCTGTATCGTCCGCTCCGACTGACCTTCTGTCTGAGGATGGTATGCCGTGCTCATCTTGAGCTTCGTCCCCAGTGCCTCCTGTATCGCCTTCCATAGGCGTGATGTAAATCGGACGTCTCTGTCCGAGATGATCTCGTTCGGAACCCCATGTAGAAGCACGATCTCATCAACGTAAATCTGCGCCAACCGCTCAATCGGATACTCCTGACGAATGGGAATAAAATGAGCGGATTTGGTTAGTCGATCCACGACTACACAAATGGCGTTCTTCTTGCTTGGTGTGAGCGGTAATCCGACCATGAAGTCCATGGCGATCGAATCCCACTTCCACTCGGGTATTTCCAGCGGTTGTAGCTGTCCTCCCGGCATCTGTCGTTCTGCCTTCACCTGCTAGCAAGCGAGGCATCTCGCTACGTAGTCCGCCACGTCCCTCTTGACTCTCGGCCAAGTATACCATTGTCGAAGCCCTTGATACATCTTGCTCACCCCCGGATGTATCGCTAACCTCGACTGATGTGCCTCTGCCAAGATCTCCTGTCTCAACTCCGGATCGCGTCAGACACACAGAGTCGGTTCCCAAGTCGCAACGCTCCCAGCTCGTCGACGCGGTAGCCCTTAAGACTATATTCCCTAATGTGATCCATGCATCGAGCGAGTAATGGATCACCGCGCTGTCCCCTGACCACGCGCTCTATCAGAGTCGTTGACAACTCCTCGGGCGTCAGCGAGAGATGTCCCAACATCGCAGTCAACTCAGTGGCGTTGCTGCGAGATGAGGTGACAACACGTATCGTCGCTAGGATCTTCTTTCTGCTAAGAGCATCGGTCACTACGTTAGCCTTTCCTGAATGGTAGGCTATCTCCAGATCGTAATCTGTGATCAACTCCAATGATCTCCGTTGTCTCAGATTCAGATCCCTCTAAGATATCACATAAGTTAAGCTCTTGTGATCCGTGTTGAGCTTAACCTTCTCCCCGTACAGATAGGATCTCCAGATCTTCAGCGCGTGAACTACCGCCGCTAACTCCATATCGTGTGTCGGGTAGTTCTCCTCATGTTTCTTCAGCTGCCTCGACACGTAAGCGATCACGTGTCTCTCCTGCATCAACACACAACCGAGTCTGTGCTTAGACGCGTCGGTGTATACCTCGTATAACATTCCTGGCCGTGGTAATGCCATGATCGGCGCTGATGTTAATCTCCGCTTCAACTCCCCAAAGCTCTCCTCGCACTCTGCCGTCCACTCGAACCTGACGTTCTTCCCTGTCAGCTTCGTCAATGGTCGAGCTATCTTAGCGAATCCTTTGACGAATCGTCTGTAATAGTTGGCTAATCCCAAGAAGCTCTTGACTTCTGCCGCAGAAGTCGGGGACTGCCATTCCATGACGGCCTCGATCTTGGCTGGATCAACCTGAATGCCCTGAGCCGATACCACGTGTCCTAGGAATCCAATCTACTGTAACCAGAAGCTTCACTTACTGAACTTCGCGTACAGTCGGTTCTCCCTTAGCCTCCACAATATCTTCCGCAGATGATCCTCATGTGCCTGCAGATCCGGCGAATAGATGAGGAGGTCATCGATGAAAATGATGACAAACTCATCCAGATAGTCCATGAACACGCGGTTCATCAGTTGCATAAACACCGCATGCGTGTTCGTGAGCCCAAAAGGCATGACCACGAACTCGAAGTGTCCATATCTCATCCGGAAATGTCATCTTCTGTATGTCATCCTCCTTGACCCGAATTTGGGGATATCCGGATCATAGATCGATCTTCGAATACCATTGGGCTCCCTATAGCTGGTCCAGCAACTCGTCAATCCTCGGTGACGGGTATCGATTCTTGATAGTCACTTGGTTGAACCCTCGGTAATCGATAATCGATGTACAAGCGCATACTTCCGTCCTTTTTCTTCGCGAAGAGTACCGGTGCTCCCCACAGTGAGACGCTAGGGCGAATGAAGCCCTGCTCCACCAACTCGTTCAGCTGCTTCTTCAGATCGTCCATCTCCGTAGGTGCCATCCGGTACGGAGCCTTTGAGATAGGCTCGGTACCTGGTAACACGTCTATACTGAAGTCAATCTCTCGGCTGGGTGGTAATCCCGGTAGATCATCGGGAACCACATCTGAAAATTCTTGGGCAACGGGGGTATCCTCCAGACTCCTTTCTGATTCCTGTGTAGCTGTAATGTCTACCAGGAAGAATTCGTTGCCGTTCATGATCATCTTCTTTTCGAACCTTTGGCTTGAACTTAAGGGGGTCCTCTGCTAACGCCAATATAGATGGTGAGCGAGGTAAGTTCCTCCCCCCACTTTGTCATAAACGTCCACTTGGGTGGGTTGGTGTTTATTCCTTTAGGTACTGCTATAGAGCCTCTTAGGGATTTCAGAATTAGTTCCCTAATTCCAATCCCATAGTTTAGGCATTGGGCTTAATTGTAGAAATCGTTGATCTCCATTTAAGCATATAATGGTGACATTTCGACGACCCCAACTCGCATCATCAATGTACGGACCTCGACAGGTGAGGATTTTCTTCAGACATGGTTTGAAAATATTTTTCGTAGAAAAAGAAACTCTTCTTCTTCGTAGAAAATCGTTGGGTAATGAGCACGATTCCTTCCCGAGAAAAGAACGTGGCTCTGATACCAAAAGTTGTGATACCCGTAACCCGTGATACAGTATACGAACAGTGCCACATGGACGATATAAAATAAAATAATAAGTCGCGGAAGCAAAATCACGAAATCCAAAAACATTTTTAATCAAACCAGAGTAAGCAGCGGAAAATACAAGCGATCAGTATCGCAAACAACACATGG
>NW_010964159.1:225104-227741 GCF_000463585.1 Tarenaya hassleriana | reverse complement strand
CCACAAACACAATCATGCTTGACTCGTACGCACGAGCAAGCTACACACATGGCACACATCATGTATATATCCCCCAGTACAATCACACGTATCACGGTATCCGATCCCTTACCGATCTACCGTTTAACGCCATACAAACTACCCCGTATAATCACGCAACGAGTCACTCGAATCGTTGTATCACACATCTCACGCACACGGGATTCGAAAATCATCCAAAAAAGGGTTCTGTACTCTAGAACGGTCGGTCCAGGGTGTGGATCGGTCGGTCCAGGGGTCACGTGCTGTCCCGGGGCCCCTCGGGACAATTTTGAGGTCTGGAACGGAGACCATTCGGTCTGGGGATGTCAGACCGTCCGGTCTGGGTCACCCAGACTGTCCGTTCTGGCCTTAGAGTCCGTCCGTTCTGGCTGTTTTCGCTCTCGCGAAACAGTTTTCTGGTCCAACTTCGTTTGATCATATCTCCCTCATTTCTCAACCAAATTCAGTCTCGTTTGTTGTTAAATGTTCATTGAAGTGTCCTCTATCTAATCTAAGCAACAAACCATCGAAATAACACAATCACATTGACGAAAACGAGCTTACACAGACGCAACTCGAGCCACTCACCTCTGTTTCGGCTCAGATCTGGTTTGGCTGGATTTCGTGGTGTTTTCTGGTCTGTTTCTTGCCGAAAACCTCTCCTAGACACTCTAGGGATGTCCCTCCTTGCTTCCCCGAGCTTCCCTTGCGCTGATTCCTCTTCTTTCTCGCCCTTCTTCTCTCTTTCTCCTCTTTCTCTATTTTTCTGAAACTTTGCCCGAAATAGTGAAAGCTACGACTTGGAGAGTGTTTATGCCGCGAGAAGGAGGTGGATTGGGCTCAAGCTCAGGCCCAAGGTCGAGCCTGCAATGTCCTGGCGAGGTTGGACGGTGATTTGACGCCGGTGGGGTCCGGGAACGCAGAGAAATACGCGTCCCAAGGCAGCAAGTTGGCCAGTTGCGTTCTGCCCAGCAGAACGTCCGTTCTGGTCCTGGAACGGAAGGTCTGGGCCCAGTTTTGGCCCAGCTCCTAGCTCGTTCGTGGTCCAGCCGTTCCGCCTTAAGCAGTCCGTCCGTTCTGCCTTTGCCAGTCCGTCCGTTCTGCCTTTCTGGTCCGTCCCGACTGACTTCGATTGCTCCGTTCTCACTCGTTTCTTACCCGAATCGCGCACCGTTTGTTTCTACACCTTCCTTGGAACGTCCTCTTTCATGTCCAATCAATAGATTATTGGAAACTCACGTTTACACGATGAGGTATAACTCGAAACGTCCGTACCTTGAATAATTTGTGAATTCCAAATTTCCAGGTTCTACTCAATTTTCATTTGCTCATAACTTCCTCATTTCTCAGTCAAATCGAGTGTCGTTTTCTTCTAGATCTTCGTTGAAATATTCTCTATATTTTTGCCTTATTTTATCCTCTTTTTATTACCAAAAATAATTTAAATAATTAATACGGAAATCGGAGTATTACACTCATGTATCATGGAGATTCTCCCCATCCTCTTGTACAAAGACATTGATCTTATTTCTCGCGTGTTGAGTCTTGGTGGGGGAATAGTATTGCATAAGGAATTGTTCTTCCATCTCATCCCATGTCGAGATAGAGTTTGGCTCAAGAGTGTAGAGCCAATCTCTAGCTCTCTCCGTAAGTGAGTAGGGGAAAGTTTCAAGGAACACGTCTTCAAGAGTAATCCCCGGTCCCTTCTTGATTGCCTTACAGTTCATCTTGAAGTTCGTAAGGTGAGCATTCGGGTCCTCATTTGGTCTCCCCCGGAAACTCATGTTGTTGAGCATTTGGATGCATTGCGGTAGGAGTTCAAGATCTTCTAGTGGTCCCCGATTTATGCATGATAGTAGTTGGGTGTGCTTCGGTTGTGTGTACATTCGAAGCGTTCTAGGGGCTGCTTGGGCTGGACCTCTTTGGGCATTGGCCCCTCTCAACAACTCTTCAGCCATCTCGGGTTGTTCTCTTCGTGCGTTGTTCTCTCTCAGCATTTCTTCGGCCATACCCCACTGTCTTTGCTGTCTCCGAATGAAGCGTACGGTTCTTTCTAATTCGGGTCGAAGATGAGTTGATCTCTATCGGTTGTACTTCTTGTCATACACCGAAAGAGCTGCACACCAAAGAAACAAAACGAACTGAAAGTGTTGTGAAAAGGTTGTCTCAAAGTAATCCAAGCAAGAATCCAAGCAATGGTAATCTAGCAAAAATCTAGACTAACACGAAAACGCCTAGTCCCCGGCAACGGTGCCAAAAACTTGATGCGCACGCACCGAGTCTTATATTTAGTACCTGATTCGTACCACTATCCACAAGTATACGGTAGTTGTAGTACCGGGGTCGAACACGAGGACTAGGATGTATTAGTCTATCTCTAAGCTAGATCAGGTGGTCAAGTAAAAATGTGGTTTGTGATAAGTGTCGGAATACAAGAAAGCAAGTAAAATTAACGGTTTGTAAAACGATGGTTTGAGGCGTTGTAGATTCGGGATCCCTCATGAATCGCATGGACGGTTAGTGATGCTACAATGTCCTAGGGTTTGTCTTCCAATTGGGGATTTCAAGCACTTCCTCTAGAGTTTGTCTCTCCCGAGCTTAAACTCACTACCTAGA
>NW_010964159.1:222574-223673 GCF_000463585.1 Tarenaya hassleriana | reverse complement strand
GAGTTTAAGCTCGGGAGAGACAAACTCTAGAGGAAGTGCTTGAAACCCCCAATTGGAAGACAAATCCCAAGACATTGTAGCATCACTAACCGTCCATGCGATTCATGAGGGATCCCGAATCTACAACGCCTCAAACCATCGTTTTACAAACCGTTAATTTCGAAACGTCCGTACCTTGAATAATTTGTGAATTCCAAATTTCCAGGTTCTACTCAATTTTCATTTGCTCATAACTTCCTCATTTCTCAGTCAAATCGAGTGTCGTTTTCTTCTAGATCTTCGTTGAAATATTCTCTATATTTTTGCCTTATTTTATCCTCTTTTTATTACCAAAAATAATTTAAATAATTAATACGGAAATCGGAGTATTACACTCATGTATCATGGAGATTCTCCCCATCCTCTTGTACAAAGACATTGATCTTATTTCTCGCGTGTTGAGTCTTGGTGGGGGAATAGTATTGCATAAGGAATTGTTCTTCCATCTCATCCCATGTCGAGATAGAGTTTGGCTCAAGAGTGTAGAGCCAATCTCTAGCTCTCTCCGTAAGTGAGTAGGGGAAAGTTTCAAGGAACACGTCTTCAAGAGTAATCCCCGGTCCCTTCTTGATTGCCTTACAGTTCATCTTGAAGTTCGTAAGGTGAGCATTCGGGTCCTCATTTGGTCTCCCCCGGAAACTCATGTTGTTGAGCATTTGGATGCATTGCGGTAGGAGTTCAAGATCTTCTAGTGGTCCCCGATTTATGCATGATAGTAGTTGGGTGTGCTTCGGTTGTGTGTACATTCGAAGCGTTCTAGGGGCTGCTTGGGCTGGACCTCTTTGGGCATTGGCCCCTCTCAACAACTCTTCAGCCATCTCGGGTTGTTCTCTTCGTGCGTTGTTCTCTCTCAGCATTTCTTCGGCCATACCCCACTGTCTTTGCTGTCTCCGAATGAAGCGTACGGTTCTTTCTAATTCGGGTCGAAGATGAGTTGATCTCTATCGGTTGTACTTCTTGTCATACACCGAAAGAGCTGCACACCAAAGAAACAAAACGAACTGAAAGTGTTGTGAAAAGGTTGTCTCAAAGTAATCCAAGCAAGAATCCAAGCAATGGT
>NW_010964159.1:219990-221842 GCF_000463585.1 Tarenaya hassleriana | reverse complement strand
ATAGCATTAAGCACAAAACATCAAACCAATGGAAGAAAACTCAAAGACATCATAGATTAAGCTTAGGTGTCCATACAAAAGTGGGGATCCCTCACCCACAACAAAGTCACTACTTCATAACTAGGGTTTCAAAACAGAAAGCAAAATGAAGAAACATGGAAAAGGAGAACAAATGCTCAAGATGGTCTTCAATGGTGGTCTTCTTCTTCTCCTAGCCTCCTTGATCTCCAAAAATCCCTCTTTTCTCCTCTTCCAAGTCAAGTCTCTCCCCAAGTGTGTGGCCCCTTTTCTCTCTCCTCAAACTCCCCTTTTTATGAAAGTCCAAAATTAGATTTTCTCCTCAAAACACAGGCTTTTCCTTTTTGGGCCGATTTTGATTTCAGCCGGTCGCTCATTTTTCTTCAGGGTCGCTCTTTTTTCGGGTGGTTCGCTCATTTTCCTCTGCACACGCGAAAAGCAAGCGACCGCTCATAAAATGAGCGACCGCTCACAAACCGGGCGACCGCCCATAAAATGGGCGGGTCGCTCATTTTCTCTGAGCTTCCCGAGCCTTCTCGAACTCTTGTTCTTTCGTGCCGCGCTGCGTGAGTGATGAGGACATCGGAAAGCACGGGAGAGACGACAAGAGAACGGGAGCAGGAGATTCTCAAGCGGATCGAAAGGAGCTTTTGGAACAGAAATTGAAGAGTGACGGTCCCATAACTCGCGCCAAGGCAAAGAGATTGAAGGAAACATTTACAATAGTACTTCAAGAAGAGTTTGGGCTTCAAAATCAAGTGGGATCAGCCCAAACTCAAGCCCATGCCTTGGTTAACCTACTTGAGGCCCAAATCAGCCCAAATGAAGCAAAATAAGTCCAAAAGAATGCTTGAAAAGTCATGAAGAAGAGGAGTTACGAAAATTCTGGTCTTTTTGCAATAAATGTGGTCATATTTGACTACCTTGGAAATTATAATTGCATGGTTTTTAGTCTTCTTTGTTTTCGGCAAACTCTTTTATTTTTCTTAGTTTTTCAATGTTTCCTTTCCTTATAAAAAGGGAGCATCTATCATGTAAAACTCAGATTATTGAATTGAGAGGTTTTTTCTTATGTTCTTGAGTACTAACTCTAAACTTCGTAAGGTTTGAGGTAGTGTTCTTTTGACTTATCAAACACTTTTACCACCAGGTGTTTGTGGCGTCTTCGCTCGTTTCAAAGGTTCTCTAACCGGGTCTGGATTGGGTTTAGGACGTTCTTGTGACTGGAACAAGTCCTAAGTTCGGTTCACGTGTCGTTAGTGGGTTTTTGAACATCCATCAACTATCTTTCTTACCTAATTTGAGAATCGTCGATCCCGGGTTTGTATCATTTGGTAATGCCTTTTGGTTTAACTAACGCACCTAGCACTTTCATGCGGCTTATGAATCATGTTCTCAGAAATCTCATTGGAAAATTCGTTGTTGTTTACTTTGACGATATCTTAGTTTACAGCAAGAGTTCAGGAGAACATGTTGAACATCTACGTTGTGTTCTTGACTTACTGCGAGGCGAAAAATTATACGCTAATCTTAAGAAATGCACATTTTGCACTGATAAGGTTGTTTTCCTAGGATTTGTTGTCAGTTCACAGGGCATACACGTCGATGAGGAAAAGATAGAAGCCATCAAGAGTTGGCGACTCCTAAGTCTCCTAGTGAGGTCCGAAGATTTCATGGCTTGGCAGGATTTTATCGGCGTTTTGTCAAAGACTTCAGCACCATAGCTGCCCCATTGACGGAAGTGATTAAAAAGGATAACAAGTTTCGTTGGGGAGAAGCGCAAGAGAAGGCATTCCAAACATTAAAAGGGAAGTTGATCAACTCTCCACTCTTG
>NW_010964159.1:211147-219980 GCF_000463585.1 Tarenaya hassleriana | reverse complement strand
TGTTTCGACGCACTCTAAACGTGTTTCGACGCACTCTAAACGTGTTTTGACGAACTCTAAACATGTTTCGAGTGCGTCCAAACGCAAGAGATGGCATTCTAAACATTAAAAGAGACGACATTCCAAACATTGACGGAAGTGATTAAAAAAGATAACAAGTTCCGTTGGGGAGAAGCGCAAGAGACGACATTTCAAACATTAAAAGGGAAGTTGATCGACTCTCCACTGACTCTACCTAATTTCGAGAAAACATTTGAGATCGAATGTGATGCTTCTGGTGTAGGAGTTGGTGCGGTGTTGATGCAAGAAGGGAGGCCAGTTGCATACTTCAGCGAGAAGTTGAACGGAGCTCAATTGAATTATTCGACTTATGACAAAGAGATGTATGCAATGGTAAGGGCTCTGCAAACGTGGCAACACTACTTGTGGTCGAAGGAGTTCGTGATTCACACCGATCATGAATCGCTCAAGTACCTAAAGGGACAACACAAGTTGAGTCGAAGACATGCCAAGTGGGTAGAATTCATTGAAATGTTTCCTTATGTTATTCGACATAAGCAAGGTAAGGAAAACATTGTGGCTGATGCATTGTCTAGACGATACACGTTGTTAACTTCTTTGGATGCGAGAATGCTAGGGTTTGAACATATTAAGGAGTTGTACGAATCTGATCAGGAATTCCAAGATGTATTCAAGGCATGTGAAAAGGTTGCAAGTGGAAAATATTATCGGTTTGAAGGATATTTATTCCGTGAGAATAAACTTTGTGTGCCTAACTGTTCTATGCGGGATTTGCTTATTCAAGAGGCTCATGGAAGCGGTCTCATGGGACATTTTGGAGTGGCCAAGACCTTGTCAACTTTGCAGGAACACTTCTATTGGCCAAATATGAAGAGAGATGTTGAACGGGTGTGTGGAAGATGCATGAAGTGCAAGAAGGCGAAATCCAAGGTACCACCCAATGGTATGTATACGCCTTTACCGATTCCGAGTGCACCATGGATTGATATTTCAATGGATTTCATTGTTGGATTGCCTAGAACTAGGACAGGGAAGGATTCTGTGTTTGTTGTGGTTGATAGATTTTCGAAAATAGCACATTTCATCCCTTGTCATAAAACCGATGATGCATCCCATATTGCGGTTTTGTTCTTTCGAGAAATTGTTCGGTTGCATGGCATGCCTAGGACGATTGTTTCGGATAGAGATACTAAGTTCCTAAGTTACTTTTGGAAGACTCTATGGGGAAGATTAGGGACTAAGCTACTCTTTTCGACGACTTGTCATCCACAAACCGATGGACAAACGGAAGTAGTGAATAGGACTCTTTCTACATTGTTGCGTGCTTTAATTAAAAAGAACCTTAAAATGTGGGAAGACTGTCTACCGCATGTTGAGTTTGCATATAATCGATCTGTGCATAGTGCTACGTGTTACTCGCCTTTTGAAATCGTTTACGGTTTTAATCCACTAACACCATTGGATCTTTCGCCATTGCCGATGAGCGAAATGACTAACCTTGAGGGAAAGAACAAGGCTGAGTTTGTAAAACAGATTCATGAAGCGGTCCGCAAGAATATTGAGCGATGCACGGAGCAATACGCTAAGCAAGCAAACAAAGGGCGCAAGGAAGTTACGTTTGAGCCAGGAGACATGGTGTGGATTCATATGCGCAAGGAAAGGTTTCCAAATCAGAGGAAGAGCAAGCTTATGCCGAGGGGAGATGGACCATTCAATGTTTTCGAACAAATCAACAACAATGCCTATAAGATTGAACTTCCAGGTGAGTACAACATTAGCTCTACGTTTAATGTTGTTGACTTAGCTCGTTTTGATGCAGATGATAATTCGGATTTGAGGGCAAATCCCTTTCAAGAGGAAGGGAATGATGAGGACATCGGGAAGCACGGGAGAGACGACAAGAGAACGGGAGCTGGAGATTCTCAAGCGGATCGAAAGGAGCTCTTGGAACAGAAATTGAAGAGTGACGGTCCCATAACTCGCGCCAAGGCAAAGAGGTTGAAGGAAACATTTACAATGCTACTTCAAGAAGAGTTTGGGCTTCAAAATCAAGTGGGATCAGCCCAAACTCAAGCCCATGCCTTGGTTAACCTACTTGAAGCCCAAATCAGCCTAAATGAAGCAAAATAAGTCCAAAAGAATGCTTGAAAAGTCATGAAGAAGAGGAGTTACGAAAATTCTGGTCTTTTTGCAATAAATGTGGTCATATTTGACTACCTTGGAAATTACGATTGCATGGTTTTTAGTGTTCTTTGTTTTCAGCAAACTCTTTTATTTTTTTTAGTTTTTCAATGTTTCCTTTCCTTATAAAAAGGGAGCATCTATCATGTAAAACTCAGATTATTGAATTGAGAGGTTTTTTCTTATGTTCTTGAGTACTAACTCTAAACTTCGTAAGGTTTGAGGTAGTGTTCTTTTGACTTATCAAACACTTTTACCACCAGGTGTTTGTGGCGTCTTCGCTCGTTTCAAAGGTTCTCTAACCGGGTCTGGATTGGGTTTAGGGCGTTCTTGTGACTGGAACAAGTCCTAGGTTCGGTTCACGTGTCGTTAGTGGGTTTTTGAACATCCATCGACTATCTTTCTTACCTAATTTGAGAATCGTCGATCCCGGGTTCGTATCACATGTTTAGAGTTCGTATAAACTTGTTTAGAGTGCACCGAAACATTTTTAGAGTGCGTCAAAACATATTTAGTGTACGTCGAAACATGTTTAGAGTTCGACGAAACATGTTTAGAGTGCATCGAAACATATTTAGAGTGCATCCAAACATGTTTACAGTGCGTCGAAACATATTTGGAGTGAGTCGAAACATATTTAGAGTGCATCGAAACATGTTTAGAGTTCGTCTGAACTTGTTTAGAGTGCACCGAAACATGTTTAGTGTGCGTCCAAACACATTTAGAGTGCATCCAGACATGTTTAGAGTGCGTCAAAACATACTTAGAGTGCATCCAGACATGTTTAGAGTAAAAATCGAAACATTTTTAGAGTGCGTCGAAAGATTTTTAGAGTGCATCTAAACATACTTAGAGTGCATGCAAACATGTTTAGAGTGCATCGAAACATTTTTAGAGTGCGTCGAAACATATTTAGAGTGCGTCGAAACATGTTTAGATTTGTCTAAACATGTTGAGAGTGCGTCCAAACATGTGTAGAATGCGTTTAAACAAATTTAGAGTGCGTCCAAACATGTTTGGAGTGCGTTTGGACGCACTCGAAACATGTTTAGAGTTCGTCAAAACACGGTTAGAGTGCATCGAAACATACTGAGTGCATCCAAACATATTTAGAGTGCGTCTAAACATACTTAGAGTACATCCAAACATGTTTAGAGTGCGTCGAAATATACATAGAGAGCATTGAAACATGTTTAGAATGCATCGAAACATTTTTAGAGTGTATCGAAACATTTTTAGAGTGCGTCGAAACATGTTTAGAGTGTATTTAAACATATTTAGAGTGCGTCGAAACATATTTAGAGTGCGTCGAAACATATTTAGAATTCGTCTAAACATGTTTAGAGTGCGTCAAAACACGTTCAGAGTGAATCCAAACACATTTAGAGTGCATCCAAACATGTTTAGAGTGTTCGAAACATACTTCGAGTGCATCCAAACATGTTTAGAGTGCATCGAAATATTTTTAGAATGCATCCAAACATACTTAGTGTGCATCCAAACATGTTTAGAGTGTATTAAAACATTTTTAGAGTGCGATAAAATATATTGAGAGTGCGTCGAAACATGTTTAGAGTTCGTCTAAATATGTTTAGAGTGCACCAAAACACGTTTAGAGTGTCAAAACATACTTAGCGTGCATCCAAACATGTTTAGAGTGCATCCAAACATGTTTAGAGTGCATCCAAAGATGTTTAGAGTGCATCAAAACATTTTTAGAGTGCGTCGAAACATTTTTAGAGTGCGTCCAAACATGTTTAGAGTGCATCCAAACGTGTTTAGAGTGCTTCGAAACATCTTTAGAGTGCGTCGAAACATATTTAGAGTGCATCGAAACATGTTTAGAGTTTGTCTAAACATGTTTAGAGTGCATTCAAAAACGTTTAGAGTGCATCCTAACATGTTTAGAGTGTTGAAGAGCAAAAGAGTAACAAGCATGACACGAGAAGACTTGAGGAGCAAGGAAGCATGGAAACAACAATGGAAGAATTGATGTTGTTGCAGGTGGAAAACCATGTCATTGGAGGAATTAATATGCTCAGCATATACCAAGGACGAAATTCATACTTTGGTGGTGCATTATTCCTCCTCTCCAAGTTGAACCAAGTGTCAACCATGCACCAAGATATTGAATGCTTTCTCCATCTCCAAATCTGCCAACTACCGCATTTAATGCTCCTGGTCATGCAAGTCTCCAACAGCTAGTTTATTCAATTCTCTTCCCAACTACCTAGTTATTAAATGTTTATTGTAACAGCTAGTTTCTCTCCTATAAAAAGGAGATATCTTGTATCATTTTAGATAAGAAATAGAGACTTAAGGAAATCTGAGTTATTTCCCCTCTATCCTTATTTTGTTCTTATCTCCTACGTTTCGTTATTCACATTCCATCTCTTCCACAAACACAAAATTCTACATGGTATCAGAGCATTAAGGTCCAAGACCTCTCTGTTATAAATTTGTTTTTCTTCCGCTGCATAAACCGAGCAAATTCCCTCTTATCTTTGGTTGATAGAAAGAGGAGCCTGTTCGTGTATTCAATTCTATTTCTACCTTCTTTGGCCATTCTTTCAAGCCAACGGGAGTCATATTTTTCAAGTTTTTCGTTGGCCTCTCACGATTAACCATTTTTCTAAGTTCATTTCGGTTCTTATATCCAAAACCGAGTGAACCGTTTTTGTTTTGTCACCTCCACAGAATTCTCATTCTTTTGAACAGTTTCAATCCACTAAACTTATATGTGGAATTCTTGGGATGTGAATTATGGTCCTTTAGAAGACGAGGAAGGAAATCATTGCACATATTGTGTAGATGAACATGGTAATGTCGAAGAGTATTGGTCTTCCAAAGAATCCATTGAAGCATGGCAAAAACTATCCATAGAGGAGATAGCAGCCACATGTGTGGATGAAGACCCCTTTTTCGAGCAAAAAGATGAGAAGGAATGTGTTGTGGACGACAACGTCTTTGATCATCTCCCATCGGATATCAAGGAGGCTTTACTCTCAACGATCAAAGACTGCAACATACGGTTAACTCCTTCTCTCCTTGAATCCCTCTTTAATTTAATGAGTTTGTTCAAATGATGGAAAAAATGCAGGAAGAGAGCACAATAGAGCTGATCGTAAAGGAAAAGGCGACTGGAAACAAAGTGGAAGGAGGACACAAGCAAGAAACCTCATTGGAGAGCCACAAAGAGGACACAACGTCCCAAGAGAATCAACCATATGAGGAGACTATGCCTTCTCCTATCCATGACACACATATTCGGTTGAATCCTAATCCTTTATCCCTTACAATAAAATCTAATGATATTGTGTTTGCAAGGGCAAACACACATTACATTTCGGGGCCATTGAAGGTGGTTGACATCAAAGAGGAGGAACATGAGTACGAACACATGGATGTTGTATTGGCAAACTCCAAAGAGGAGGCAATGAACCTCAATAACGAGGACCCAAACACATCTGAGATAAAGCTCTTTCCATCTCCTCAACAAAATCTGGGAATCCAATTCATAAGCACTAGAGTTTGTAATCTTTTCTCTTATCCTTTCATTTTCTCTTATCCTATACAGTTTGATTTCTTTTATGAAGATAACGTTTGTGGGTTGCTAAGTGTTCTTACACAGCCTTTACATGAGGATCTATTCACGCTTTCCAAACACGAGTCAGGGGGAATGTCATTGTACCCTCTTGTGCTTTTCAACCTTAAAGATTGCATCAACTGGACAAACAACAAAGAAAAGACTCAAGAACACAAATCAAATCCGGTCCATTTCTACCTCTTCATCTCTTTCGTTTTATTCTCACGATGTTTTGTTTGCAAGAGAGGACACAAATCAAATATCGGTGGCATTGGAAGCGGATGATACAAAATAAGGGAACAAGGAAAACACATATTTGGTTGAATTAGAAGACCTCAATGAGAAGGCAAAGACCCTTGATGTGGCACCAAAAACATCCGAGATGCAGTTGTTTCTATCCCCTCAAAGAAATCCAAGCACCACAATCATATGGTTAATCACTAGAGTTTGTGATCTTTTCTCATGTCCTATGAAACTTGATACATTTTTTCAAGATAACATTTGTGGGTCTTTAAGTATTACTCAACAGTCCTTAAATGAGGAATTGTTCAAACTTTTCAAGCACACGAGCGAGGGGGAACGTGATGGTACTCTCGTATGCTTTCTAAGCAAAAGAAATGCAAGAAATGGAGAAACATCAAAGAAAGAAACCAAAAACAGAAATCTGTGCAAAATGGAGTATGAATTGCCTATGAGTTTCAACAACTCTAGGCTTGGTAAATTTTCATCTCATTACTTTGTATTTGATCCTGGTGCATCTTATAATAAGCATATGTGTTTTGATGGAAAACAAAACATCATCATTACTAACATGTTTGATTATGCATTTGATACATGTAAAAAGAAAGATATCATGTTTAATGCATCTAATGTGCATTTCAATCATATGTTCTTCGAAGAAAACCATCAACTAAAGCTGTATGCATGCCTATTATCAAATCTGAAGTTTAAACTTATTAGGACACTTTTTCTATTGTTATTTGATGATAATCACATTTTTACATCATTACATCTGATTTCTCTTATTAAGCGGGGTGATATGGCCTCCCTTGTGGTTTCTAACGATTTTAATGAGTTATTACAGAAAATCAAACAGAACGGACAAAATGGAAGATTGAAACCGATGGAATCGCAAAGGAATGAGCCTGGACGCTTGAAGACTGAGAAATACATTCTCTTGGCAAGATTAATCTTTCGAAAATTCTCCACGTTAATCTTGAGGGGGAATGTTGAAGAGCAAAAGAGTAACAAGCATGACACGAGAAGACTTGAGGAGCAAGGAAGCATGGAAACAACAAAGGAAGAATTGATGTTGCTGCAGGTGGAAAACCATGTCATTGGAGGAATTAATATGCTTAGCATATACCAAGGACGAAATTCATGCTTTGGTGGTGCATTATTCTGTTGGTTGTAATGCTCTAGGATGATCCATCATATGACATTTTACTTTGTATTGATTCATTGATTTATGAATGCATTATTTATCCATTATACGATTAGCATGTTTGTTGTATTTCGGCATCCTTGAATCATTAGAGAATGATTCTAAACTCCCTAGTCAGTCATCATTGTGGGAACAATGTTGAATCAAGACTAGCATGAGGTGTGATCAACGCATTGGATGCAGATCACAATCATGGGTACTCGTTATGAACGAGTGACTGGATGACCCGCATGAGATTGTCACATGGACAGAGTCATGACTTGAATCTCATACAGCGGTTCGTTTATGGATCCTCATACCTGAGTGTCTAGAGTATCTGATATGAGGAGTGGCGTGTCTTGACTGCGTCAAACGTCGTCTTTAACCGGATGATTATAACGGCGTTGATCAGATACGTTCACGAATCATATGGAGATAGTAGACATGCAATATGGGACTTGTCACCTCCTTAACAGGAGAGATATCGCTGGGCCCCCTCGTGGAAGTCGGACTATGAAAACGCGTGGCCACGCTATAGATGAAGTTGCATCTATTTTATTAGTCAATTTGCCAAGACGAACTTGAAGGGTGGCTCAAACCATGCCCTTGTTCAACGTATGATATCGTGAGACAAAGGATCAGAATTCGAGCTGTTAATGCCTTGGTTAGATCACCTCTAACTCAATTCTAAATGGGTGGTCATGGCGTCTTGCTAGAGGCTAACCATGACTTGTGGTTCTGGAAAGGTTCCTAAAGTCACTACCACTTAGAATGGGCCTACAGGGTCACACACCAATAGGGATGGACTTATACGTGAAGAATACGAAGAATGGAAATGAGGTTTGACCGAAACGAGCATGAAAAGGAGTTTTCAGTGCGTTGGTCCGGAGCTGACCAAGTTTGGTCAGCCCCGGACCAAGTCGGTCAGCCCAGGAGGTCCGGAAGTCAGTCAGGAGGTCATCTGTCCAAGTCTGGTCCGACTGACCAAGAGTTGGTCAGCCGCGGACCAGACAGCGTGTCAGACGGACCGAGACTGAGACCAGGCGGACCAGAAAGACCGAGAAGGGTCTTGGTCCGGAGCTGACCACACGTGGTCTGCCGGACCAAGCCTTCAGGTCAGCCCTATTTTACTAGTCGATTTGCGAAGATGAGAAAGCAGTTGAACTTGAAGGGTGGCTCAAACCATGCCCTTGTTCAACTTATGATATCGTGAGACAAAGGATCAGAATTCGAGCTGTTAATGCCTTGGTTAGATCACCTCTAACTCAATTCTAAATGGGTGGTCATGGCGTCTTGCTAGAGGCTAACCATGACTTGTGGTTCGGGAAAGGTTCCTAAAGTCACTACCACTTAGAATGGGCCTACAGGGTCACACACCAATAGGTATGGACTTATACGTGAAGAATACGAAGAATGGAAACGAGATTTGCCCGAAACGAGCATGAAAAACAGTTTTCAGTGCGTTGGTCCGGAGCTGACCAAGTTTGGTCAGCCCCGGATCAAGTCGGTCAGCCCAGGAGGTCCGGAAGTCAGTCAGGAGGTCATCTGTCCAAGTCTGGTCCGACTGACCAAGAGTTGGTCAGCCGCGGACCAGACACTGGGACAGGCGGACCGAGAAAAGA
>NW_010964159.1:206319-210765 GCF_000463585.1 Tarenaya hassleriana | reverse complement strand
GGTGATTTAGAACAGGCCCCGGATCGAAATAAACTTCAAGTCTCATCGAGAACGAGGTAAGTAACGATTCCCTCGGTGATATATACGATCTTTCGAGTTTTGCGAGTTTGGTTGCGTGTGACGTTTGACTAGGTATAGATCTTTCTTCCGCTGCATGAAACCTAGTAAACCAAATCCTAGATCGATATGATCGCATGCTAGGAACCTGTAGATAACCCCAACAATATTTTGTGATAATAAATCAGCAGTAATTTACTCCAATAACAACATGAGCTCTTCAAAGTCAAAGCATATTGACATAAAGTTCCTAGTTGTTAAAGAAAGAATACAGAGTGGTCAATTAAGTTTAGAACACATTGGGACAATTTCCATGATTGCGGATCCATTTACTAAAGCTCTACCACCCGCGATCTTTCATGGGCATGTTGCTCATATGGGTGTTATATCATTTGATGATATGCGACTTCAGTGGGAGCTGGTGTTCTGCTTATGTACGGAATAATTTTCTGCAGAATAAGGTTTATTGTGTTTTTTACTCTGTATAATAAATAAAATTTGATCTCCATACGGTTAAGGAAGACCAGTTGGAAATAGACATGTATAGATCACATAACATGTAATTTCCATACTTTACACCTACATTTTGATCTACGTCGTTGAATTTTGTTGACATATGTGATCATAGAAGGTTCAACTGCGAATAATGTGGTGAAAGCCGCTATGGTTCTATATTAACATATTCATGGACAAGATTGTTGAAATGGTTTATAAAATAGCAAAATTATGAGCTCGAAGGATAATGCATATCATTTAGGAATTATGAGTGTTGCTCCAAGTGGGAGATTGTTGGGATTATTTCAATAATCATATAGACCAACACTCTAATCAATTAAGATATGTATTATGTGCTATTTTACTTAGGTCATATTTGTGATCTAAGGACCTAAAATGATTGCATGATTTAATCGTTAAATTGCATGTAATCATTGAATCTATGCATGTTTAATGATATTTGTGATTGTTGAATGATGCATGGATGGTATGGAGTCTGGGACGGGTTAATGGTGCGTCGAAACCGGGACAAAACCCTGATTTTCGAAGCCCGAAAAATCTGTTTCGAATCTGATTTGTCTGCGGTCAGCCGGACCAAGAGTTGGTCAGCCGGACTAGCAGACAGATCAGATTCCGGACCGCGTGTTTGGTCAGGAGGACCAAAGTTCTCGCTGGTCAGCCCCGGACCAAAAGTTGGTCTGGCGGATCAGGCGAGAACAACACAGGTCCGAGACGAAGACCGGCGGACTGACCAAGGAAACGGACTGAGTTGGTCCGGAGCTGACCAAGTTTGGTCAGCCCCGGACCAAGCCCAGATGGTCTGCGCTCCGATTCCAGGTCAGCTCAGACCAAGGAAACGGACTGAGTTGGTCAGGTAGAACATATCTGTTGCAGGAATCTGTTTTATCTCACCATGCGATCTATCCTTATGAAAGATAAGCCTCTGACCACGGTTTCTAGATCGATCATTGATGCTTATTGGAAGCATGAGGATGATGATCTGGATGTGTCCAGCTTGATGCTTGGAAAGATGTCTTCGGAATTGCGTGAGCAATTAGATGACATGGACAATTCATTGATGGTTGATCAGTTGAATATGTCATTCCAAGAGAAAGCTGGGAGCCAAGGGAAGAATGATATGGTAGTTGTTGGAAAGAGTTCCACCAAAAGGAAACGTTCCGAGGGCAAGGGCAAGAGAAAAGTGGCAAGCGTTGTCATTGAACCTAAGCCTGAGTCCAAGAAGGAAGAGTGTTATTTTTGTCATGCTGTTGGGCATTGGTATAGAAATTGCATACTCTACCTGGAAGATCAGAGGAAGAAGAAGCTTGCAGAAGCTTCAACTTCCGGTATCTTCGTTATAGAGGCCAACTTATGTACTTCTTCATCATGGGTATTAGATACCAGATGTGCCTCGCACATTTGTGCAAATGTGCAGGGACTGCGAGAAAGTAGACAATTGGCAAAGGGAGAAGTAGATCTCCGTGTCGGGAATGGAGCAAAAGTTGCTGCATTGACCGTCGGGACTTATGATCTGACTTTACCTTCTGGCCTTGTATTAGAGTTGCATGATTGTTATTTTGTACCTGCCATCAGTAGGAACATCATATCGATTTCATGCTTAAACTCAGATGGTTTCAGATTTGTTATTGAGAACAAATGTCTGTCCATTTATAGAGGCGATTTATTCTATGGTAAAGGTTACCAGTTTAATGGCCTTTATATTTTGGAAGATGAACCATCTGGATACAGGCCGATCTATAATGTTAGTACCAAGCGGTTTAAGCCGAACGACTTAAACCCGACCTATCTCTGGCATTGTCGACTTGGCCACATCAACGAGAAACGCATAGCGAAGCTTCATTCTGATGGACTTCTTGATTCTTTTGATTATGAATCAATCGAAACATGCGATTCATGTTTGATGGGCAAGATGACAAAATCTCCTTTTTCTGGAAAAGGAGAACGGGCTACAGAGTTGCTAGAACTCATACATAGTGATGTATGCGGTCCTATGAGCTCTCCCGCTAGAGGAGGTTATCTGTACTTTGTTACGTTTACTGATGATTTCAGTAGGTACGGTTATGTCTACTTGATGAGACATAAGTCTGAAACGCTTGAATTGTTCAAGATTTTCAGAAACGAGGTACAGAACCAACTTGGCAAGACGATCAAGTTGCTTCGATCTGATCGAGGTGGCGAGTATATGAGCCAAGAGTTCACTGACTATCTGGCAGATTGTGGGATTGTCTCACAGCTGACTCCACCTGGAACGCCACAGTGGAATGGCGTGTCTGAGAGGAGGAACCGGACCCTATTAGATATGGTACGGTCTATGATGAGTCAGGTCGATCTTCCTAAATCCTTCTGGGGATATGCTTTGGAAACAACAGCGCTTATACTGAACAACTGTCCAACAAAGTCGGTTCAGAAGACTCCATATGAGATATGGACTGGGAAGCGTCCCAGGTTAGCATTCATGAAGATTTGGGGATGTGACGTTTACGTGAAACGTCTGGCTTCTGATAAGCTATCCGCCAAGTCTGATAAATGCATATTTGTGGGTTACCCTAAGGAAACTAAAGGGTACTGGTTCTACAACCCATCTGAGAACAAAGTGTTTGTTGCTCGGAATGGATCTTTCTTGAAGAGAGAGTTCGTCTCCAAGAGAGTCAGTGGGAGTAGAATAGATCTCGAAGAAGTTCGAGAACCACAAATAGTCGAAGAACCGAACGAACAGGTCGAAACAGTCCAACCTGTATCACGAGTTGTTGAGACAGCACCTCCTAGTGAACCTCAATGAGAAACGCATAGCGAAGCTTCATTCTGATGGACTTCTTGATTCTTTTGATTATGAATAAATCGAATCATGCGATTCTTGTTTGATGGGCAAGATGAAAAAACCTCCTTTTACTAGAAAAGGAGAAAGGGCTACAGAGTTGTTCGAACTCATACATAGTGATTTATGCGGTCCTATGAGCTCACCCGCTAGAGGAGGTTATCTGTACTTTGTTACGTTTACTGATGATTTCAGTAGGTACGGTTATGTCTACTTGATGAGACATAAATCTGAAACACTTGAATTGTTCAAGATTTTCAGAAACGAGGTACAGAACCAACTTGGCAAGACGATCAAGTTGCGGCGAGTATATGAGCCGAGAGTTCACTGACTATCTGGCAGATTGTGGGATTGTCTCACAGTTGACTCCACCTGGAACGCCACAGTGGAATGGCGTGTCCGAGAGGAGGAACCGAACCTTATTAGATATGGTACGGTCTATGATGAGTCAGGTCGATCTTCCTAAATCCTTCTGGGGCTACGCTCTGGAAACGGCTGCGCTTATACTGAACAACTGTCCAACAAAGTCGGTTCAGAAAACACCATATGAGATATGGACTGGGAAGCGTCCCAGGTTAGCGTTTTTGAAGATTTGGGGATGCGACGTTTATGTGAAACGTCTGGCTTCTGATAAGCTATCCGCCAAATCTGATAAATGCATATTTGTGGGTTACCACCCTAAGGAAATTAAAGGGTACTGGTTCTACAACCCATCCGAGAACAAAGTGTTTGTTGCTCGGAATGAATCTTTCTTGGAGAGAGAGTTCGTCTCCAAGAGAGTCAGTGGGAGTAGAATAGATCTCGATGAAGTTCGAGAACCACAAATAGTCAAAGAACTGAGTGAACAGGTCGAAACAGTTCAACCTGTATCACAAGTTTTTGAGACAGCACCTCCTAGTGAACCTCGGAGATCTGGTAGAATTCGCCAAGAGCCTACAAGATACGGTTTTCTTGTGACTGGAAACGACGAACTCATGTTGTTAGAACATGACGAACCTACGTCGTATTCAGAGGCTGTGGCGAGTTCCGATTCCGAGAAATGGCACCAGGCCATGGAG
>NW_010964159.1:201323-203871 GCF_000463585.1 Tarenaya hassleriana | reverse complement strand
CTGCGCATAAAAATTAAATTAATCGATATGAGTAATACACAAATACATACACGTACATATATATATAGCTAGAATACTTACGTAGTCTCGAAGCCAAGATGCATAATGTTGTTCCTTCATTCGGCGTCTTGCTAGAGGCTAACCATGACTTGTGGTTCGGGAAAGGTTCCTAAAGTCACTACCACTTAGAATGGGTCTACAGGGTCACACACCAATAGGGATGGATTTATACGTGAAGAATCCGAAGAATGGAAACGAGATTTGACCGAAACGAGCATGAAAAGGAGTTTTCAGTGCGTTGGTCTGGAGCTGACCAAGTTTGGTCAGCCCCGGACCAAGTCGGTCAGCCCAGGAGGTCCGGAAGTCAGTCAGGAGGTCATCTGTCCAAGTCTGGTCCGACTGACCAAGAGTTGGTCAGCCGCGGACCAGACAGCGGGTTAGACGGACCGAGACTGAGACCAGGCAGACCGGAAAGACCGAGAAGGGTCTTGGTCTGGAGCTGACCACACGTGGTCCGCCGGACCAAGCCTTCAGGTCAGCCGGTCCGCGAGCGTCGGACTAAGCCTGGTCCGCCGGACCAAGCTCCTGGTCCGGCGGACCGGGATCTGGGAAAATTTCCATAATTCGATTTTAGGGTTTTCTAATCTTATTTAAGTTTGGGGTTTCGTCCAAACTTAATTAAAGCCGACCTAAAACTCAGAGAAACATCCTAGAACCCTAGAGAACCTGTTCTCTTCGATTTCTATTGTCCCGGGATTGGATCTCGTCTCTTGAGTTACCATTTTCTTCACTAATCCTAGCAGATTCGTTCAAATCGTTTGGAATCCTTCCCGTCGGTGTGGATACGTGTAGAGGGACTGTAACTTCAGTCCTAGGTGATTTAGAACAGGCCCCGGATCGAAATAAACTTCAAGTCTCATCGAGAACGAGGTAAGTAACGATTCCCTCGGTGATATACACGATCTTTCGGGTTTTGCGAGTTTGGTTGCGTGTGACGTTTGACTAGGTTTAGATCTTTCTTCCGCTACATGAAACCTAGTAAACCAAACCCTAGATCGATATGATCGCATGCTAGGAACCCGTAGATAGCCCCAACATATTCCTCCTCTCCAAGTTGAACCAAGTGTCAACCATGCACCAAGATATTGAATGCTTTCTCCATCTCCAAATCTGCCAACTACTGCATTTAATGCTCCTGGTCATGCAAGTCTCCAACAGCTAGTTTATTCAATTCTCTTCCCAACTACCTAGTTATTAAATGCTTATTATAACAGCTAGTTTCTCTCCTACAAATAGGAGATATCTTGTATCATTTTAGATAAGAAATAGAGACTTAAAGAAATCTGAGTTATTTTCCCTCTATCCTTATTTTGTTCTTATCTCCTACGTTTCGTTATTCACATTCCATCTCTTCCACAAACACAAAATTCTACATAGAGTACGTCGAAACGTGTTTAGAGTGCATCGAAACATTTTTAGATTGCGTCAAACCATGTTTAGTGTGCTTCAAAACATGTTAAGAGTTCGACGCAAAACATGTTTAGTGTGCGTCAAAACATGTTTAGAGTTCGACGAAACATGTTTAGAGTGCGTCGAAACATATTTAGACCGCATCCAAACATGTTTAGAGTGCATCGAAACATATTTGGAGTGAGTCGAAACATATTTAGAGTGCGTTGAAACATGTTTAGAGTTCGTCTAAACTTGTTTAGAGTGCACCGAAACATGTTTAGTGTGCGTCCACATTTAGAGTGCATCCAAACATGTTTAGAGTGCGTCGAAATATACTTAGAGTGCATCCAAACATGTTTAGAGAACATCGAAATATTTTTAGAGTCCGTCGAAAGATTTTTAGAGTGCATCCAAACATACTTAGAGTGCATCCAAACATGTTTAGATTGTATTAAAACATTTTTAGAGTGCGATAAAATATATTGAGAGTGCGTCGAAACATGGTTAGAGTTCATCTTAATATGTTTAGAGTGCACCAAAACACGTTCAGAGTGTCGAAACATACTTAGAGTGCATCCAAACATGTTTAGAGTGCATCGAAACATATTTGGAGTGAGTCGAAACATATTTAGAGTGCGTTGAAACATGTTTAGAGTTCGTCTAAACTTGTTTAGAGTGCACCGAAACATGTTTAGTGTGCGTCCACATTTAGAGTGCATCCAAACATGTTTAGAGTGCGTCGAAATATACTTAGAGTGCATCCAAACATGTTTAGAGAACATCGAAATATTTTTAGAGTCCGTCGAAAGATTTTTAGAGTTTTGTCTAAACATGTTTAGAGTGCGTCCAAACATGTGTAGAATGCGTTAAAACAAATTTAGAGTGCGTCCAAACATGTTTAGAGTGCGTTTGGACGCACTCGAAACATGTTTAGAGTTCGTGAAAACACGGTTAGAGTGCATCGAAACATACTTAGAGTGCATCCAAAAATATTTAGAGTGCGTCTAAAAATACTTAGAGTATATCCAAACATGTTTAGAGTGCGTCGAAACATATTTAGAGTGCGTCGAAACATATTTAGAGTGCGTCGAAACAT
>NW_010964159.1:200266-201001 GCF_000463585.1 Tarenaya hassleriana | reverse complement strand
ATCCAAACATGTTTAGAGTGCATCGAAATATTTTTAGAATGCATCCAAACATACTTAGTGTGCATCCAAACATGTTTAGAGTGTATTAAAACATTTTTAGAGTGCGATAAAATATATTGAGTGTACGTCGAAACATGTTTAGAGAACATCGAAATATTTTTAGAGTGCGTCGAAAGATTTTTAGAGTGCACCCAAACATACTTAGAGTGCATCCAAACATGTTTAGAGTGCATCGAAACATTTTTAGAGTGCGTCGAAACATATTTAGAGTGCGTCGAAACAAGTTTAGATTTGTCTAAACATGTTTAGAGTGCGTCCAAACATGTGTAGAATGCGTTTAAACAAATTTAGAGTGCGTCCAAACACGGTTAGAGTGCATCGAAACATACTTAGAGTGCATCCAAACATATTTAGAGTGCGTCTAAACATACTTAGCGTACATCCAAACATTTTTAGAGTGCGTCAAAATATACTTAGAGAGCATTGAAACATGTTTAGAGTGCATCGAAACATTTTTAGAGTGTGTCGAAACATTTTTAGAGTGCGTCGAAACATGTTTAGAGTGTATTTAAACATATTTAGAGTGCGTCGAAACATATTTAGAGTGCGTCGAAACATATTTAGAGTGCGTCGAAACATATTTAGAGTGCGTCGAAACATATTTAGAGTGCGTCGAAACATATTTAGAGTGCGTCGAAACATATTTAAAGTGCGTCGAAACATGTTTAGAGTTCG
>NW_010964159.1:198409-199207 GCF_000463585.1 Tarenaya hassleriana | reverse complement strand
TTTAGAGTGCGTCGAAACATATTTAGAGTACGTCGAAACATATTTAGAGTGCGTCGAAACATGTTTAGAGTTCGTCAAAATTTTTTTAGAGTGCATCGAAACATTTTTAGAGTGTGTCGAAACATATTTAGAGTGCGTCGAAACATGTTTAGATTTGTCTAAACATGTTTAGAGTGCATCCAAACATTTGTAGAATGCGTTTAAACAAATTTAGAGTGCGTCCAAACATGTTTAGAGTGCGTTTGGACGCACTCGAAACATGTTTAGAGTTCGTCAAAACACGTTAGAGTGCATCGAAACATACTTAGAGTGCATCCAAACATATTTAGAGTGCGTCTAAACATACTTAGAGTGCATCCAAACATGTTTAGAGTGCGTCAAAATATACTTAGAGAGCATTGAAACATGTTTAGAGTGCATCGAAACATTTTTTGAGTGCGTCGAAAACATTTTTAGAATGCATACAAACATACTTAGTGTGCATCCAAACATGTTTAGAGTGTATTAAAACATCTTTAGAGTGCGATAAAATATATTGAGAGTGCGTCGAAACATGTTTAGAGTTCGTCTAAATATGTTTAGAGTGCACCAAAACAAATTTAGAGCGTTGAACCATACTTAGAGTGCATCCAAACATGTTTAGAGTGCATCGAAACATTTTTAGAGTGCGTCGAAACATTTTTAGAGTGCGTCCAAACATGTTTAGAGTGCATCCAAACGTGTTTAGAGTGCTTCGAAACACTTTTAGAGTGCGTCAAAACATATTTAGAGTGCGTCGAAACATGTTTAGAGTTCGTC
>NW_010964159.1:193323-196737 GCF_000463585.1 Tarenaya hassleriana | reverse complement strand
AGAGTGCGTCGAAACATGTTTAGAGTTCGTCTAAACATGTTTAGAGTGCGTTCAAACACGTTTAGAGTGCATCCTAACATGTTTAGAGTGCATCGAAACATTTTTAGAGTGTTTCGAAAACATTTTTAGAGTACATCCAAACATACTTAGTGTGCATCCAAACATGGTTAGAGTGCATCGAAACATACTTAGAGTGCATCCAAACATATTTAGAGTGCGTCTAAACATACTTAGAGTACATCCAAACATGTTTAGAGTGTGTCAAAATATACTTAGAGAGCATTGAAACATGTTTAGAGTGCATCAAAATATTTTTAAGAGTGTGTCGAAACATTTTTAGAGTGCGTCCAAACATGTTTAGAGTGCATCTAAACGTGTTTAGAGTGCGTCGAAACATCTTTAGAGTGCGTCGAGACATATTTAGAGTGCGTCGAAACATGTTTAGAGTTCGTCTAAACATGTTTAGAGTGCGTTCAAACACGTTTAGAGTGCATCCTAACATGTTTAGATTACGTCGAAACATGTTTAGAGTGCAACAAAATATGTTTAGAGTGCATCGAAACATTTTTAGAGTGCGTCAAAACATGTTTAATGTGCGTCGAAACATGTTTAGAGTTCGACGAAACATGTTTAGAGTGCATCGAAACATATTTAGAGTACGTCGAAACATATTTAGAGTGCGTCGAAACATATTTAGAGTACGTCGAAACATATTTAGAGTGCGTCGAAACATGTTCAGAGTTCATCTAAATTTGTTTAGAGTGCATCGAAACATTTTTAGAGTGCGTCGAAACATATTTAGAGTGCGTCGAAACATGTTTAGATTTGTCTAAACATGTTTAGAGTGCGTCCAAACATGTGTAGAATGCGTTTAAACAAATTTAGAGTGCGTCCAAACATTTTTGGAGTGCGTTTGGACGCACTCGAAACATGTTTATAGTTCGTCAAAATACGGTTAGAGTGCATCGAAACATACTTAGAGTACATCCAAACATGTTTAGAGTGCGTCAAAATATACTTAGAGAGCATTGAAACATGTTTAGAGTGCATCGAAATATTTTTAGAGTGTGTCGAAATATTTTTAGAGTGCGTTCAAACATGTTTAGAGTGCATCTAAACGTGTTTAGAGTGCGTCGAAACATCTTTAGAGTGCGTCGAAACATATTTAGAGTGCGTCGAAACATGTTTAGAGTTTGTCTAAACATGTTTAGAGTGCGTTCAAACACGTTTAGAGTGCATCCTAACATGTTTAGAGTACGTCGAAACATGTTTAGAGTGCAACAAAATATGTTTAGAGTGCATCGAAACATTTTTAGAGTGCGTCAAAACATGTTTAATGTGCGTCGAAACATGTTTAGAGTTCGACGAAACATGTTTAGAGTGCATCGAAACATATTTAGAGCGCATCCAAACATGTTTAGAGTGCATCGAAACATTTTTAGAGGGCGTCGAAACATATTTAGAGTGCGTCAAAACATGTTTAGATTTGTCTAAAGATGTTTAGAGTGCGTCCAAACATGTGTAGAATGCGTTAAAACAAATTTAGAGTGCGTCCAAACATGTTTAGAGTGCGTTTGGACGCACTCTAAACATGTTTAGAGTTCGTCAAAACACGGTTAGAGTGCATCGAAACATACTGAGTGCATCCAAAAATATTTAGAGTGCGTCTAAAAATACTTAGAGTATATCCAAACATGTTTAGAGTGCGTCGAAATATACATAGAGAGCATTGAAACATGTTTAGAGTGCATCGAAACATTTTTAGAGTGTGTCGAAACATTTTTAGAGTGCGTCGAAACATGTTTAGAGTGTATTTAAACATATTTAGAGTGCGTCGAAACATATTTAGAGTGCGTCGAAACATATTTAGAGTTCGTCTAAACATGTTTAGAGTGCGTCAAAACACGTTCAGAGTGCGTCCAAACACATTTGGAGTGCATCCAAACATGTTTAGAGTGTGTCGAAACATACTTCGAGTGTATCCAAACATGTTTAGAGTGCATCGAAATATTTTTAGAATGCATCCAAACATACTTAGTGTGCATCCAAACATGTTTAGAGTGTATTAAAACATTTTTAGAGTGCGATAAAATATATTGAGAGTACGTCGAAACATGTTTAGAGTTCGTCTAAATATGTTTAGAGTGCACCAAAACACGTTTTGAGTGTCGAAACATACATAGCGTGCATCCAAACATGTTTAGAGTGCAACCAAACATGTTTAGAGTGCATCCAAACATGTTTAGAGTGCATCAAAATATTTTTAGAGTGCGTCAAAACATGTTTAGAGTGCGTCAAAACATGTTTCGACGCACTCTAAACATGTTTAGAGTTCGTCTAAACTTATTTAAAGTGCACCGAAACATGTTTAGTGTGCGTCCACATTTAGAGTGCATCCAAACATGTTTAGAGTGCGTCGAAACATACTTAGAGTGCATCCAAACATGTTTAGAGAACATCGAAATATTTTTAGAGTGCGTCGAAAGATTTTTAGAGTGCACCCAAACATACTTAGAGTGCATCCAAACATGTTTAGAGTGCATCGAAACATTTTTAGAGTGCGTCGAAACATATTTAGAGTGCGTCGAAACATGTTTAGATTTGTCTAAACATGTTTAGAGTGCGTCCAAACATGTGTAGAATGCGTTTAAACAAATTTAGAATGCGTCCAAACACGGTTAGAGTGAATCAAAACATACTTAGAGTGTATCCAAACATATTTAGAGTGCGTCTAAACATACTTAGCGTACATCCAAACATGTTTAGAGTGCGTCAAAATATACTTAGAGAGCATTGAAACATGTTTAGAGTGCATCGAAACATTTTTAGAGTGTGTCGAAACATTTTTAGAGTGTGTCGAAACATTTTTAGAGTGCGTCGAAACATGTTTAGAGTGTATTTAAACATATTTAGAGTGCGTCGAAACATATTTAGAGTGAGTCGCAACATATTTAGTGTTCGTCTAAACATGTTTAGAGTGCATCAAAACACGATCAGAGTGCGTCCAAACACATTTAGAGTGCATCCAAACATGTTTAGAGTACATCGAAACATTTTTAGAGTGTGTCGAAAACATTTTTAGAACGCATCCAAACATACTTAGTGTGCATCCAAACATGTTTAGAGTGTATTAAAACATTTTTAGAGTGCGTCGAAACATGTTTAGAGTTCGTCTAAATATGTTTAGAGTGCACCAAAACACGTTTAGAGCGTCGAAACATAGAGTGCATCCAAACATGTTTAGAGTGCATCGAAACATTTTTAGAGTGCGTCGAAACATTTTTAGAGTGCGTCCAAACATGTTTAGAGTGCATCTAAAAGTGTTTAGAGTGCGTCGAAACATACTTAGAGTGCGTCGAAACATATTTAGAGTGCGTCGAAACATATTTAGAGTGCGTCGAAACATGTTTAGAG
>NW_010964159.1:191406-192042 GCF_000463585.1 Tarenaya hassleriana | reverse complement strand
TGTGCATCCAAACATGTTTAGAGTGTATTAAAACATTTTTAGAGTGCGATAAAATATATTGAGAGTGCGTCGAAACATGGTTAGAGTTCATCTAAATATGTTTAGAGTGCACCAAAACACGTTCAGAGCGTCGAAACATATTTAGAGTGCATCCAAACATGTTTAGAGTGCATCGAAACATTTTTAAAGTGTGTCGAAAACATTTTTAGAGTGCATCCAAACATACTTAGTGTGCATCCAAACATGGTTAGAGTGCATCGAAACATACTTAGAGTGCATCGAAACATATTTAGAGTGCGTCTAAACATACTTAGAGTACATCCAAACATGTTTAAAGTGCGTCAAAATATACTTAGAGAGCATTGAAACATGTTTAGAGTGCATCGAAACATTTTTTGAGTGCGTCGAAAATATTTTTAGAATGCATCCAAACATACTTAGTGTGCATCCAAACATGTTTAGAGTGTATTAAAACATTTTTAGAGTGCGATAAAATACATTGAGAGTGCGTCGAAACATGTTTAGAGTTCGTCTAAATATGTTTAGAGTGCACCAAAACAAATTTAGAGCGTTGAACCATACTTAGAGTGCATCCAAACATGTTTAGAGTGCATCGAAACATTTTTAGAGTGCGTC
>NW_010964159.1:180267-180472 GCF_000463585.1 Tarenaya hassleriana | reverse complement strand
GCATCCAAACATGTTTAGAGTGTGTCGAAACATACTTAGAGTGCATCCAAACATGTTTAGAGTGCATCGAAATATTTTTAGAGTGGGTCGAAACATTTTTAGAGTGCGTCCAAACATGTTTAGAATGCATCTAAACGTGTTTAGAATGCGTCGAAACATCTTTAGAGTGCGTCGAGACATATTTAGAGTGCGTCGAAACATGTTT
>NW_010964159.1:173883-178639 GCF_000463585.1 Tarenaya hassleriana | reverse complement strand
GCGTCCAAACACATTTAGAGTGCATCCAAACATGTTTAGAGTGTGTCGAAACATACTTAGAGTGCATCCAAACATGTTTAGAGTGCATCGAAATATTTTTTGAGTGCGTCGAAAACATTTTTAGAATGCATCCAAACATACTTAGTATGCATCCAAACATGTTTAGAGTGTATTAAAACATTTTTAGAGTGCGATAAAATATATTGAGAGTGCGTCGAAACATGTTTAGAGTTCGTCTAAATATGTTTAGAGTTTACCAAAACAAATTTAGAGCGTTGAAACATCCTTAGAGTGCATCCAAACATGTTTAGAGTGCATCGAAACATTTTTAGAGTGTGTCGAAACATTTTTAGAGTGCATCCAAACATACTTAGTGTTCATCCAAACATGTTTAGAGTGTATTAAAACATTTTTAGAGTGCGATAAAATATATTGAGAGTGCGTCGAAACATGGTTAGAGTTCATCTAAATATGTTTAGAGTGCACCAAAACACGTTCAGAGCGTCGAAACATACTTAGAGTGCATCCAAACATGTTTAGAGTGCATCCAAACATGTTTAGCATGCTTCCAAACACATCCAAACATGTTTAGAGTGCGTCAAAATATACTTAGAGAGCATTGAAACATGTTTAGAGTGCATCGAAATATTTTTAGAGTGTGTCGAAACATTTTTAGAGTGCGTCCAAACATGTTTAGAGTGCATCTAAACGTGTTTAGAGTGCGTCGAAACATCTTTAGAGTGCGTCGAAACATATTTAGAGTGCGTCGAAACATGTTTAGAGTTCGTCTAAACATGTTTAGAGTGCGTTCAAACACGTTTAGAGTGCATCCTAACATGTTTAGAGTACGTCGAAACATGTTTAGAGTGCAACAAAATATGTTTAGAGTGCATCGAAACATTTTTAGAGTGCGTCAAAACATGTTTAGTGTGCGTCCAAAAATGTTAAGAGTTCGACGAAACATGTTTAAAGTGCATCAAAATATATTTAGAGCGCATTCAAACATGTTTAGAGTGCGTCGAAACATATTTAGAGTGCGTCGAAACATATTTAGAGTGCGTCGAAACATGTTTAGAGTTCATCTAAACTTGTTTAGCGTGCACCGAAACATTTTTAGAGTGCGTCAAAACATATTTAGTGTGCGTCGAAACATGTTTAGAGTTCGACGAAACATGTTTAGAGTGCGTCGAAACATATTTAGACCGCATCCAAACATGTTTAGAGTGCATCGAAACATATTTGGAGTGAGTCGAAACATATTTAGAGTGCGTTGAAACATGTTTAGAGTTCGTCTAAACGTGTTTAGAGTGCACCGAAATATGTTTAGTGTGCGTCCAAACACATTTAGAGTACATCCAAACATGTTTAGAGTGCGTCGAAACATACTTATAGTGCATCCAAACATGTTTAGAGAACATCGTAACATTTTTAGAGTGCATCGAAACATATTTAGAATGCATCCAAACATAATGGTGACTTTGTGGTCTTCAAGATGGTGTTGGAAAGACATCTTGACCAGAATTGATGTCAATTTTCGTCACCCTTATTGGGCCTAAAATTTGGGCTTCACTTGTGGGCCTTCCAAGCTTGATATCATGTGAATAATGGGTTGGGCTTGTTGTTGGACAACCCAAAACATTCTTCCAAGTGTTCTTGACCCAAACAAGGAAGAATAAGGCCATTTGGTGCAGCTTGCAACTTCTTGGCACGAGATCTTGTAATCGGTCCAATTGGCTCAATGCTTTCTCCCGCCGTGTTCGTCTCGTAGCTAGCTTCCGATGCAGCTCGTCCTTGCATGAGTTCAGCTCCAATGGTGTTGCCTTGGATGTCCACATCATTCTCCTCTTTTTGAGAAGGATTTGTCCTCAAATCTGAATCGTCTGCGATAAAAGGAGATAGATCAGCAACATTGAATATTGAACTAACATTAAACTCACTCGGAAGCTCGAGTTGGTAAGCATTGTTGTTAATCATTTTAAGAACTTTGAAAGGGCCAACTCCCCTGGGCATCAATTTTGATTTCCTTTGACTCGGAAATCTCTCTTTGCGCATGTGCACCCAAACCATGTCTCCCGGTTCAAATACAACTTCTTTCCGCCCTTTGTTTGCTTGTTTGGCGTATTGCCGGGTCTTTTCTTCAATGTGCAACCTCGTCTTTTCATGAATCTGTTTCACAAACTCAGCTTTTCTCTTCCCATCAAGGTCAGAATGCTCATCGAATGGCAAAGGAGACAAATCCAAAAGAGTCAGAGGATTAAAGCCATAAACGATTTCAAATGGAGAAAATTTCGTAGCCGAGCGCACAGATCGATTATATGCAAACTCAAGATGAGGCAAACAATCTTCCCATGATTTCACGTTCTTTTTCACAAGAGAACAAAGCAAAGCAGACAATGTGTAGAGTGCACCAAAACACGTTTAGAGCGTCAAAACACACAGAGTGCATCCAAACATGTTTAGAGTGCTTCGAAACATCTTTAGCGTGCGTCGAAACATATTTAGAGTGCGTCGAAACATGTTTAGAGTTCGTCTAAATATGTTTAGAGTGCGTCCAAACACGTTTAGAGTGCATCCTAACATGTTTAGAGTGCGTCGAAACATGTTTAGAGTGCAACAAAATATGTTTAGAGTGCATCGAAACATTTTTAGAGTGCGTCAAAACATGTTTAGAGTGCATCGAAACATGTTTAGAGTTCGACGAAACATGTTTAGAGTGCGTCGAAACATATTTAGAGCGCGTCGAAACATGTTTAGAGCGCATCCAAACATATTTAGAGTGCGTCGAAACATATTTAGAGTTCGTCTAAACTTATTTAGAGTGCAACAAAACATGTTTAGTGTGCGTCCAAACACATTTAGAGTGCATCCAAACATACTTAGAGTGCGTCCAAACATGTTTAGAGTGCATCGAAACATTTTTAGAGTGCGTCGAAACATATTTAGAGTGTGTCGAAACATGTTTAGAGTTTATCTAAACATTTTTAGAGTGCATTCAAACATGTGTAGAGTGCGTTTAAACACATTAAGAGTGCGTCCAAACACGTTTAGATTGTGTTTGGACGCACTCGAAACATGTTTATAGTTCGTCAAAACACGGTTAGAGTGCATCGAAACATACTTAGAGTGCATCCAAACATATTTAGAGTGCATCCAAACATGTTTAGAGTGCGTCGAAATATACTTAGAGAGCATTGAAACATATTTAGAGTGCATCGAAACATTTTTATAGCGGATCGAAACATGTTTAGAGTGCGTCGAAACATGTTTAGAATGCATCCAAACATGTAGCGTGCTTTGAAACATTTTTAGAGTGTGTCGAAACATTTTTAGAGTGCGTTGAAACATGTTTAGAGTGTATTTAAACATATTTAGAGTGCGTCGAAACATATTTAGAGTGCGTCGCAACATATTTAGTGTTCGTCTAAACATGTTTAGAGTGCGTCAAAACACGATCAGAGTGCGTCCAAACACATTTAGAGTGCATCCAAACATGTTTAGAGTGTGTCGAAACATATTTAGAGTGCATCCAAACATGTTTAGAGTGCATCGAAACATTTTTAGAGTGCGTCGAAAACATGTTTAATGTGCGTCGAAACATGTTTAGAGTTCGACGAAACATGTTTAGAGTGCATCGAAACATATTTAGAGCGCATCCAAACATGTTTAGAGTACGTCGAAACATATTTAGAGTACTGATCACACGGGTTTTTCACCGGTTTTATAACGTCGTGCATCATAATTCTTCTCACATTCTAGGCATCATAGGACGTTAGATGGCCATGGGTAGGTTGTTTTGCTTGTTTTTCCTTGCAGGAAGACTCCACGATGAATCCTCACGAAGCGGGCATGGAAGAACAAGAATTCGAGAATGCTCGGGAAGCTCAGACAAAATGAGCGACCCGCCCATTTTATGGGCGGTCGCTCATTTTGTGAGCGGTCGCTCATTTTATGAGCGGTCGCTTGTTTTTTCGCGTGTCAGAGGAAAATGAGCGACCCGCCCGACGCCTTAAATCATCGTTTTATAAACCGTTAATTTTACTTGCTTTCTTGTATTCCGACACCTTCTACAAACCACACCTTTATTTGACCACCTAATCTAGCCTAGAGATAGACTAATACATCCTAGTCCTCGTGTTTGACTCCGGTACTACAACTACCGTATACTTGCGGATAGGGGTACGAATCGGGTACTAAATATAAGACTCGGTGCGTGCGCATCAAGGATCACAACGGGAATGAAGACAAGCGACCTTAGATGGAGTCGTGAAGATTTCAAGTTAGGCGAATTCCTGTTTTAACTGAATTATTGGTAGTGTAGTAATTTTACGGATTTCGTATTTTCCGTCATTGTATACATTACCCTTTGTATTTGTTTCCGCTACAGATTAACGAGAACAAAATTTTAAATGAAATAGAAAGGACCCTACGCTTCGCTCGTAGACAGCAAAGACAGTGGGGAATGGCCGAAGAAATGCTGAGAGAGGCCAATGTCCAAAGAGGTCCAGCCCAAGCACCCCCTAGAACGCTTCGAACGTACACACAACCGAAGCACACTCAATTACTATCATGCATCAATCGGGGACCACTAGAAGAACTTGAACTCCTACCACAATGCATCCAAATGCTCAACAACATGAGTTTCCGTGGGAGACCAAACGAGGACCCGAATGCTCCCTTACGAACTTCAAGATGAACTGTAAGGCAATCAAGAAGGGACCGGGGATTACTCTTGAAGATGTGTTTCTTGAAACCTTCC
>NW_010964159.1:171235-172089 GCF_000463585.1 Tarenaya hassleriana | reverse complement strand
GGCCATCACAAAGCATGAACTTCCCCCGAAGATGTCTGATCCGGGACGTTTCTCTATACCGTGCAAGTTGGGAAACATTGAGATTGATAGGGCACTATGTGATCTTGGAGCTAGTGTGAGTTTGATGCCGTTGTCCATTTACAAGAAGTTGAACATAGGTGACTTGAAGCCCACGAGGATGGGCTTGCAACTAGCGGACCGATCTATCAAATATCCAGCAGGCATTCTAGAGGACGTACCCCTCAAGATTGGCGGATTCTATGTACCAGTGGATTTTGTAGTGCTAGACATGGATGAAGATTTCAAAGTTCCAATCATTTTGGGTCGTCCATTCTTGAGCACAGCGGATGCCGTAGTTCATGTCCGAGCCGGAAGATTAACGATGAAGATCGGGGATGAAACAGTCGAGTTCACGCTTGATCAGAATTTGAAGCAACCTTCGACCAATGACACGGTATGCTACGCGGATATACTTGAAGCAATGGCGGAAGAAGTGATCGGAGAGTTCCGTGAGGTAGACCCGCTAGAAGTGTCACTAATGGCCGTAGAAGCAAGTTTGTACAGTAATTGGGAGGAGATCGAAGAGATAAGACGAGCGTTAGATGGTCAAGAAGCCAAAAATGAAGTGCAGAAAAAAATGAGCGACCCGCCCAAAATATGGGCGACCAGCTCATTTTGTCTGAGCAATGACACTGTTCACGCGAGCGACCGGGACTAAAAATGGGTGACCCAGTGTAAAAAACGGGCGACCCGCTCGAATTGTCTGAGCAAAATCGATAAGGACACTGTAGAAGCGAACGACCGCCCGTCAGAATGGGCGACCCGCCCGTTTTCTCTGAGCAAAAACGATCCGG
>NW_010964159.1:164102-168120 GCF_000463585.1 Tarenaya hassleriana | reverse complement strand
TTTTCTCTGAGCAAAAATCACTCCCGCCGAGCGACCGCCCATTTTTTGGGCGACCCGCTCATTTATTCTGATCATTTTTCGATGATTTCCCATGTATTTCAGATGGATTTTTGTAGCCATTGGGGTAAATCACGTAAGTATATTTCGGACAACATACCGATCATACAAGACTTCAAGCCTCAAGACACGCCCCTTTCGAGTCTATCCTTTGTGAAGGCCACTCCGTTTCAATCCCGATCGAAGGAGGAAACTCTCACCCTACACCAAGTTCAAAACAGGGGTATCAAAGCTTCATGTTTCCTTCACACTGCATAGGACCCGTTGGATCACAACAAAAAGAAGACGCCGAAGTGGAAGATCACTCCACCGGAAGAGGTAACACACTTACTCTTTTTATACTCCCCACTAGACGAGAGTTAACACCGTGGACGGTGTTCAATTTCAAGTCTGGGGGGAGGAGTGATACTAACACATTTCGATCCATGAGCCATGCATTCCACATGCATTCCACACTTAGAGCCTTGCAATTCATGTCCTAAAAAAAACAAAACAAAAAAAAAGGGTTTGCATCCTTTGCATTAACTTGCACGATTAGATTGCATATGCATATAGGTGTAGGAATACATGCATACACTTACATAAGGTTTTCCTCTCAAATATTTGGTCGGATGACGATGTGGGGGACATAGAGTGAGGATTGGTCTGGAAAGGTTTTAGGGGCTAAATTTAGATTTATCTAAAAAGTTGAATGGATTGTCGAGTGAGGTAGAAATAGTTGATCCAATCTTAGAGCGAATGAATGTCACGTGGGATGATTTTGTCTCCTAAAGTCTAGATGGGGTAGAGGTTACGAACCAAGCACGAAACGTCTCCCTAAAAACCACCCTTTGACCTCTAAGTTAGGAAGCCTATAGGAAGCAACAAGCCCTAGGAAACACGATGCATCCCGACACTCCTCTGTCATCATCTCGTTAATGAAAATCATTCGGGGACATGAGTGCGTCGAAAATGAAGGCTCGGGTCTAAGTTGTGGGACAAGAACACAAAAAGAAAAAAAAAAGAGAGTGAACTCGTCAAATTCCAACATCCTAGAATCCCGGGATTGCATCATATGAAAAAAAAAGGAGAGAAAGGGAAAGAAAGAAAAAGAAGAAGAAAACAAAAATCCGAATAAAAAGGAAAGATATGGGGCAAGAGAAAACATTTTATAGGCTAAGTGACTTTTAGGGTTCTCATTTGGGATGTGTTTAGGAGACATGCTTGACAAGTAGGAACTATTTCATCCTGGACCGCAGGAAGCAATGAAAATCCCATTGATAAGATTTCGCTCGAGTATTGGAAAAGATAGAGTATACCAAACCCGATTTCATTCGCAGCGACTTTAACCCGTACAACCAATCCACTCAAAACCCCCACTTATTATCCGACTGTATCTTATCACCCCTTGGATAGTTTTATAATTGCACATTTACTCGAGGACGAGCAAACCTCAAGTCTGGGGGGATTTGATCACACGGGTTTTTCACTGGTTTTATAACGTCGTGCATCATAATTCTTCTCACATTCTAGGCATCATAGGACGTTAGATGGCCATGGGTAGGTTGTTTTTCTTGTTTTTCCTTGCAGGAAGACTCCACGATGAATCCTCACGAAGCGGGCACGGAAGAACAAGAATTCGAGAATGCTCGGGAAGCTCAGACAAAATGAGCGACCCGCCCATTTTATGGGCGGTCGCTCATTTTGTGAGCGGTCGCTCATTTTATGAGCGGTCGCTTGTTTTTTTCGCGTATCAGAGGAAAATAAGCGACCCGCCCGAAAAATGAGCGACCGGAAGAAAAATGAGTGACCCGCCTGAAAAATGAGCGACCGCCTGAAATCAAAATCAGCCCAAAAAGGAAAAGCCCATGTTTGGAGGAGAAAACCTAATTCTGAACTTTCACAAAAAGGGGAGTTTGAGGAGAGAGAAAGGGGGGCTACACACTTTGGAGAAAAATCACCTTGGAGAGAAAGAAAGGAGGTATTTTGGAGATCAAGGAGGCTAGGAGAAGAAGAGGACCACCATTGAAGACCATCTTGAGCATTTCTTCTCCTTTTCCATGTTTCTTCATTTTGCTTTCTGTTTTGAAACCCTAGTTATGGAGTAGTGACTTTGTTGTGGGTGAGGGATCCCCACTTTTGTATGGACACCTATGCTTATCTATGATGCTTTTGAGTTTTCTTCCATTGGTTTGATGTTTTGTGCTTAATGCTATTGATTTGGTTGAAACCCTAATTGATATGACTGTAGAACACATTGATCATAGGGATATGGGAATGATGTTTGGAACCAAATGTCAAATGAGTGAGTTATTTACATTGGGAGATGCCTTAGCTTGCTTAGGGTTCATGATGGGGTACATTAATGCATCTAGAGATCATTTGGATCATTGGGAAATGGGTGAATCGATTCTCTAGGTAGTGAGTTTAAGCTCGGGAGAGACAAGCTCTAGAGGAAGTGCTTGAAACCCCCAATTGGAAGATAAACCCATAGGTATTGTAGCATCACTAACCGTCCATGCGAATCTTGAGGGATCCCGAACCTACAACGCCTTAAATCATCGTTTTATAAACCGTTAATTTTACTTGCTTTCTTGTATTCCGACACCTACTACAAACCACACCTTTATTTGACCACCTAATCTAGCCTAGAGATAGACTAATACATCCTAGTCCTCGTGTTCGACTCCGGTACTACAACTACCGTATACTTGCGGATAGGGGTACGAATCGGGTACTAAATATAAGACTCGGTGCGTGCGCATGAAGTACGTCGAAACATATTTAGAGTGCGTCGAAACATGTTCAGAGTTCGTCTAAATTTGTTTAGAGTGCATTGAAACATTTTTAGAGTGCGTCGAAACATATTTAGAGTGCGTCGAAACATGATTAGATTTGTCTAAACATGTTTAGATTGCGTCCAAACATGTGTAGAATGCGTTTAAACAAATTTAGAGTGCGTCCAAGCATGTTTAGAGTGCGTTTGGACGCACTCGAAACATGTTTAGAGTTCGTCAAAACACGGTTAGAGTGCATCGAAACATACTTAGAGTGCATCCAAACATATTTAGAGTGCGTCTAAACATACTTAGAGTACATCCAAACATGTTTAGAGTGCGTCAAAATATACTTAGAGAGCATTGAAACATATCTAGAGTGCATCGAAACATTTAATAGCGTATCGAAACATGTTTAGAGTGTGTCGAAACATGTTTAGAATGCATCCAAACATGTTTAGCATGCTTTGAAACATATTTAGAGTGCGTCAAACATATTTAGAGTGCGTCGAAACATATTTAGAGTTCGTCTAAACATGTTTAGAGTGCACCTAAACATGTTTAGTGTGCGTCCAAACACATTTAGAGTGCATCCAAACATGTTTAGAGTGTGTCGAAACATACTTAGAGTGCATTGAAACATGTTTAGAGTGCATCGAAATATTTTTAGAGTGTGTCGAAACATTTTTAGAGTGCATCAAAACATGTTTAGAGTGTATTTAAACATATTTACAGTGCGTCGAAACATTAGAGTGTGTCGAAACATTTTTAGAGTGCGTCAAAACATGTTTAGAGCGTATTTAAACATATTTACAGTGCTTCGAAACATATTTAGAGTGCGTCGAAACATATTTAGAGTTCGTCTAAACATGTTTAGAGTGCGTCAAAACACGTTCAGAGTGCGTCCAAACACATTTAGAGTGCATCCAAACATGTTTAGAGTGTGTCGAAACATACGTAGAGTGCATCCAAACATGTTTAGAGTGCATCGAAACATTTTTAGAATGCGTCGAAAACATATTTAGAATGCATCCAAACATACTTAGTGTGCATCCAAACATGTTTAGAGTGTATTAAAACATTTTTAGAGTGCGATAAAATATATTGAGAGTGCATCGAAACATGGTTAGAGTTCATCTAAATATGTTTAGAGTGCACCAAAACACGTTCAGAGCGTCGAAACATACTTAGAGTGCATCCAAACA
>NW_010964159.1:153098-163998 GCF_000463585.1 Tarenaya hassleriana | reverse complement strand
TTTAGAGTGCGTCGAAACATGTTTAGAGTTCGTCTAAACATGTTTAGAGTGCGTTCAAACACGTTTAGAGTGCATCCTAACATGTTTAGAGTACGTCGAAACATGTTTAGAGTGCAACAAAATATGTTTAGAGTGCATCGAAACATTTTTAGAGTGCGATAAAATATATTGAGAGTGCGTCGAAACATGTTTAGAGTTCGTCTAAATATGTTTAGAGTGCACCAAAACACGTTTAGAGCATCGAAACATAGAGTGCATCCAAACATGTTTAGAGTGCATCGAAACATTTTTAGAGTGTGATGAAACATTTTTAGAGTGAGTCCAAACATGTTTAGAGTGCATCCAAACGTGTTTAGAGTGCGCCGAAACATCTTTAGAGTGTGTCTAAACATAGAGTGCATCCAAACATGTTTAGAGTGCGTCGAAACATGTTTAGATTTGTCTAAACATGTTTAGAGTGCGTCCAAACATGTGTAGAATGCGTTTAAACAAATTTAGAGTGCGTCCAAACATGTTTAGAGTGCGTTTGGACGCACTCGAAACATGTTTAGAGTTCGTCAAAACACGGTTAGAGTGCATCGAAACATACTTAGACTGCATCCAAACATATTTAGAGTGCGTCTAAATATACTTAGAGTACATCCAAACATGTTTAGAGTGCATCAAAATATACTTAGAGAGCATTGAAACATGTTTAGAGTGCATCGAAATATTTTTAGAGTGTGTCGAAACATTTTTAGAGTGCGTCAAAACTTGTTTAGAGCGTATTTAAACATAATTACAGTGCGTCGAAACATATTTAGAGTGCGTCGAAACATATTTAGAGTCCGTCTAAACATGTTTAGAGTGCGTCAAAACACGTTCAGAGTGCGTCCAAACACATTTAGAGTGCATCCAAACATGTTTAGAGTGTGTCGAAACATACTTAGAGTGCATCCAAACATGTTTAGAGTGCATCGAAACATTTTTAGAGTGCATCGAAAACATTTTTAGAATGCATCCAAACATACTTAGTGTGCATCCAAACATGTTTAGAGTGTATTAAAACATTTTTAGAGTGTGATAAAATACATTGAGAGTGCATCGAAACATGTTTAGAGTTCGTCTAAATATGTTTAGAGTGCATCAAAACAAATTTAGAGCATTGAAACATACTTAGAGTGCGACCAAACATGTTTAGAGTGCATCGAAACATTTTTAGAGTGCGTCGAAACATTTTTAGAGTGCATCCAAACATACTTAGTGTGCATCCAAAAATGTTTAGAGTGTATTAAAACATTTTTAGAGTGCGATAAAATATATTGAGAGTGCGTCGAAACATGGTTAGAGTTCATCTAAATATGTTTAGAGTGCACCAAAACATGTTTAGAGCGTCGAAACATACTTAGAGTGCATCCAAACATGTTTAGAGTACATCGAAACATTTTTAGAGTGTGTCGAAAACATTTTTAGAACGCATCCAAACATACTTAGTGTGCATCCAAACATGTTTAGAGTGTATTAAAACATTTTTAGAGTGCGATAAAATATATTGAGAGTGCGTCAAAACATGTTTAGAGTTCGTCTAAATATGTTTAGAGTGCACCAAAACACGTTTAGAGCATCTAAACATAGAGTGCATCCAAACATGTTTAGAGTGCATCGAAACATTTTTAGAGTGCGATGAAACATTTTTAGAGTGAGTCCAAACATGTTTAGAGTGCATCCAAACGTGTTTAGAGTGCGTCGAAACATCTTTAGAGTGTGTCGAAACATATTTAGAGTGCGTCGAAACATGTTTAGAGTTCGTCTAAACATGTTTAGAGTGCGTTCAAACACGTTTAGAGTGCATCCTAACATGTTTAGAGTACGTCGAAACATGTTTAGAGTGCAACAAAATATGTTTAGAGTGCATGCGTCAAAACATGTTTAGTGTGCGTCGAAACATGTTAAGAGTTCGACGAAACATGTTTAGAGTGCATCGAAACATATTTAGAGCGCATTCAAACATGTTTAGAGTGCGTCTAAACATATTTAGAGTGCGTCGAAACATATTTAGAGTGCATCGAAACATGTTTAGAGTGCATCGAAATATTTTTAGAGTGTGTCGAAACATTTTTAGAGTGCGTCAAAACATGTTTAGAGCGTATTTAAACATAATTACAGTGCGTCGAAACATATTTAGAGTGCGTCGAACATATTTAGAGTCCGTCTAAACATGTTTAGAGTGCGTCAAAACACGTTCAGAGTGCGTCCAAACACATTTAAACATATTTAGAGTGCGTCTAAACATACTTAGAGTACATCCAAACATGTTTAAAGTGCGTCAAAATATACTTAGAGAGCATTGAAACATGTTTAGAGTGCATCGAAACATTTTTAGAGTGCGTCGAAAATATTTTTAGAATGCATCCAAACATACTTAGTGTGCATCCAAACATGTTTAGAGTGTATTAAAACATTTTTAGAGTGCGATAAAATACATTGAGAGTGCGTCGAAACATGTTTAGAGTTCGTCTAAATATGTTTAGAGTGCATCAAAACAAATTTAGAGCATTGAAACATACTTAGAGTGCGTCCAAACATGTTTAGAGTGCATCGAAACATTTTTAGAGTGCGTCGAAACATTTTTACAGTGCATCCAAACATACTTAGTGTGCATCCAAACATGTTTAGAGTGTATTAAAACATTTTTAGAGTGCGATAAAATATATTGAGAGTGCGTCGAAACATGGTTAGAGTTCATCTAAATATGTTTAGAGTGCACCAAAACATGTTCAGAGCGTCGAAACATACTTAGAGTGCATCCAAACATGTTTAGAGTGCATCCAAACATGTTTAGTGTGCTTCCAAACACATTTAGAGTGCATTCATACATGTTTAGAGTGCGTCGAAACATACTTATAGTGCATCCAAACATGTTTAGAGAACATCAAAACATTTTTAGAGTGCGTCGAAAGATGTTTAGAGTGCATCCAAACATACTTAGAGTGCATCCAAACATGTTTAGAGTGCATCGAAACATTTTTAGAGTGCGATAAAATATACTGAGAGTGCGTCGAAACATGTTTAGAGTTCGTCTAAATATGTTTAGAGTGCACCAAAACACGTTTAGAGCATCGAAACATAGAGTGCATCCAAACATGTTTAGAGTGCATCGAAACATTTTTAGAGTGCGATGAAACATTTTTAGAGTGAGTCCAAACATGTTTAGAGTGCATCCAAACGTGTTTAGAGTGCGTCGAAACATCTTTAGAGTGTGTCGAAACATATTTAGAGTGCGTCGAAACATGTTTAGAGTTCGTCTAAACATGTTTAGAGTGCGTTCAAACACGTTTAGAGTGCATCCTAACATGTTTAGAGTACGTCGAAACATGTTTAGAGTGCAACAAAATATGTTTAGAGTGCATGCGTCAAAACATGTTTAGGTGCGTCGAAACATGTTAAGAGTTCGACGAAACATGTTTAGAGTGCATCGAACCATATTTAGAGCGCATTCAAACATGTTTAGAGTGCGTGGAAACATATTTAGAGTGCGTCGAAACATATTTAGAGTGCATCGAAACATGTTTAGAGTTCGTCTAAACTTGTTTAGCGTGCACCGAAACATTTTTAGAGTGCGTCAAAACATGTTTAGTGTGCGTCGAAAAATGTTTAGAGTTCGACGAAACATGTTTAGAGTGCGTCGAAACATATTTAGACCGCATCCAAACATGTTTAGGGTGCATCGAATCATATTTGGAGTGAGTCGAAACATATTTAGAGTGCGTTGAAACATGTTTAGAGTTCGTCTAAACTTGTTTAGAGTGCACCGAAATATGTTTAGTGTGCGTCCAAACACATTTAGAGTACATCCAAACATGTTTAGAGTGCGTCGAAACATACTTAGAGTGCATCCAAACAAGTTTAGAGAACATCGAAACGTTTTTAGAGTGCGTCGAAAGATTTTTAGAGTGCATCCAAACATGTGTAGAATGCGTTTAAACAAATTTAGAGTGCGTCCAAACATGTTTAGAGTGCGTTTGGACGCACTCGAAACATGTTTAGAGTTCGTCAAAACACGGTTAGAGTGCATCAAAACATACTTAGAGTGCATCCAAACATATTTAGAGTGCGGTCTAAACATACTTAGAGTACATCCAAACATGTTTAGAGTGCGTCGAAATATACTTAGAGAGCATTGAAACATGTTTAGAGTGTATCGAAACATTTTTAGAGTGTGTCGAAACATTTTTAGAATGCGTCGAAACATGTTTAGAGTGTATTTAAACATATTTAGAGTGCGTCGAAACATATTTAGAGTGCATCGAAACATATTTAGAGTTCGTCTAAACATGTTTAGAGTGCGTCAAAACATGTTCAGAGTGCGTCCAAACACATTTAGGGTGCATCCAAACACGTTAAGAGTGTGTCGAAACATATTTAGAGTGCATCCAAACATGTTTAGAGTGCATTGAAATATTTTTAAAGTGCGTCAAAACATTTTTTAGAATGCATCCAAACATACTTAGTGTGCAACCAAACATGTTTAGAGTGTATTAAAACATTTTTAGAGTGCGACAAAATATATTGAGAGTGCGTCGAAACATGTTTAGAGTTCGTCTAAATATGTTTAGAGTGCACCAAAACACGTTTAGAGCGTCAAAACATACTTAGAGTGCATCCAAACATGTTTAGAGTGCATTGAAATATTTTTAGAGTGCGTCGAAACATTTTTAGAGTACGTCGAAACATGTTTAGAGTGCATCCAAACGTGTTTAGAGTGCTTCGAAACATCTTTAGAGTGCGTCGAAACATATTTAGAGTGCATCGAAACATGTTTAGAGTGCGTCCAAACACATTTAGAGTGCATCCTAACATGTTTAGAGTGCATCGAAACATGTTTACAGTGCAACAAAATATGTTTAGAGTGCATCGAAACATTTTTAGAGCGTCAAAACATGTTTAGAGTGCATCGAAACATGTTTAGAGTTCGACGAAACATGTTTAGAGTGTGTCGAAACATATTTAGACCGTGTCGAAACATGTTTAGAGCGCATCCAAACATGTTTAGATTGCGTCGAAACATATTTAGAGTGCGTCGAAACATATTTAGAGTTCGTCTAAACTTGTTTAGAGTGCGTCCAAACACATTTAGAGTGCATCCAAACATGTTTAGAGTGCGTCGAAACATACTTAGAGTGCATCCAAACATGTTTAGATAATATCGAAACATTTTTAGAGTGCGTCGAAAAATGTTTAGAGTGCATCCAAACATACTTACAGTGCGTCCAAACATGTTTAGGGTGCATCGAAACATTTTTAGAGTGCGTCGAAACATATTTAGAGTGCGTCGAAACATGTTTAGAGTTTATCTAAACATGTTTAGAGTGCGTCCAAACATGTGTAGTGTGCGTTTAAACAAATTTAGAGTGCGTCCAAACACGTTTAAAGTGCGTTTAGACGCACTCGAAACATGTTTAGAGTTCTTCAAAACACGGTTAGAGTGCATCGAAACATACTTAGAGTGCATCCAAACATATATTTAGAGTGCGTCGAAACATATTTAGAGTGCATCCAAACATGTTTAGAGTGCGTCGAAACATGTTTAGAGTTCGTCTAAACATGTTTAGAGTGCACCAAAACATGTTTAGAGCATCAAAACACACTTAGAGTGCATTCAAACATGTTTAGAGTGCTTCGAAACATCTTTAGCGTGCTTCGAAACATCTTTAGCGTGCGTCGAAACATATTTAGAGTGCGTCCAAACATGTTTAGAGTTCGTCTAAACATGTTTAGAGTGCGTCCAAACACATTTAGAGTGCATCCTAACATGTTTAGAGTGCGTCGAAACATGTTTAGAGTGCAACAAAATATGTTTAGAGTGCATCGAAACTTTTTTAGAGCGTCAAAACATGTTTAGAGTGCATCGAAACATGTTTAGAGTTCGACGAAACATATTTAGAGTGCGTCAAAACATATTTAGAGCGCGTCGAAACATGTTTAGAGCGCATACAAACATGTTTAGAGTGCGTCGAAACATATTTAGTGTGCGTCGAAACATATTTAGAGTTCGTCTAAACTTGTTTAGAGTGCACCAAAACATGTTTAGTGTGCGTCCAATACATTTAGAGTGCATCCAAACATGTTTAGAGTGCGTCGAAACATACTTAGAGTGCATCCAAACATGTTTAGATAACATCGAAACATTTTTAGAGTGCGTCGAAAGATGTTTAGAGTGCATCCTGATATGATCCCAAGATCGATAGATTTCCCGATAGGCGGTGGATGGGTTCCCTAAACCCGTAAACAACTCGCAAAAGGAACCTAAGCATGCGTTCGAGACGAACGGTCTTAAACCCCGAGTGAACCTGGTTTAGAAACGTAGGGTGATCGAAGACGTCACAAGTGTTGTGCGGAATCAACACTTGATAAGTCAAGATTGAACGCCACGGATGAAGATCCGATAAGTTCAGAAATTAGTTCTAAAAGAACTCTAAGAGAAACCTCTCAAAAATATATTTCAAAGTTGTTTTTACAAATCTGATTTGTGATCTCTATTTATAGAGAACAACACATAAAAGTTAACAAAATTAAAATAAATAAGTACAAAAAACAAGGTGTGAATGTGTGGTCTTCAAGAAGCCTTGAATGTGATTGTGTGAACTTCAAGAGAACCATAATGGTGACTTTGTGGTCTTCAAGATGGTGTTGGAAAGACATCTTGACCATAATTGATGTCAATTTTCGTCACCCTTATTGGGCCTAAAATTTGGGCTTCACTTGTGGGTCTTCCAAGCTTGATATCATGTGAATAATGGGCTGGGCTTGTTGTTGGACCAACCCAAAACATTCTTCCAAGTGTTCTTGACCCAAACAAGGGAGAATAAGGCCATTTGGTGCAGCTTGCAGCTTCTTGGCACGAGATCTTGTAATCGGTCCAATTGGCTCAATGCTTTCTCCCACTGTGTTCGTCTCGTAGCTAGCTTCCGATGCAGCTCGTCCTTGCATGAGTTCAGCTCCAATGGTGTTGCCTTGGATGTCCACATCATTCTCCTCTTCTTGAGAAGGATTTGTCCTCAAATCTGAATCGTCTGCAATAAAAGGAGATAGATCAACAACATTGAATGTTGAACTAACATTAAACTCACTCGGAAGCTCGAGTTGGTAAGCATTGATGTTAATCTTTTTAAGAACTTTGAAAGGGCCAACTCCCCTGGGCATCAATTTTGATTTCCTTTGACTCGGAAATCTCTCTTTGCGCATGTGCACCCAAACCATGTCTTCCGGTTCAAATACAACTTCTTTCCACCCTTTGTTTGCTTGTTTGGCGTATTGCCGGGTCTTTTCTTCAATGTGCAACCTCGTCTTTTCATGAATCTGTTTCACAAACTCACCTTTTCTCTTCCCATCAAGGTTAGAATGCTCATCGAATGGCAAAGGAGACAAATCCAAAGGAGTCAAAGGATTAAAGCCATAAACGATTTCAAATGGAGAAAATTTCGTAGCTGAGTGCATAGATCGATTATATGCAAACTCAAGATGAGGCAAACAATCTTCCCATGATTTCAAGTTCTTTTTCACAAGAGAACGAAACAAAGTAGACAATATATGATTAACAACTTCAGTTTGTCCATCGGTTTGCGGGTGGCAAGTAGTTTAGAACAAGAGCTTAGTTCCTAGCTTAGACCACAATGTTTTCCAAAAGTAACTCAAGAATTTCGCATCACGGTCTGAAACTATAGTCCTAGGTATGCCATGCAAACGTACAATCTTCTTGAAGAACAATGAAGCTATATGAGATGCATCATCGATTTTATGACATGAAATGAAATGAGCCATCTTTGAAAACCTATCAACCACAATAAATATTGAATCCCTTCCAGTTCTGGTCCTAGGCAAACCAAGCATGAAATCCATCGAAATATCAGTCCAGGATGACTAGGAATTGGCAATGGAGAGTACAAACCGTGTGGTTGAAGTCTAGACTTCGCCTTTTTGCAAATAACGCATCTTGCACAAATTCGATCGACATCTCGTTTCAAGTGTGGCCAATAGAAATGTTCCTGCAAAACAGTCAAGGTTTTGGCCACTCCGAAGTGCCCCATTAGACCACCACTATGTGCTTCCCTAACCAACAAATCACGCAAAGAACAATGAGGAATGCACAACTTGTTCTTTCGGAACAAAAATCCATCATGTATGAAATATTCACCACAAGCAGATTTCTCACATGCTTTAAAGACATCTCCAAAATCGAGATCAGAAGCCTACAATTCCTTAATGAACTCAAAGCCAAGCAATTTCGAGTCAAGAGAATCAAGCAGGTTATGACGACGAGATAAAGCATCAGCCACAACATTCTCTTTTCCTTTCTTATAGCGAATAACATAAGGAAATGTTTCAATGAACTCAACCCATTTAGCATGTCGTTTGTTCAACCTTTGCTGACCTTTTAGATGTTTCAAAGCCTCATGATCGGTATGAATGAGATTTGGGGATGCAACATTTACGTGAAACGTCTGGCTTCTGATAAGCTATCCGCCAAGTCTGATAAATGCATATTTGTGGGTTACCCTAAGGAAACTAAAGGGTACTGGTTCTACAACCCATCTGAGAACAAAGTGTTTGTTGCTCGGAATGGATCTTTCTTGGAGAGAGAGTTCGTCTCCAAGAGAGTTAGTGGGAGTAGAATAGATCTCGGAGAAGTTCGAGAACCACAAATAGTCGAAGAACCGAACGAACAGGTCGAAACAGTCCAACCTGTATCACGAGTTGTTGAGACAGCACCTCCTAGTGAACCTCGGAGATCTGGTAGAATTCGCCAAGAGCCTACAAGATATGGTTTTCTTGTGACTGGAAACGACGAACTCATGTTGTTAGAACATGACGAGCCTACATCGTATTCAGAGGTTGTGGCGAGTTCCGATTCCGAGAAATGGCACCAGGCCATGGAGTCTGAGATGCAATCCATGTACGACAACAAAGTGTGGACTTTGGTCGACTCATTCGATGGTATTAAGACCATTGGATGTAAGTGGGTTTTCAAGAAGAAAACCGACATGGATGGCATCGTGCGTACCTATAAGGCACGACTCGTCGCGAAAGGGTTTCGGCAGATTCATGGTATAGACTATGATGAAACCTTTTCACCAGTCGTGATGCTTAAATCCATACGGATTCTGCTGGCCATAGCTGCGTATTATGACTACGAGATATGGCAGATGGACGTCAAGACCGCATTTCTTAACGGGAATTTGCTCGAGGATGTGTACATGACACAACCCGAGGGTTTTGTTGATCCTAAGAGTCCGAGGAAGGTGTGCGAGCTTCAGAGATCCATTTATGGACTGAAGCAGGCTTCGAGGAGCTGGAATCTTTGATTTGACGAGGCAGTCAAAACGTTTGGCTTCCTGCAAAACGAAGATGAGCCATCGTTTACAAGAAGGTCAGTGGAAGCACAGTGGTCTTCCTTGTACTTTATGTGGATGATATATTGCTCATCAGAAATGACGTTCCTACTTTGCAAGGAGTAAAATCCTGGCTAGGATCGGTCTTTTCGATGAAGGACTTAGGAGAAGCCGCCTATACTCTAGGAATCAAGATCTATAGGGATAGATCGAGGAGGCTTCTTGGTCTAAGTTAGAGTACATACATTGACAAGGTCTTGAATCGGTTCAAGATGAAAGACTCCAAGAGGGGTGCCTTGCCAATGGGACATGACATTGCTCTTAGCAAGACTCAGTGTCCAAAGACACAGGATGAGCAAGAGCGCATGAGTAGGATTCCATATGCCTCGGCAATTGGATCCATCATGTACGCCATGTTATGTACTCGTCCGGATGTATCATATGCATTGAGTATGACTAGTAGATATCAGTCTACACCAGGTGAGGCTCACTGGATTGCGGTCAAGAACATCCTTAAGTACTTGAGAAGGACTAAAGATTTGTTCTTGGTGTATGACGGATTGGAAGACGAGCTCGCTATAAGGGGTTATACCGATGCTAGTTTCCAGACCGACAGAGATAACTTCATATCGCAGTCAGGTTACGTTTTCTGCCTGAACGGTGGGACTATTAGTTAGAAGAGTTCCAAACAGCCAACCGTTGCAGATTCGACTACAGAAGCCGAGTACATAGCAGCATCGGATGCAGCTAAGGAAGCTGTTTGGATCAGGAAATTCGTGTGAGACCTGGGCGTTGTTCCTAGCATTGCAGATCCCATTGAGTTGTACTGTGACAACAATGGTGCGATCGCACAAGCTAAGGAACCCCGGTCACATCAGAGATCCAAACACATACTCAGGAGATTTCACTTGATTAGAGAAATCATCGACAGAGGAGACGTGAAAATAAGCAGAGTGTCGACGGATGATAATATTGCCGACCCGCTGACGAAGCCTCTCCCTTCGTCAAAGCATGATGGTCATGTTATGGGTATAGGGATTAGATGCTTGTAGGATTGATCATCGAGTATAGTGGGAGATTGTTGGTTGTAATGCTCTACGATGATCCGTGATATGACATTTTGACTATGTATTGATTCATTGGTTTATGAATGCATTACTTTTCCCGTGATATGATTGGCATGTTTGTTATATTTCGGTAGATATCTATGAATCATTGCAGATGATTCTAAACTCCCTGGTCAGTTTTTATTGTGGGAACAGTGATTAATTAAGACCAGTATGATGTATGATTGGTGATGATGATCATATGCATTGGATACAAATCACAATCGTGGGTACTCGTTTGGAACGAGTGACTGGATGACCCGCATGAGATTGTCACATAGACATGAGTCATGACTTGAATCTCATACAGCGGTTCGTTCTTGGATCCTCAGACCTGAGATGTCTAGAAAATCTGATATGAGGAGTGGCGTGTCTTGACTGCGTCAAACGTCGTCTTTAACCGGATGATCATAACGGCGTTGCTCA
>NW_010964159.1:149019-151045 GCF_000463585.1 Tarenaya hassleriana | reverse complement strand
AGTCGGACTGAGCTGACCAAGAAGGGTCTTGGTCCGGAGCTGACCACACGTGGTCTGTCGGACCAAGCCTTCAGGTCAGCCGGTCCGTGGGCCTCGGACTAAATTTGGTCCGCCGGACCAAGCTCCTGGTCCGGCGGACCGGGATCCGGAAAGTTTCCATAATTCGATTTTAGGGTTTTCTAAGCTTATTTAAGTTTGGGATTTCGTCCAAACTTAATTAAGGCCGACCTAAAACTCAGAGAAACATCCTAGAACCCTAGAGAACCTGTTCTCTTTGATTTCTATTGTCCCGGGATTGGATCTCGTCTCTTGAGTTACCCTTTTCTTCACTAATCCTAGCCGATTCGTTCCAAATCGTTTGGAATCCTTCCCGTCGGTGTGGATACGTGTAGAGGGACTGTAACTTCAGTCTAGGTGATTTAGAACAGGCCCCGGTTCGAAATAAACTTCAAGTCTCATCGAGAACGAGGTAAGTAACGATTCCCTCGGTGATATACACGATTTTCGGGTTTTGCGAGTTTGGTTGCGTGTGACGTTTGACTAGGTTTAGATCTTTCTTCCGCTGCATGAAACCTAGTAAACCAAACCCTAGATCGATATGATCGCATGCTAGGACCCGTAGATACCCCCAACAGTGGTATCAGAGCCTGGTTCTCTGTATATCGCCGTGCTTGTTGTATGATTGCATGATTAAATCGTTAAATTGCATGTAATCATTGAATCTATGCATGTTTAATGATATTTGTGATTGTTGAATGATGCATGGATGGTATGGAGTCTGGGACGGGTTAACGGTGCGTCGAAACCGGGACAAAACCCTGATTTTTGAAGCCCGAAAAATCTATTCCGAATCTGATTTGTCTGCGGTCAGCCGGACCAAGAGTTGGTCAGCCGGACCAGCAGACAGATCAGATTCCGGCCCGAGTGTTTGGTCAGGAGGACCAAAGTTCGCTGGTCAGCCCCAGACCAAAAGTTGGTCCGGCGGACCAGGCGAGAACAACACAGGTCCGAGACGAGGATCGGCGGACTGACCACAGAAACGGACTGAGTTGGTCCGGAGCTGACCAAGTTTGGTCAGCCCCGGACCAAGCCCAGTTGATCTGCGCTCCGCTTCCTCTGGTCAGCTCGGAGCAGACAGGGAACGGACTGACTCGGTCCGGAGCTGAACAAGTTTGGTCAGCCCCGGACCAAGCTCAGTTTTCGAACTGAGTCCGATTCCTGGTCAGCTCGGAGGAGTAGGAGAGGACTGAGTTGGTCCGGAGCTGACCAAAAGTTGGTCAGCCCCGGACCAAGCTTAGATTTTTCTCAAAATGGACAATTCGACGGACCAGACAAGCTGACCAAGGTCAGTCCGGCGGACCAGATTCTGGTCAGCTCCGGACTGGACCTCAGACACTTCTCAAGTCCGAAATTTTGTCCTCTTCCTCATGATTAATCTCAAGCTATTACCGCCCATTAGTAGAGCAACTGTCAAGGCCTCGATCGTCATGGTTACGGGTCATGCCCTAGCTGAGCGTGCCTGATTATCTTGGTGAGGCAGTATGGAGAAATCGTGATTCTTATAGCTCGAATATGGTTGAGCTTGAATTGGGTTATCAAGTCGGACTTGGACCTGATGGTAAGGATGTGATGAGGAACATGCAGTGATAGCGTATCACTATCCCATACACATCTAGGAATCACATAGGATGTGATTGACAATGTGTTGTCTACCTAAATAGCATGGTTTTGAGCGTCATGCCCTAGCTGACTCAAAAACATGTGAAATATGGATCCTAGCTCACTTAGAAACTCATTGAAGGTGTTTTTCTTAGTGGGAGCCTGTCATATTGCATCTATTATCAATGTTAGTAAGTGTACTAAGCGACTTGCATATTTTCTGTCTGTTTGTTTGTCTTTTTCTGTAGTATATATCTGTTGCAGGAATCTGTTTTATCTCACATGCGATCTATCCTTATGAAGGATAAGCCTCTGACCACGGCTTCTAGATCGATCATTGATGCTTATGGGAAGCATATGGATGATG
>NW_010964159.1:135907-144271 GCF_000463585.1 Tarenaya hassleriana | reverse complement strand
CGTGGTCCGCCGGACCAAGCCTTCAGGTCAGCCGGTCCGTGTGCCTCGGACTAAGCTTGGTCCGCCGGACCAAGCTCCTGGTCCGGTGGACCGGGATCCAGAAAATTTCTATAATTCGATTTTAGGGTTTTCTAAGCTTATTTAAGTTTGGGATTTCTCCAAACTTAATTAAGGCCGACCTAAAACTCAGAGAAACATCCTAGAACCCTAGAGAACCTGTTCTCTTCGATTTCTATTGTCCCGGGATTGGATCTCGTCTCTTGAGTTACCCTTTTCTTCACTAATCCTAGCAGATTCGTTCCAAATCGTTTGGAATCCTTCCCGTCGGTGTGGATACGTGTAGAGGGACTGTAACTTCAGTCCTAGGTGATTTAGAACAGGCCCCGGATCGAAATAAAATTCAAGTCTCATCGAGAACGAGGTAAGTAACGATTCCCTCGGTGATATACACGATCTTTTCGGGTTTTGCGAGTTTGGTTGCGTGTGACGTTTGACTAGGTTTAGATCTTTCTTCCGCTGCATGAAACCTAGTAAACCAAACCCTAGATCGATATGATCGCATGCTAGGAACCCGTAGATAACCTCAACAGTTTTGACTCAGACCGAGTCAAAGTTTTGACTCGGACAGAGTCAACTCTAAATGGACCGAGTCAAAAGTTGATGATGGGCTTGGGCTGATTCGTTCTGACTCGACCGAGTCAAAACCGAGTCAGATCTCGGAAAAGTTTCCTTTTTACAAGGATTAGGGTTTCAGACTTAATATAAGGATTATGGGACGCCGTCCTAACTAAGAGAGAGTTATTCTGAACTCCTAGATAGATCTAGAATATAAGAGAAATCGTTCTTTTAAGGTTCTAGTTCCCAGGATTCGATCCCAAGTCTCGGAAACCCTAATCACTTTATAGATCCTAGCAGATCAGTTCCAAAAGCGTTTGGAATTCATCCCGCCAGTGTGGATATGTATAGAGGAGTTGTGCTTTCAACTCTGGGTGATTAAAACAGGCCCTGGATCGATTGATACTTCCAGATCTTGATAGAACGAGGTAAATATTCAAATCCCACGGTGATATACACGTTCTTTCGGGTTATTGCACAATTGGTTTTGTGTGACGTTTGGCTAGGTTTAGACCTTTTTTCTTTCGCTGCAACAAACCTAGAAACCAAACCCTAGATCGATGAGATCGTATGCTAGGAACCCGCAGGGAACCCAACATGTGTGACCCTGTAGGCTCATTCGATATAGCAGTATAACCCGAAACCTTAATTTCGGATATACAAGTCATAGGCGGTCTCTAGCAAGACACTGTGACTAGCTATCTCGAATAGAGTTTGTTCGTGATCTTACGAACGTCTGTGATGATTCCAGTTGATGATCCTTTTGTATCACGATATCATATGTCGAACATAAGGCATGGACAAGCCACCTTATCTGATTCGACAACTTTCTCGTTCACTGAGTTCGAGTGTGTGAAATAGACGACGTTGTCTATAGTGCGGCCACACATTTCTACACTCTCGCTCACGGGCCTAGCGATATATTTCTCTTTTACGAGAGGTACAAATCCCATCTTGACTATCTACAATCTAGCACATGACTCGTTTCGTACCTGATACACGCCTTTATTGTCCTCCTGTTACGCAGGACGTTTGACGTATTCAAAGTACGCAACTACTCATGTTGGATTCCGTAGATATCTCAGGTCTTAGTCATGGAACCGTCATATGAGATTCAACGCTAGTTCATGTGACAATCTCATGCGGCTCAATCCAGTATTTCGTTCTCCAACAAATACCTATGATTGTGATCGTATCCAATACCTATGATCATCTCTTATGATCATCAATCACACATCATACTAGTCTTATTATACTATTATTCCCACAATGACACATGACTAGGAAGTTTAGCATTGTTCATAACAATACATGGATTTCATAACGTATCAAGTTTGCAAAACATGTAATGAATAAAAAACTCATCCATAAAACTATAGAAAAGTGTCAATACATCTAATGTATCATAATAAAGCTCACAAAACAGTACATCATAGAGCGCTAAACCAACACAGCTTTGGAATGGCCTATGACACGTACGATCGAGGCATTGACAAGTGTTTTACTCGTAGAGCTCCTAGATCTAACCGGTTTCTGTGCAATGATTGTATGAATGAAATCAAGGATCAACCATTGTTCATTGATCAGATGTATTACACAATCCGAATAGACCATCCATTTGATTACGTAATCCCAATCCCGAAGCTCCCACTCAATCAAGCATATCTACTATCTTGATTAAGTTACATGCATTCATTCACTATGAACCATCCAAACGAACGAATCATGTTATTCTGAATCGCACATCCCAAAACAAAGAACCAAAAATTTTGGTCTAACCTCGAGACGTGGACCGATCAGTCCAGAGTCTAGACCGATCGGTCTAGTAATTCAGTCTGAATGGTCCGAACGGTCCAGACTTTTCGGTCTGAACGTCCAGACCGTTCGGTCTTGGCCTAGACCGATCAGTCCACAAATGTGGACCATTCGGTCCAGACCTGTTGGTCCAACCGACACGCAAAACCCTAGACCGATCGGTCCAGAGGATCAAATCGATCGGTCCAGGTAAAAAACGTGATCAGATCTCTTTTCGTCGTTTCGGCCCCGTTGTAGACCCGAATTCGACCCGGTTTTCGCCTTCGAACTCAGAATTCGAACCTCTTGCACACTATACAAAAAGAACATGAAATCTACTCTAGATCTACAATCAAATCATGCATAGCATCCAAAAGCAAACACGAATTCAAACGATTCAAATCCTATAACGTGCGTGATCGGGTTCTAACAAAATCATACAGAGGAACCAGGCTCTGACACCACTATTGGGTTTCCTGGGATCTCTAAAGCAAATCATATTCCTAAGAGATCGATTCTAGGGTTTGCGCAGTGGATGTAAAACAAAAATTTATTTGAAACCCTAAAACCTAGCATGCATGATTTTGTAGAAACGTTAGAACGCTTACCTCAATCGATACGGGGTCTGTATCAATTGAAAAGTTCATCCGATCACTAAAGGCAGAAAGAATACCTCGCCCAATATACATATCCACACGGTGGAAAGGATTCCAACGGTTCAAACTCGTCTGCTAGGACTGAAGAACAGTTCTTCTTTGCGCAAGGGTTTCAGAGATCTTACTTTGGGTTTTTCGATCCCAAAACTCTCTCGAAAAGTCTAAAAGAAGAACTCGTTTGCTAGGACTGAAGAACACGTTCTTCTTCCGGACCCAACAACATTTGCACGTTACCTCTTGATGAGGACACCGGATTCATGGATGCTAATGCGAACGAGACAACGTGCAAGGAGCTGATCGGAGCGGAGCTTAAGGGAGTGGAGCCTAACGGAGTGGAGCTTAACGGAGCGGAGCTAAGTACGGATGAAAATTCTCGGAGCACAATTGACAAAGCCCTCGTGCCTATTGCATCAAACTTGGGTCGCAACAAGCCTCCTCTCACACTTCCAAGGCACGAGCGCTTCGACAACAATTCAACACATTCGTGTCCCGCCTCTTGAGCAAATCAATGGCCGAGGAAGGCTGCCTCATCCCGTTCTTCCTCATGAACGCGAGGAACGTCTTTTGCGCTGAGAAAGAGAGCCTAAACTCCAAGCCAAGACTAAAGGAAGCTTCTTGCAATAAAAGTCATTCTCCAGCATCCATAATCTCCCAACCACCAGCATTAATGATGAGCCATGCATGTGATTTGCCTTTAATTTTATAGCTGTTATGTTTTGCCTATGAAAACATCTTCCCTTGTCATTTTGTGATCAGATTTCGTTACCTTAATCAAAGAGTAATATCCAGAATTCTCTCCACTTTGTGTTGGGTAAATCATAGCTTGGTTGGTCCGAGTTTTGCTTGGTTTGTCCGAGCCAATTCTCTTGGTTAGTCCGAGAGTTCCTTGGTCTGTCCAAGGCTGGGTTTTGGTTCGTCCGAAGCCACCTCTATCCCTCGCCATTCATCTTTTTCGAACTAAGTTCGAGTGTCCTTAGGACGAGTGATTGGTTCTGAAATCTCTTTTCATTTCTCCGTCTCCGTAGGATTGAATTCGAGTGCCTTATCGGCCGGTGATTGATCCTAGTTCCTATCCCCTCCCTGAACTTCTCTTCCGCGACACAAGGCGTATATCATTTTGGTATCAGAGCTTACTCGAGCCAACGGACGTCTAACCCCGGTGAGATCTATCTTTTCTTTCGGTGTATTTCGTAATCAAGTTTTGAGGGCAAAACACGAAGAAGAGAGAGAGAGAATGATGAGGACAAAACTTCAGAAGAGAGAGGGAGTGATGAGGACATTGATGGCTCAGATTTTATCTGGATTTTATACGAGTATGCCTTTGGTTTCTAAACGGTTTTCACACATTCTTAGGCATTTTTAGAGCCATTCTAGGGTTCCAGGACTATTTCTTGACTTTGACAGGACCCCGAGGGCATAACGCACAAATTCGACGAGAATCGGAGAAAACAGACCATTGGTCCGCCCCTGACCAGACTCCACTCCGGCGGACCAAGTCTGCTCAGTTCATCCAGTCGGGCCGAGGAGAAGAGACGTAGAAAGTTCGTAGAGTTCACCTGGTCCGCCCCTGACCAACTCTGGTCCGGCGGACCAGGAGACTGTCAAGTCCGTCCCTGGCGCTGAGCCAAGCCCTGACCAGACGAAAGAGAAGGCCTGGTCCGGAGCTGACCAGTTTTGGTCAGCCGGACCAGGTGTGTTGCGTGCTCAGCCAGTCCGCCGAACCACGCCGAAGACGAACTAACCAGGCGAAATCAAATCCTGGTCCGGCGTTGACCAGTTCTGGTCAGCCGGACCAAGACCACGAGCTTCCTCAGTCAGCCAGCGGACTCCGAGCCGAACCCCCTGACCAGACCCGAAGAACAACTGGTCCGGAGCTGACCTATCCAGGTCCGCCGGACCAGAACTCCTCTGCCATTCGCCAGTCCGCCGCTCGCCTACCCAGTCAGCCGGAGTGCATCCACTGAAGACCTGGTCCGGAGCTGACCAAGTTTGGTCAGCCGGACCAGGACCATTTTGCGCCGCGTTGCCTGAGCTTCATTTACTCCTGGTCCGCCGGACCAAATCTTGATCCGGCTGACCGCGTGACCTGAAAACAGATTAAGTCCGATTTTTTCGGACTTTGGCGGAGAGCTCGATTGGGAAACGAAAAAGAGGCGATTTTCTCTCCTCCAGAAGACCTAGGGCCGAAATCTTGAAGGAGAAACAAGGAGTTTGCTTTGGCTTGAAGATTGAAGATCGATTCTATTGAGCATATCTTTCCCTTTCTCTCTCTATGTTTCCTTTAGCTATTTTGGTGCTTTTGAACATGGGTTGTGAGTAGTTAGATAGTTATGGGTTGAGGGTGAATCCTCATGTGAGGATGTCTGAACCCACTTGATGAATCTATGTTTATGCTTTTATTAGACTTTCATTTCATTCAATGAGTGATTTCTATGCTTATTTTCCATATCCCTCTTTGATTGAATCTCTTTGGAGACTTAGGATTCATGAGTAGATGGATTGTCATTGAATGAGAGTGAATGCTTTGGATTGATGAATGGATTTTAATGCTCTCTTGGGATGAAAATTCCTTGAGTTGATTTTAGAGTCTTGGTTTCCATGGAGACATGATATCTTGACTCCTTGATGCATTCATTCAATAGGGTTGTAATTGAAAGGAAGAAATTCGGTTCAATCCAACCTAGGATTTTGACAAGAGAGTTCAATGCACTCAAGATTCCATTCCAAGTTACGAAAGTAGATGGAATGTCCTCTTGAGTAGCGGGTATTTAGTTCGAGAGAGCAAATCCCGATCTTTATCTTGGAATCCCCAATTTCAAAGGAAGTATGAAATATATTCTAAATATTTAGCACATCCCGCATGTTGGTGAACCCCGAAACCCATAACCCTTGGCCATTGATTATCCCCTCTTGAATTGTGATTGTCTTTGATTTTATTTCTCTCATTTAAATTTTCTGCAACTTTCAAAACCACAAAAACAATCATCCAACTTTATTTCTACCATTTTCCTAGTTTTAGTCGATTCCTAGTTTAACCGCTTAAGTCCTTGTATTCGACCCCGGTACTATGACATCCGTATACTTGCGGATTAGTTGTGTTTCAGGTTATAAATTTAAGACTCATGATACGGACATGACATTGCTTGAAGAAGAAGAAACGAAGAAATCTCAAGCTTCCTTATTTGGACTCAACTCAAGATTATGAAGGATTTAAATCTGATTTCAATTAGATTTAATTTAGATATAATTAGATTTAGATATGATCTGATTTGATTTTTTTATGATACGATCTGATTTGATTTAGATTTGATATTTTTACATTATCTTGTTGAATTTGTAATCCTATATAAGGAGATCTTTATAGACTTGTTTAAGCAGACTTTGGAAATGGAATAAAAGAAAATTGAGTTTCTTTAGAATTCGGTATATCCGATTCTTTATCTTCTCGGTGTGTCCGAGTCTCAGTCCTCCTAAGTTATGCGTGTGTCGCCTTCTTATGAGGATCTATTGTGACGATATCAGGATGCACACTTCGTTCCAAGGGTTGATACACTCAGGATGGAAGGTTGATCCGAAGCCAATCACCGGCCTTGAAGGCGCTCGAACTCAGGTTACGGGTGAAAAGGATGGGTGGATCGGTGACACCACAAGAGGGGATGGAGAGTCCTCCTGATATCGTCACAATAGATCCTCATAAGAAGGCGACACACGCACAACTTAGGAGGACTAAGACTCGGACACACCGAGAAGATAAAGAATCGGACATACCGAATTCTAAAGAAACTCAATTTTCTTTTATTCCATTCCCAAAGTCTGCTTAAACAAGTCTACAAAGATCTCCTTATATAGGATTACAAATTCAACAAGATAATGTAAAAAGATCAAATCTAAATCAAATCAGATCGTATCATAAAAAAATCAAATCAGATCATATCTAAATCTAATTATATCTAAATTAAATCTAATTGAAATCAGATTTAAATCCTTCATAATCTTGAGTTGAGTCCAAATAAGGAAGCTTGAGATTTTTTCGTTTTTTCTTCTTCAAGCAATGTCATGTCCGTATCAACTCGTCACGCAAGTGATCTAGTTTTTGGCGCCGTTGCCGGGGACTTTTTACGGTTTCCATAGCTAGGATAGATTGACTCTAGGTTAGTGTTTCCGGAGTCTTTGAATTTTTTCGGTTTGATTTCTGTGTGTTTGTTCACTTCCTTTTTCTTTGTGTATTTGTGTGATTTTTATTTTTCTCTTAAGTCAATTTTTCTTTATTTCTTTTATTTCTTGATTTTTCTGTTTTTATTTTTGCTGTTTGTATTTCCCTGGACTTGTTCTGGATTTTTTGGGACCTCTCTGGACATTTTCAGAATTTCCTGGACTTTTTCGGAGTTATTCTGGACATTTCCTGGACTTTTCTGAATTTTTCTGGATTTTTCCCGATTTTCCTGGACTTTTTCAGGATCGTTCGCTCGGAATGTACACGCCGCCCAAGCATCCTCAGTTGCTTTCGTGCATCAATCGACCACCCTTAGACCATTTTGAGCTGCAGCCACAGTTCATTCAGATGTTGAATCAAATGAGCTTCAGAGGGAGATATAACAAGTATCCGAATTCTCATCTTACGCAGTTTAAGATGTTGTGTCGAACCATCAAGAAGCCGCCAGGGGTAACAATGGAAGATGCGATGATCGAGGCATTTCCTTTCTCTCTGATGGACAATGCGTGAGATTGGCTCTATACCTTGGAGCCAAATTCTATTTCTCCATGGGATGAGATGGAAGAGAAGTTCATGATGAAATACTACTCGCCCATTGATACGTGTGTACCGAGTCTAAAATCTATAACCCGATTCACAACTCACCGCAAGGATACGGATCGTCGTAATACGGGGTCGAACACGAGGACCGGTAGCTAAGTCTAAATCGCAATCAAGACTAAATCAAAGCAAGGAAGTAGAAGTGATGGTGGAAGTATATGGAAAGAATAGAAAATAAGGAAATAAAGCAATAAAAACGTGTAAGCTAGCAATCTAAGATGACCGTGGGTGTCGGTACCGTATTCGCGTGTATGGGTATATACTAAGCATGCGAGAATCACGATATTGAATTTGTATTCGGGAATCATCAAGCAACAAAGATAGAGAAATCACCTCCCGGCTTATAACTCACTATCTAAAGTTTTCTAAATCCATATCCCTATGTGATTTATCAAACTAGATGCATGAAGAACGCTATCATCAACCCTAGATCGATCAAACCATATTCCTATGTGAATAATACAATCTATTCTATCGATTTTGATC